>NC_134410.1:62772805-63116138 GCF_038048845.1 Mixophyes fleayi | reverse complement strand
TACAATTAAGTTTATTCATTTTCCAGTGGTCAATACCCTAACAACCAATCAGCATTTTCACATGCTCCATCTAAGCAGAGGCAAGCTGATTGGTGATTCATGTACAGGACCCCTTTAGTTTGCTTTGCTTGTTAAGGGATTTATATTTTTTCTAAGATTCAACATTGATTTACGTGAATAATAATTAGTAAATATACTACCTTGCCTGTCTAAGTTTTGCTATTAGGTATGATTGTGTGAACTGAATTTTCCGGCGTGCTATGGTTGCTAAAGTATGCTGGTGCTTATAGTTCCACAAGCTCCAGTATGCTCTGGCAGCGACATGTAGTTCTACAAGCACCACTCTAAATAAGCTGCATCTCCAGGGGATATGTTACACTTATATTGTGCACATTCTTAATGAAAGTAACTTCCACTTTCATACCCCTGATCTACCTCTCCAGGCGTACAAGTTATTTATAACATAAAACCACATGAAATTTAACATAAAAGCAACGTGCACTTGCGCAAGATGGATCGGAGGCTTACAATTTTAATTCAAGCCCATAAATATCTCATGATATGTGGTGATAAAAATAGGTGGAAAGCATGAAAAATAAATGATTATTAATAATCATACAATTTGTACATGCCCTGACACTGTTATGCTTTCTTTTTCACTTGGTTGCATCATGATGGACATTTCAAGCACTTCTGAACAGCTAGGTTGTCCCAAACAGTCCTCCACGTCTCCCCTACATGGGGACCCATTGACCACTGATGAGGTATGTACATTGTATTGTTTGGGTTTTTTAAATTAATTACAATCCCTATATATTGTGAAAAAAATTGAATAGTTTAAAAAAGCTACAATAGCATGTATAGAATTAATAAAGATATACATTATCTGCATGGGTCACAGACATGAAGGTGGAAATGAGCTTGATGCTCTTGTGCTATAAAACAATGCTTCTTTTTTATATTAGTAATAATGCGAAGCGGTGATTTTCATGCTTTCATAATTTTTTCCACCTGATTTAAAACTCAAATGTTATATATTGTACAGGTATACAGGCATTTTACAGTGCCGTCAAACAAGAGCATAATACATAGACAATGACTGACACAAATCCACACAAAAAATCTCTGTTGCTGGATTATTGTTTTTTCAAAGTTTTTTTTACTTGTTCCGAAGTCTAACATTTGAAAACCTCCACCTTCTATAAATATTGTTTCTGCCCCTTGGCAGCAGTGGAGCCTGAGCAGTGCTCTGTGTCAGACAGTTCATCTGCACATCAGTGCAGTGCAGAGTCAGATTAAAGGGGGGCACTGGGGGCACGTTCCCCATGCCCTCCTCTATTGGGGGCCCCCGGATCAGGAAATGTAAAGGGGTGCAAGTGGTGGGTTAGCATAGTACTTGGTGGCTCATCCCTTCCCTGAGACAAGCCACCTTCCTTCTTTCTAGATCCATCCATCCTCATATGTGTGCCTGCCTCCTTCCTCCTCCTAGCCCCATCACTGACAGGTGTCACAGGTAAAGATAAGGGGGTAAATGTATCAAGCTGAGAGTTTTCCGGCAGGTTTGAAAAACCAATCAGATTCTAGCTATCATTTATTTAGTACATTCTACAAAATGACACCTAGAATCTGATTGGTTGCTATAGGCAACATCTCCACTTTTCAAACCCGCCGGAAAACTCTCAGCTTGATACATTTACCCCAAGGTCTTATTTTTCAGTAAATTGTGTGCTTTTTCGTCTTAATTCATATTATAAGTATACATGGCTATGAGATGAGCAATTTAACTAAGATACATGGGTTTGAGAATGAAGACTTATAGGTAAATTTACTAAAGCTTGTAAAAAAAGAAAAGTAGAGGTATTTCCCATAGCAACGATTCAGATTATAGCTATAATTTTTTAGAATGTACTTGATAAATTATAACTAAAATCTGATTTATTGCTATGAGCAACACCTCTATGTTTCCTTTTTTTAGGCTTTGAAAAATCTAGCCCTTACTCTTTGTTCCACTGGCTCTGTACCTCTCTATTGAAGAAGGGATAACAAGAACAGGACCAGGAAGGCTAGAGTAGAGTTTTGAGTTTAGTAAATGACATAAACGCCGAGAGGGGGAACACCACTTAGCTCAGCACCCCCTCAGTTTAGTCATGTCTATCCTAAACAGGGACTTTGGTATTTTTTAATAAACCTGCCAGTGTGCCTAATCACTCCACATCTAACATTGTTGATAGCGAGTCCTGTCCAGACCCAGCCCACACCTTCAATTCAGTCACTGCAGATAAAAAATAAAATTAACCATGTTGCTGTTTCTATTTCCCCCATAATAAGCAATTTATTTTTAAATACATCGACGGTTTCATTTCATTTGCAGCAAGTCCCTGCATTCAACCTGCCAACACTTTTTCCCTTCTCCCCACCATATCTTCAACTCCCCCCCCCCCCGCACGGGTTTTAATACCCCTCCTCTTTGCCTTTTGCAAGTTCTTACTCTCCTTTAGTTTCTTCTTTCTCCTCCCTTTGCGCTGTACCTTCATCAGTGGTTCCAAATGCATCTCAACAAATAGTTTCCTCCATCACCCCCCCCCTGTTCATTATTCAGCAATATTTAGCGGTCCTGCGGTCCAGCAGAATTCAGCTTTTTCTACTTCCATCTCTGTGATGTCATGGGCCCCTATTTCGCGTCATATCGTATCCGTCGTTCTCACAGCCTGCTTTTCCCTGGCAGAGTATTAGTTCGGGTTGGTTACCATTTAATCAGAGTGCCCCTTCTTTACCTTGCCCATTTCCGAGCCAACCTTTTGGTTTTCCTCCTTGCAATCCCCCACTCTCTGCATGGCCCATATATTGCTGTACCTACATGTCAAAGCAATTTGTTATATAACACAAGTGCTCCTTCTTCAACAGCTATATCCTCTTTAGTGTTAACGGGGTCAGATGTAACGCAGACAGCTGCTTTCACCCCATCAGTATCAAGGGGCAATAGCACCATGCAGTTGGTTGCTGCTGGTGCAGGTCATGGCCTGGGTTATGCATCCACCCTGGCGGCTCCGCTGTTTACTTCAAATTTACCTAGTACAGTTCAGCAACTGGTTCAGCCTGCATTTGCCGGGTCTAACTTGTTGGAATCCAATCCGTTATTGGCTACCTCAACACGGCCAGTTGTTTCTTGGAGTGCTGCTCCTGGTCCTGGGAGCTCTGTTTCTATTCTACTCTGCAGGTTCAACCGGGCATATGGCATCAAGTTGTGGGAGCAGGCGAGCAGAGGTGGATGCGGCGGAAGCGTATCATCGTCGTAAGTGGTTGATGATAGTCGTAGAGGGTCTATTGCAGCTGGTGAGCATAGCAGCAATGTTGCTAGTGGTAGCTCGGAGTTGGACTCTTCTTCCTCTGAGAGTCAGGTTCCCAGGAGATCCAGAAGTAAGGATGAGAAGTTAATAAGGGTCCTGGAGAGAAAGTTGGGCAGTGCCCGCCGCCATGCTAGGGATGCAAATGAAAGCTCCCTAGGCAGAAAAGCGAGTCATGATGTTGTGCGAATACAGCTGTCCTTAGGGACATTAGAAGTAAGGTGTGTGGTAAAATCCGCACAGGGCATTTTGTGGATATGTTTGCCATCACAAATAAGGCAAAGAACGCTTTGGTTGCAGCCCTGGTATCGGTGAGAAAGCCTGTCGGATTTTTTCAAATTGGTTAGAGGGCATCCTTGTCTTTGCAACATGCTATCTAGAGATCAAACCAGAGGAACATATGAATGTCATAAAATACATTTACTTGATTCAAGGGATGTACACTCGCTCTAGAGGTAACATGTGGAGGCGTTATGACGAGGCGTTCCGCAGGATGCAGGATGGGTTGCTTGTTATGGATCTTGGATGTAAGGGATGTGGAAGTGTGGCTTGAAATAACACACCCTAGAACAGGAGTGCATGATGTGGGTGTGACGAGACAGAGGCAAAATCCAAATAGATATGGGCCGTCCTTTTGTGGCAGATGTTTTGCCTATAACAGAGGTCAATGTGACAGAGGGGCAGCCTGTGGATATAAGCATGCCTGTTACGCATGAAGTGTGGGACATCCTAGGAGACAGCGCAATAAGAGAAGCAGTTCAGTGCCCACCGAACAACCCAACGCAGGGGCTCCTTCTCGTTAAGACCTTTTCACCTATAATTTTGTTTGAATTGGGTGAAGATTTGGATTGTTATCCCAATAAGACGGCCTTAACATTTCTATGGGATGGCTTTGTTAATGGGTTTACGTTGCCAGTTAGTGGGAAAGTGCATGTTGGTTCACCTATAAATTTTAAATAAGCTATTGATATGCCACTAATTTTGCAGAAGAAAGTGGATAAGGAGGGGTCATTGGGTAGAATGTTCAGCCCTGTTCCTTCCCCTCCAATACAAGGTCTGATTCTTTCCCCAGTGGGTGTGGATCCAAAAAGGGAGATAGGCAAATTCAGTCTAATTCAACTTGTCACATCCGCCTGGTATGTTTGTGAATGACACAATTGCAGAATCTGAATGCTTGGTTGTGTATCAATCCTTTAAGGTGCCTTGTTGATAGTGCAGCGGTGTGGGTCTGGTGCATCGCTGGAGAAAGTTGATATTGAGACAGCATTTAGACTTTTGCTATTGTATTCATCTTCAATTAGCTATATGGGGTTTCATTTAAAGGGCAGTTATTATGTGGTCAAATGTTTGCCTATGGGATGTTCTGTGTCATGTTCATTTTTTGAGTATTTTAGTAGTTTTCTTCATTGGTGTGTTATCGTCGGTTCTGGACATCAGGATGTGGCCCATTATTTGGACGATTTTCGATTTATTGGTCCAAGTAGTTCCACGGTCTGCCAGGAATTGTTTGTTTTCTGCCCAACCATTGTTTAGGGTCATGGGGGGTTCCCGCTGCAGCAGACAATTCAGAGTAAAATCATCGCATTTCGGTATTGAGATTGACACTCGGGTTGGGTGTTGCAGGCTACCAGATGAGAAAGTGGCTATGTTGCGGGGTATTCTGGATTTGTTTCATGGAGTGTCCAGGGTGAATCTAAAGCAAGTTCAATCACTGCTTGGCCTTCTTAATTTTGTCTGTTGTGTTATTCTAATGGGAAGGGTATTTTGTTGTAAGCTGGAGAGGGCTAAAGCTGGGTAACTAAGGCCAATCAATTTGTAAGGCTCTCTAAGAAAATTAAGGATGATTTGGCTATGTGCTGCTTTTTTCTGGATAATTTCAACGGAGTTTGTTTGTAGACTCCTCCTCCCGCCAATAATGGTGAGCTTCAACTTTTTACTGATGCTGCAGGGTTTGGGGCTTATTTGGACGGGGAGTGGTGTGCCACCTCTTGGCCCCTTTCTTGGCAGCAGGAGGGCCTCACAGAGAATCTTTTGTTGTTAGAATTTTTCCAGTAATTGTTGCAGTGGAATTGTGAGGTCATCGCCTTAGGGATAGGAACATAAATTTCTGGTGTGATAATTTGGGAGTTGTACATGCTGTCAATAATCAAAGAGCCACCTCCCCTTCTGCTTTGAGGATACTGAGACATTTGATTTATAAATGTTTAACGTTTAACATTGTTTTTAAAGCAAAACATGTGCCTGGGTCTTCTAATGGGATTGCAGATGATTTGTCAAGATTTGATTGGGCAGAAGTTTCGCTATCTAGCCCCTGATAGTAACGATGTTGGTGTCCATGCCCTGATTTTGTCTGGCAGATTATAAATCTGGTATAGAAGACCTTGCAAAAAATGCGGTAGCCTCAGGTACTTTCAAGAAATATAAGGAGGCCTGGTCAGCTTGGGAAGGGTTTTGTTCGTCAAGGTAGGCCGGAGGCAAGAATGATGAACATCGCATTCTGTTCTTCGTTTGGCATTGTCTTGTATTTTGAGCCAGTAAAAGTGGCCCTGCTCATGACTCTAGCATTTTTCCCCATGCTAATTTAGTTAGATGGTTAGACTTTAGAGGGCTACGCTAATTTTTATTGATTATTTTTGATAACGAGGCTAAGTTTGGCTGCCCAGACATTATGATAATTCATTTGGGGGGGAACGACTTGGGTAAGTTGAAAGGTTTGGGCCTAATTGCCCATATTAAAGAAGATGTGGAGGTCATTAAATCGCATTGGCCAGCAGTACACTTAATTTGGTCAGATATCATGCCTAGAATTAATTGGAGAGGAGCTGATAACCAGCTTGTATTGGAAAGGCTTGCTCAAAAGTTAATAGAGCAGTGAGGAAAATATTCATGGATTTCAGCTGCGAAGTTATCAGTTATCCGGAAATCAAAGCCCGTTTCACACAGTTCTATAGGGCAGATGGTGTACACTTGTCGGATGTGGGAGTATCGGATTTTGTTGAGCAGATTTTTCGTTCTCTTGTTCGGCTGGGAGAGGTCACTTGGTGGCGGGCTTAGGTTCCTGGGTTGTGGGAACCTAGCTGCGGCAGGAAGCAGTCCAATCAGCGGCCATTCGGACACATTTGAGAGGCATGTTAGGCACTCTCCCCTAAAAGAGATTGGGCAATTAGTGAGAATACCCCTTTGGGGTTATGGGGCTCCGCTTGGGCAGGTGGGCCTCAGCTAATAAGCCAAATGGGGTAGATTTGGCCTCTAATGCCTAGTAGTGTCAAAATATTTGGTTCAAAGTTTACAGCTTATGGGTGTGATCCAAGGCTGATTGGTCTGCTTATATTTGCCACCATTTAAATAAATTTAATCAATAAATTTCTGACCTTTCATTTCGCCAAGCAAGTGTCTTGTGTGGTTATTTATAGTGCTAAGATAACTTTTGTTAGGTGTAAGAATATTAAGAAACACATTAACCACTAAGTAGATTATTGCCTGGGCAAATAGTTTTAGTCCAGGTACCATAAGGGTATATAAGAGGCAACTATGTATGTAGAGGATGGAGCAGATAGGGATAGTATTACAATCTGAGTGGGAGATCTAAATTGTGCTGACCTTACAATTGGTTTCTCTTGAGTATTGTGTGCCTGTCCATTAACCACCTGAGCTGCAGAGCTACATGTTACATAATGTTCCTTCTCTGTATGGACTGTTTCTTTTAAAAAGCAGAACAAAGCATTTTTTCACATATGCTAAATAGTGAAATATGGATATATTTTAATATATTAATATATTACAAATTGATTTAGACAACTTGTACAATTAAATGTTTGCAAATGTGAATGGTGATAGTAGAGATAATAAAAAAGAGAAACAACTATCAAATAAAAACACATGAATGCTATTTGATCCTTATATGAGAAAGGCAAAATAGCTGGAGAGAAGTGGGTTAAATATTATATTTAATAAAAAGCATAAACTTCTCAACCCCTCCATCAGTCTGCTAAGCGCAAACTGGCTTCTAGGGAAGAGGAACATTTTAGGTTGGCTAGCCATGGTGAAGAAACATGGCCTGGAGAACACTCTGAGCATGACATATTTATTTATATAAGTAAACATAGTGATGTTCCACGACAATTGCTACTATTTCAACTAATTTACGCTAGTATAGTTTACCACCTGCTCTTTGCCTCCTCAGTAGACCTCTGAACACATTAAGTTTTTCCGCCAAAATTCAGTGTGTTTGAATCTGGTCTTGGCTTTCCATATATTTTCATTTGGTCTGCAGTTCAGGAGACCAGACTTCTCCCAGCGTAATTTGAAACAATCTTTCTTGGAACATGGTTGCTGAAAAACTTGCTTACTAATATTGCCGAAAGCTGCGTGGAAATGTTCTCTCCCTGTCTGTCTCCTCTATATTCTGGGATGTTTCAGCAACAACCCAGGCCTATCAAGTGTCAATAGTCTGGATTTTGAATTGCTCATTTTTGGCATTTGAGATCTTATACATTCCAATGCATCTCCCACTCACAAGACTAAATATTTTAATGAAAATGTTGTTTCCCTGATCAAAACCTCTAAATATTTTACTTGTAGACTTTGACAAATGAACAGGCGTTGGTATGAATGTTCTTTTTAAATTAAATATCTCACAATTGGGGCAGCCAACACCTTGGCTATAAACATTTAAAGTTATTAGAATTTTGTTAATTAATATTAGGCAATTATATGCATGTTTCTACTGTGATCATGAATTATTATTATTAGCTAATTAGGAAATAGTATTTTTCATGGATAAAAGACCACATCTGGGTAACTATTATTACAAAACAGTAAGTAAGCACTATTAACCAGGATAAATGGCAGCCCTAGTCATCCATTCAAATGACTGTAGTCTCAGCTTTTTCACCTCCATCATATCTCATTAAGATATTATCAAAACAATGATGGGGGAGTGGGGAGGCAATATCTCACTTTTTAGCAGGGCTGCTGTATTAATTCAGATTAGCAAAACTTTATAAAAGCATTCACACAGAACACCAATGTAAAATTATAGCAGCAGCAAAAATGCTCTACAATTATAAAAACTGCACTAACAAGTTTTACTAATGGCACCTTGGTGTATATTTATTAAACTGCGGGTTTGAAAAAGTGAAGCTGTTGCTTATAGCAACCAATCAGATTTTAGTTACCATTTATTTAGTACATTCTACAAAATGACAGCTAGAATCTGATTGGTTGTTATAGGCAACATCTCCTCTTTTTCAAACCCGCAATTTAGTAAATATACCCCCTTGTATTTGTTCTATGCAAAGTCTGACCTGCCATAGAAGAAAAAATATTTTTTTGTCACCATTGACACATACATTTATGTAAATATCGCCACAGTGCCAATGATAAGCTCTGCTCCCCGTATTATGCACTTTGCTTAACCAATGCACAGCTCCATAATATTAAATGGTCAATAAAGCAAAGGATTTTGGTTAATAAATACATAGTCATGTGGACAGATTTCAGAAGATTTTTGGATGCAAAGAATTGTAAAATATAACTGATTATATAATGTCACAAACATCACAAAGGACTTAAAATCCCAATAAAACATAAAAATATCATACTTGCCCACTCTCCCGAATGTCCGGGAGACTCCCGAATTCCGGGTAGGTCTCCTGGACTCCTGGGAGAGCAGACAATTTTCCCACATCCTGCCCACTTCCACAATGAAGCGATGTGCTTTCATCATTAGGGCGGGCCAAAGTGATGCAATTTGCTTCGACTTGCGCCCTCTCGTCCTCCCACAATGCCCCCTCTCCCGGATGACAAAAACTCAATGTTGGCAAGTGTGATAAATAGATATAACAACATATGAATATTATATTGACTTTAAGAACCAAAACAACATTTTTTTGGAGCTAGTATAACAATTATCCATAAAGATATAAGATGAATATTTAAAAAAAGAGTATAGACCAAATAAAAGTAAAGGGAAGAATAATCCAAAATAGGATAGGAGAAAGATATAATAACAAATCATATGAATATATTTTGTTGCAAAAACCCTTTTGTGCTCTGTCATCATCATCTATAACGGATGTAGCTTGGAAATGAAGCGCCCATCTGCCTACTCTCTGCTTATTTTATGGGAGAGCTGAAGATGCTAACCCATGGGTGACATGTCAGCAGATCCAAGGTTAAAGGGACCAACCCTAGCCTTATGGATTAGGGTGTTTCAAATACTCTACCTTGCTGACTCCAGAGGTCAGGTAAAAAGGGGTGCTTTCTCTTTAGTGGAAGATCTGCAGACGGCACCTTTCTGCACATAGAAAGCTCCACACCTTGGGTTTTAAGAAAAAACAGACCTTTTGCCAACTGTCTGGCTTTTTTTCTAGCTACCTTCTGTGCTTTTTATGCCTGTATTACCTGGCAGTGTTGATTGTTTCTGTTGTTCTGGGATACAACACAAAGCTGCTTTTTAATCCCATTGTATCAATGCAGAGTATCCCAGGACAATAAAAACAAACAAATGAATAATCAATTCTTGTGAAAGGACCTATGGAGTAAGCTACAAACCATTGAATAAATGCTTCTACACAAATATAGTTTGCATATATTTTTATTCATCATCATCATCATTATTTATTTATATAGCGCAACTAATTCCGCAGCGCTGTACAGAGAACTCATTCACATCAGTCCCTGTCCTATTGAAGTTTACAATCTAAGTCCCCTAATTTGCACACACAGACCGAGAGAGACTAAGGACAATTTAATAGCAGCCAATTAACCTACCAGTATGTTTTTGGAGTGTGGGAGGAAACCCGAGCACCCGGACAAAAACCCACGCAAACCCAGGGAGAACGTGCAAACTCCACACAGATAAGGCCATGGTCGGGAATTGAACTCATGACCCCAGTGCTGTGAGGCAGAAGTGCTAACCACTAAGCCACCATGCTGCGTATTGAATAAAGGCTTCTACACAAATGGACAACTGCAGGCATAGCTTGCATATATTTTTATTCTTCACTATTCTAACTATTTATATTTCTCATACTCACTGTTGTTTTGAATATTCTTTAATTGAGTCTATTCCTTTTAACTTATCCCTGCTTTGACATCTGTATTACATTAAGTCTATGCCCCTCCTTACTTCTCCCAGTCCCCTTACTTACTGCTACCTTACTGGCTGTTCCTATCCCTTCCCTCTTCTAACTCCTGTTCCTATTGTCCCTGCTTCTTTCCCAACCCTCCCTCTCCTAACACCTGTAACCATGTGGATCCCCTTTACTCCGTATATCATAATATAAAGTCCAATTAAGACAGCTCACATCTCCTCCTAAATCTATATACAACCGCTTACATCCCCCCAACTATTAGTTACGAAAAAAGATGTTTGTCAGGCCCAACCTCAGCGTTTACATACCTCGGACCTATTCCTTCCTCTGTCTTGCTAACATTTAGTCAAAAAAGCAAACAGTGCTTTCCCTATCTGCATTTTATCTGTAATTTTATTACTTTCCAATACTGATACTATCAGCAGATTCACTTATTGTCATTATACATATTTTCACCTATTTCATGTTTTGCCCTCTCCACCTTTCCCTTCCCATTTCCTGTTTGGGTTTCAATTACTTTTCTCTTTTATTCATCATCCCTACTGCACTTTTGTCTGTTATGCCTTTATCATATGCCTCTCCTTTCTTTTTTATCCTAAGTTTCTACTTGCCCCTTTTTTCTTTTATCATTTTTTCTCTTTTCTTTTTCCTTGTTCTTTGCTTACCCTTATTTCTCATGTGGCTATAGAACTGTAATTTAACTTGTAACATACTTCTCCAGCTCTTTTGGCATTATACTTTTTTGTGTCTCCTAATAGCGAACACCACCCACCTACACAACTGCACTCTTCCTCGTCAACAACGTTATGGGCCTTTGGCCGCTGTGTTAAACGCTCCAGATATAAATTTACGACGCTCCATTGCAACAAATAGCTAAAATGAAACAACTGTCTATGATAATATAAGTATTGCTACTAAAATTTATTTTTCTATATAATGCAAATATAGTGCAATTATTTTCAATAAGTTATTTTAAATATGTAAATGCTACAGATATGTGTTTAAAACTAATTCACATAATATGCAATGTGTGGCTATATTCTGGTGATATTATTAAATAGGAGTGGTTCAGCTGCAGCATTTAATTATTAGCTCCACAGCTTAAAACTGGAGTTCTGCTACAATCTCACAATACATTTCAATTATCTCTTATTGTATTATATGGAATAAAATATATTACAAATGCTTTTCTTACATATTTAAACTTTTTTTCCTAAATAGCGATGGAATGTTAGATGTCCAGTGTCACATTTTACTTATTACTGCTTTATATTACACTATTGCAATGAAGAGTCATCATTAATCACCTGTTAAGGATATCATTCTAAGGATCAAAGGTCCTGTTAACCCCAGTAGGCTTTTTAAAAATCTGTCCTGGCTCTGACACCTTGGCCTAGAATGAGTTTTTTCCAGCAGCGATGCATCCGCGGCTGGCTCTTGTCTGGCCTCTTTTGTAAAGGCGTCTTGTCTGGCCCCTTGGCTGCCTTTACTGGCTGCTACAACACCTTCCTGTGGGTTTAGGGAGCGGGTCGGGCTGCTGCAGGCTGAATTTGCTCTGGCTGAACTTGGCCTTGGGAGAAGTCAGCTTTGTTATGTGTTTCTCTGGGAATTAAGCCCTGCACTGGAGCCATGCGACAGGACATATGCCACTTTCGCTGCCTCTCCTCCAGTGTCAAAATTTCATTGAAGGTCAGCTCTGTAATAGGGAGTTGTTCTATTGTTAACCCTGAGGGGAAATTAATGTTAGGTATATTCCCATAATAATGAAAAAATGTTAATTTAGCATTTGCTGTGCCCAAATCTTCAGAGGCTACCAAATGGCTCCGTCATCAGGCTTGTCTGTCTCATTGCTGGTTATTAACCCTCACATTGTCAATTGAGTCATTAAGTAATTAATTATTTTGAAAACAGATTGAACTGTAAACCTAGACATCACTGTTTCCATTTGTTGTAAATATTCTGAAATCCCAATGTATGCTTTATGATTGAACGTTATATTTGATGATAGTGCTTGGACTATCAATTTTTTTTTTTTTTTTTAAAGAATTGCACCCACTATAAAGGAAATAATATTAATATTGTATGCTTACATTATCATGCTTATTTTGTTGTACTCAAGTGCAGTCAACTGATATTTGGTAGTTAAATTATAAGGCTTTGAGGAATTGTCATTTTTTTCCATTTTACACTGAAACGTATAGTAACACAAAATGTGTTAGTAGTTTTTCTTTTGTTTTTTTGATATAAACATTTTTTTGGTTGCAGGTATTGGATCTTATATCCAGAACACTTAAGATATCTGAATAAGGGGCTTGGTGTAATTTCAAGCACTATGCCTAATTTATACTAAATTTTATTGAAAAAGTAACCCTGTCTTTTTGTACCAGCTAATTAGAGCACCATATTTGTGAATGATGGTCTGTGTACAGTTTCTAGTTGATTTATGTAAGAGTTGCAGTAACCCAACCTATTTGTGTGTAGAAGCTTTTACAAAAGATCAGGTGAACTGAGATGTCCAACTTGTAGCCCAGGGGCTATGTGCAACTCTCTGCTTTTTAAACATTTTATTAACCTTTGACTGTCTTTGTGGCTTAATTGGTCTTTACAAACACATTGCATTATCTCCTCCTTCATTGTCACTAATTGTTACCTTATAGTTGCCATCACTAATTAGATTTATTCTAAAGTCCCAGAGAAATAAAGTCATTCTATCAGCGAGCTGTGGGCCCGGTTCCCTCCTCCCTGCTTCCCTGCACAAGGGCCCACAGCACGCTAGTTCCATCTCTAGTTTCACTTTAACACTTTAATTTACATACAAATCTATTAAACCCTTAAAAGGTACAAATAGACATTAAAGTCAACTGACACTATATAGAGCAATACATTTTATGATTATGGGAAAATTGCCACATTTGAACAAGCAAGACAGCTAAGAATATCAATGCTATAAAACATTATTATCTCAAGAGAAAACAATAAGAAATGTATATCTAAGTAGAATTAATTTTGTATCAATGTAGATTACATACTATATAACATAAGTCCATTGTAATGTTTTATTTACATGTTCTTTTTACAAGTAAACAAATTACGTCAGCCACAATTTATATAGGTTGTTTGAAATGTTTCCAGTTTTTCTATGTTTTTTTCCCAACATGCAAACCCATTATTTATGCACCATTCTCAAATCAAAGCATTATAACTTAGAATCTTGTTTGACAATTCATGTTAAAGTCAAATCATGATGACAGCAGCTGTGCATTTAGTATTGCTAGAGGATCGAGTTATATGTGAATGTTGTGTAATGCCAGCATGGAATAATTCTGTAAATCATATTGTCCAGTTCTAGCAGTATCTTTAAAAAAGAGTTTGAACTCATGTGAGTAGGTGCTGCTATGGTGACATCTAATGGTCTGACAAGAGCATGCTATGCACTAATGTGGACAAGCTAACTTGGAGTCACGGATGTAAAGTCTACATTGTTGAATCAATACCTCTTTCTGCTAAAGTTGTCCAATGTTTAAAATCACTCTTAAAATAGCGATAAATAGTTCCAAATATGTGTACACAATGGGCCTGAGTCATTAAGGAGAGCACAGTATGAAAAAGGAGTATGTTTTCTCCTGGACAAACTATGTTACAATACAAGGGATGCAAATAGTTCATTATTTTGCACATAAGTTAAATACTGGCTGTTTTGTCATGTAGCACACAAATACTTAGCTTTATTTTTACACTGAAATTTAAAGTTGATCTAGGACAAGCCCTACCCCAACTATAAATCTGCCCCCACATTGTAAATGAACCTCCCCCTCCAAAGCAACATGGTTTTGCACAGATGCAAAGTTACTCATTTTTTATGCTTTGCTCTCTTGGCATACAGGTTTCTGCTAAAAGTACTATATCCTAAACAATAGTTTTCTGCTTTTAAATTTAGGGTAGTGTCATGTTCTAATTTCTGTGAAACAAATGTAATTTTACCTCTCGTTTCTATTGATTTCAAATTCATGTTTTGGTTAGCATATTGCATCTCTCAAAGATCTTAAGAAACAGGTAGGTCTCTTGCAGTATTCCCTTAAATAGTCAATAGCTATAGAGAACAAGATGCATAGTAGATGTATAACATTATTATTAATAGTTGTGTATAGTTGTGATTCAAAGTGAAAGTGAATTAGCTATTTGAACTAAGTGAAGAAAGCTAACACTTAAGGTGGTGCCAGATGCATAAGAAAATCATAGCATGTCTCAAGAGAATGCTTCAGCTTTTAAAACCTTGCATGTACGCTCATAAAACACATCTTCATTTACTTCCAAGGATGAAGTTACTAAAAACAAAGTGTTACTATGGGTTTTATCGAATAAGGGGGACTTTTTAGGCAAATAAAAATACAGCACATTTCACCCCTATGGTATCTCAGATATCACACATTTAATGAAAATAAGGACTCGCAATGCCTCACATAAAAAAATTATATTAGGAGATTTTAAAAAGTGGTGAAATTGTGAGGTAATCAGATCACCTCTTATACCCAGCTTTAGCACTACTATTTAGACAGCTTTAGACAGCTGTCTATGGCGCTGGGATTTAGGGGACACCACTGAGGTGCTCCACTGGCACATCCACGTTTCAGTGGTCAGCACAAGAGGCACCTGAAGGTCTATTGGAAAGCTTCCAATTTGACAGCTACACTGACAAAGCAGCAGGAAGGACCCCCCCTCCTGCTGCTTTTTTCAATGTAGCTGCCGAATTGGCAGCTTTCCATTAAACCTTAAGGTGCCTCTTGTGCTGACCACTGAAACATAGAGGTGGTAGTGGGACTCACCTTGTCTGGATCCTGGAATGTTGGGGGTCCTATTTTGCAAAAAATAGATACATGTAATTTAGAAAACTCAAAACACCGTGGCGTTAGTCAGTAGCACCCAGGTTTATTAATTAGGCCTCCCTCCTGCCCAAAAATTAAAATAATAGTTCACATTTATTAAATAAACCTATTCCCCTCCCTCCAAATAGCTGAAGCAATAAATTAATAGTCTTTACATTTAATAAATCTAATCATTTCCAACAACCATCCCGAGATTAAATAATTCATATTTACATTTAATAAATAGCCCTCCTCCCCAAACTCATCCCCATATTCAATTAATATCCCTAAAACAGTCCAGCATCCAATATTTGGTGCTGTCCCCTCATTTAAAATTAATAGGCTCCATATTAAATTAAATAGCCCCTCCATCATCCCAAAAATAGCTCCAACCCACAGACCACCATTCTATTAATAGTCTAACTCCCACTTACAATACAACCCCCCCACCCCAGCAATAAATTTATGTTTAATAAATATACCTGTTTTCTGCAACCATCACTGCTGTTAAATAGTTCTTATTCACATTTAATAAATAGACCTCATTCTCCTCAAACTGCCCCACATTCAAATAATAGCCCCAAACTACCCCAGCATTAAATTAAGGTCCCATCTCCCCATCTTAAATTAATAGGCCCCACTATTAAATTAAATTAAATTAAATAGTCCCTCCATCACCCCACAAAAAATTTCCTCAAACATTAAATTAACATACCCCCTCTCCCTTCTCTCACACATTATATTAATGTACCTGCCTTCCTTCCTTCATACATTATATTAGCATCCCTCTCCCTTCACCCATTATAGTAACATCACCCCCTTCCCCTCCTCTTACACTTACCTTGTTACATCCGCGCTGTATAGGAGCCTCTCTTACTGGTAGGCACACATTGGACTGCACCTGTCACATAGTGCTGTCCCCTGTGACTCCTGTCAGTGATGGGGCTAGGAGGGGGAAGGAGGCAGGCACACATCTGGGGAGGGATGGATCTAGAAAGAAGGAAGGTGGCTTGTCTCAGGGAAGGGATGAGCCACCAAGTACTTTGCTAACCCACCACTTGCACCCCTTTACAGTTCCTGATCCGGGGGGCTCCCCAATAGAGGAGGGCATGGGGAACGTGCCCCCAGTGCCCCCCTTTAATCTGGCTCTGCACTGCACTGATGTGCAGATGAACTGTCTGACACAGAGCACTGCTCAGGCTCCACTGCTGCCCAGGGGCAGAAACAATATTTATAGAAGGTGGAGGTTTCCAAATGTTAGACTTCGGAACAAGTAAAAAAAACTTTGAAAAAACAATAATCCAGCAACAGAGATTTTTTTGTGTGGATTTGTGTCAGTCATTGTCTATGTATTATGCTCTTGTTTGACGGCACTGTAAAATGCCTGTATACCTGTACAATATATAACATTTGAGTTTTAAATCAGGTGAAAAAAATTATGAAAGCATGAAAATCACTGCTTCGCATTATTACTAATATAAAAAAGAAGCATTGTTTTATAGCACAAGAGCATCAAGCTCATTTCCACCTTCATGTCTGTGACCCATGCAGATAATGTATATCTTTATTAATTCTATACATGCTATTGTAGCTTTTTTTAACTATTCAATTTTTTTCACAATATATAGGGACTGTAATTAATTGAAAAAACCCACACAATACAATGTACATACCTCATCAGTGGTCAATGGGTCCCCAGGTAGGGGAGTGGAGGACTGTTTGGGACAACCTAGCTGTTCAGAAGTGCTTGAATGTCCATCATGATGCAACCAAGTGAAAAAGAAAGCGTAACAGCGTCCCAATACAGACATGTATGGAGGTATACATATAACTGTAAACATGTTTACCAGCCCCATATCATCAATTCCTATACACCCTTCCTCCCCGTGACATCAATAACCCCCCCAAAACACAGTACAGTACACCCAGGATGCTCCCTCTGTCAGGCACACACAGACTCACAGTGTCGGACTGGCCCACCGGAGTACCGGAAAAATGACCGGTGGGCCCCAACACCTAAATGCTCTGCTCCTTAATGTAGTGGGGAGGGACTGCTACCCAGGTCCCCCAAGCCAATGACTATCACTGCCGACGATACAGCTGGGGCGGTGCATGCACAGTCAGCACAGCCCCAGCACTCACTAACATCATGTGATGAGCTCCTTCCAATCGGAGCTCAGATCACATGCAGCTCCTACAGACCCCGTGATTCCTGTTCCTGTTCAAGGGGGAGGTTATCGGATCCACTCTCTCTGGGAGTCACCTGACAGCGCTGCAGAGACAGCGGTGCGACTGATTTTTCAGCTCAGGCAGTGTCAGCAGAGAAGAGAAAGAAGAAGAAAAAGCAGAGACTGTAAGTAAACTATAGTTTTCATATATGTAGTTTTCTCTTTAGAGCATAAAAATGCATAAATTCATCAAAATCCCATCAAGGGGGGTGAGGTTGTCTTAAAAATCCAGCTACCAAATCTATAAAATCTATAGGGGATGGTTAGATGACTATTCTGGCTCCCAGTTTATAATTATTTTTTTTTTAAACTTGATATACTGTAGGCAAATCTATAAAAAAAATATAGAGTATGAGGTTGATGAAACTGTTCTGGCGCCCAAGATATAAAAAAAAAAATAGGGGGGTTGATATTTTCATTGTGCCCAGTCTGTAAAAAATATGAGACTGTTTGGGAGAAGTAGGTCTTTTTATTTATGCTAATAATTTCAGGGCTGGTGTGTGTGTAGGAGGTCTACATATTAAATGGGAATCCTATTAATTTAATGTTGGGGCTTGGGGGGGGGGCAGTATATGCACATATTAGAAGTGAATGATTTTAATGTTTGTAGGAAGGAGGTTTGTAGGAAGGAGGTGTTTACATTCATAAATGTAAACACTATTTAATTTTGGGGTGAAAGGCGCTTAATTATTAAACGTGAGTGCTATTAATTTAATGTTGAGCTGGTCGGGGTTAGGTTGGTCTAGTGTATAGTCATAGCGGGCAGAGCCTTCTTACCTCTGTCTGTATTACCCTGTATCGTTTTATTACTGTGTTTGTTCCCAATTGTAAAGTGCTACGGAATTTGCTGGCACTATATAAATAAATGTTGATTATTATTGCTCTACTTTCTAGGAGTTGAATAATAGCTATCTCTTTTCCAAACAGGACACCAACACTTCTGGATCTGGCCAAGCAGCAGCTGATTCGAAGAAACCAGCAGCAGATGCAAAAACAGGTAGGAGAGCACAGCATAGGGATAGAGGGTGGTCTAGCGCCTGTAGAAGGCTAAGCGCTGCCACTAGGAGGCAACGCTGACTCACCCCAAGCTATAGAGGGGGAACAACAATGTGAGAGATGTAAGGGGGCAATGTGGAAGATACAAGAGGGGCAATATATGTATACATGCAACACTATCTTTAAACATATTAGACCAGTGGTCCACAGAGCTGTACAGAGAACTCACTCACATTAGTCCCTGCCCCATTGGAGCTTGCAGTCTAAACTCCTTAAAACACACACATACACACACACACACGGGTCAATTTTGATAGCAGCCAATTAACCTACTATTATGTTTTTAGAGTGTGGGAGGAAAAGAGACATGTCTTTAGGTACGAAGGGCTGGCCACATATATAACCACTAAGATGTACTTTATCAAGAGCTCAATACTGTATTTACTGGCCACACAAATAGATTCTTAGAATAGGATAACATACACACTCTCAGAGGATAGAGAACTCAGAAGTGGCAAGATGCAACATGATGATACCTGGGCAAATTATTATGCATAAAAGTATAATATGTGATTTTTCAGGTGTCTGGCCACGCCCCCTCAGCAGTGCACTGTGTCACACACACACCTTTTTTTGGGCCCCTACCGTTACATTCCCCTGGTGGGCCCTTCATGCCCCAGTCCGACACTGCAGACTCATATATTTTTGATACACATTGACTTACACTAACTGCCATATACATAAGCTGACACACAAACACAATCAAACTTCCACATTTTTACCTCTTGCTGTGCTTATTTCCATCTTCCTCCCTGGGTCTGGCAGTGTAGTTTGAGGGCTTGTCTGTGCTCAGATTGGCTGTGTCAGCACATGAAATTGCCAGTCACATTTATTAATGGTTCCTCAGCATGGCTAAAGTGATGGTGATGCCACATCATATTATTCATCAATGTTAAATATTCATTCTGAGTGGATTATTGCATCCTCTCTGGTGTTTAGCGTAATATTTATATCTGAATAATTTCTATTCTCTTTAGAATAACTGATTGTTTATAGAACTTGTCTCCACTACTCTTCTTATTTTATTTTGTTTACACAGGTTGAAAGATAATGGTCTGATGATAACTGTACCAGTGGCACAACTACAGCCATATCAGCCTATGTGGCAACTATGGGTGTCAGCAATGATGGGGGCTGAATACACATGTCCATCTCCATTTTACCATTTTTGTGTTGGGCATTTTAAGTTTCTGCTATTTGACTAGACAATTATGACTCTCCGGCTCTGTTACTGGTGTCCAGTGCGCATTTTGGACCTCCTCCATTGGGACTGACGGCAGCACTGATAGCTCCTTCATTTTCCAATGGCGGCCTCCCACTTTAGATCGCTTATATCTCCTTCTTTTCTTCTTTATTGAAAGACTAATTACCACTCCCCATCATCCTGCTGGTAATCATCCGGAGAACAGTGACCCGTGTGGTGGTAGCAGCGAACCGCAAACCTCCTTACATGCGTCTCTGGTGAAAAAATTTACCACAATTAACTCTGTGCTTCTGTGGTGAGTGGAACTAAATTGGGCAGACTGAGAATCCCATTACTTCTGCGAGTTCCTTGACACTCAAAAATGGAATGGTCTACCAAGAAAATCTCTGACAGCAAACACAAAAAGTGTAGATTCTTGCTGCTTTCAGATTTGTTTTATAACATGTACTAGTACCAGTGTCGGACTGGGGCATGAAGGGCCCATCGGGGGACTGCAATGCTAGGGGCTGTGAGTACCGCTGTGGCTCGCTTCTAGTGCCCGCTGGCATCCTTGCCGTGGATACTCTATTGGATCTCCTGTGTATGACCCCCTGCTTGGATTTTGACTCTGCCTGTTTTCTCGTGACCCTGACCCTTTTGGCCTGTACCTCGGACACTGCAACCTGCCCGTGAGCCCGAACTTGGCGTGTTAACTGACTATCCTGCTTGCCTGCAGGGCCGGATTAAGGGAATGGAGGCCCCTGGGCTAAGGGGCCCTCCATTCCCCGCGAGGCCCCCAATGTGAGCCGTCCGCCGCCGCCCCCCACCCCCCGCGAGGACCCCCCCCAAGCACTTACCTGTCAGTGCAGTCCTCCGTCCCAGGCGCGCTGTAAGCTCCTTACTGAGGAGATCTTGCGAGAGTTCATGAACTCTCGCGAGATATCCTCAGTAAGCAGACTACAGCGCGCCGGGACGGAGGACTGCACTGACAGTACTCAGCAGCATCGATCGGGCCGGGGGCGCCCCCGCCCCCGACCGATCAATAATGCTGCTGAGGAGTTTGAAGGGCCCCCTGGATGCCCGAGGCCCCTGGGCTATAGCCCAGTTAGACCTCGGGTTAATCCGGCCCTGCTTGCCTGTGACCCTTGACCTTGGCTATCATTTTGACTACCCGCTGCTTTCTTCCAGTCTCCTGGCCTGCCACTGTGGTCCTGCATTACCAACCCACACTACATCTGGAGCTAAGTCCTGGGGGCATCTGAGTACCAGTGAGCGCAGCTAGCTCTAAGGGAAAGGCAGCTGCTAAAGCTGAGACTTCTGTCATCTAGTTCTGTGGGTTGGTGATCAGGCCAGCAGCCTAACACCTGGTCACTTTTTATCATAGTCAGCATTAACTTTTTCAGCAATTTGTGCTACAGTAGCTCTTCGGTGGGATTGGACCAGACAGGCTAGTCTTCGCTTCCCAAGCGCATCAATGAGCCTTGGGTGCCCATGACCCTGTCGCCAGTTCACCAGTTGTCCTTACTTGGACCACTTTTGGTAGGTACGATCACTCTATACCGGAAACACTCCACAAGACCTGCTATTTTGGAGATGCTTTGACCCAGTCGTCTAGTCATCATAATTTAGTTCTTGTTAAAGCCTCTCAGATCCATGCGCTTACCCATTTTTCCTGCTTCAATACTTCAGCTTAAAGAACTGACTGTTCATTTGCTGCCTAATATATCCCACCCTTTGACAGGTGCCATTGTAAAGAGATAATCAGTGTTATTCACTTCACTTGTCAGTGGTCTTAAAGTTGTGTCTGATCGGTGTAAATATTTATATATATATAGTATATTATGGGTAGCATGGTGGCTTAGTGGTTAACACTTCTGCCTCAGAACACTGGGTTCATGAGTTCGATTCCCTGCCATGAGATTGTATGTTCTCCCCGTGTTTCCGTGTGTGTCGGTCTCCTCCCACACTCCAAAAACATACTGGTAGGTTAATTGGCTGCTATCAAATTGACCCTAGTCTCTCTGTCTGTCTATGTGTGTGTATGTTAGGGAATTTAGACTGTAAGCTTCAATGGGGCAGGGACTGATATGAGTGTATTCTCTGTACAGCGCTGTGGAATTGGTGGCACTATATAAATAGATCATGATGATGATATATTGTGACATATATTGTGGCAATAGCCCGCTACTGCAGAAACACACGCGAACAACTTCTTCCTTTTTATGGTGCTTTATTGTCAGGATGGTAAATGTTTTGACACCGTATACTTGCACAGCAATCATGGAGACCCTAAACACTAGCTATACATAGTCCAGCTCTTTCTCAGGAGCAGCCAGCTCACGCAGCGTTGGTCTCCATGCACAAATGATATAAACAAGCTTTTATACCTGATACTCCTCCCCCAGCCTTAGCTTGATGGACAGGTGACACACCCACCTTCTCTTTAAAAGGAAACGCCCATCACTGGCTCTGTAATTCAAACAGACACACCCTGTCTATTTGCTGAGAGGAAGGATATCAAGTCATGTAAGTTAAACCAAATTTAAACTATTGCTTTTCGTACATAGGTCTTTACATTCAATCTAGGTGCATTACTGCACAAATGTTTTACTCTACTTCCCTGCTTTCTCTTGATATTGCCAGCTAAATGCCTCCTTTTGTTACATATCCCTCCCCCTAGCGTCTCCAAGTAGGGGGACGCGGACTTCGCGAGGAGCACATATTTTCGTGACAACGCTTCTGCATTTTTGTGTAGAATCCCGGGTCTATGTTCTACTGACAATTTGAAAGGTTGCAGTGCCAAGAACCAGCGGGTTACCTTGGCATTTACCTCCCGGTTGTTCTGCATACATCTCAATGGTACATGGTCTGTTATTAAGGTGAACTCTCTGCCTAGGAGATAATAGCGCAGAGCTTCTGTAGCCCATTTTATGGCGAGACATTCTTTCTCCACAGTGGCATATTTTTGTTCCCTTAGAAGCAACTTACGGCTTAGGTACAGGACAGGATTTTCTACTCCATTCTTCTCCTGTGACAGGACTGCACCTAAGCCAACACCAGAAGCATCAGTTTGGAGGAAGAACCTCCGGGTAAAATCCGGTGCTTGTAGAACTGGGGAGGAACAAAGAGCTACCCGAAGATCAGACCAGGCAGTTTCTGCAGAGTTAGACCAGGTTAATCTATCTGGACAACTTTTTTTTAACATGTCCGTTAGTGGAGCAGCTCTAGTGGCGAAGTGGCTTACAAACCGCCTGTAGTAACCTACTAAGCCTAAAAAGGTTCTTGACTGTGACTTTTTCTCTGGTCTTGCCCAATTTTTGACTTCCTCCACTTTGTCTAGCTGGGGTTTGACATGCCCTCGACCAACAACGTACCCCAAATATTTGGCTTCTCTCATGGCTATGGCACATTTCTCTGGGTTAGCTGTTAACCCTGCTGACCTTAATGAAGCTAAGACCACCTCAACTTTGGCAAAATGTGATCCCCAGTCTGGGGTATAAATCACTATATCGTCCAGGTAAGCGGCTGCATAAGCTGTGTGAGGTCGTAGCAATTTATTCATGGCCCTTTGGAAGGTGGCAGGTGCCCCATGCAATCCAATGGGTAGGACTTTATATTGATAGAGACCATCAGGGGTGGAAAATGCAGTCTTTGGCTTGGCCGTGGAAGTCAGGGGAACTTGCCAATAACCCTTTGTTAGATCAAGGGTTGTCAAACAATTGCTACCAGCAAGATTTTCCACTAGTTCATCCACAAGTGGCATTGGATAGGCATCAAACTGCGACATACTGTTTAGGCGCCTAAAGTCATTGCAGAACCTAATTGTCCCATTGGGTTTCGGGACAAGCACAATGGGACTATTCCACTCACTAGTGGACTCCACAATCACATCTAACTGGAGCATCTTCTCGACCTCCTTTCTCACGTCCACCAGTCTGGCTTCGGGAATACGATACGGCTTCTGCTTTACAATGACTCCTGGCGCAGTGACAATGTCATGTTCGATTAAGGTAGTGCGCCCAGGAATGGAAGAGAAGACATCCCTGTTCCGACGAATCATTTCTTCAGTCTGTTGTCTCTGCTGAATGGACAAAGCTGGCTCTATGGGCACTTCAGACTTTTCAATGGCAGTACTCACTACATGAGGAGAGGTTTCCTCATCATGCCAAGGTTTAAGGAGGTTAACATGGTATATTTGCTCCTCTCTTCTCCTACCTAACTGGCGGACTCTGTAATTGACAGGACTGACAGCCTCTAGAACTTCATATGGACCCTGCCAATGGGCGAAAAGTTTGCTTTCCTGGGTAGGAACCAGGCTTGAAAGATCGAACAACAGCACTTTTATCATAACTTTTTCTCTGTCGTTCCTGAGCCTCTTTTTCATGTTGCTGCACAATGGGCCCTATCTTTCCTAGCCTCTCATACATTTGTGACACAAATTGTACCAGATTTGGCTCCCTGGGACCTTGCTGCTCCCACCCTTCTTTTAACATATCCAAGATACTCCTGGGCTGTCTCCCAAACAATAACTCAAAGGGACTAAACCCTGTTGAAGCTTGAGGTACCTCACGGATGGCAAACATCAAATAGGGAATAAGAGTGTCCCAATCTTTTTCCTCTTGAGCCACTGCTTTCCTGAGCATGTGCTTTAAAGTGCGGTTAAAGTGTTCCACAAGCCATCTGTTTGTGGATGGTATACAGAGGTGTGAAGCGCCTTAACCCCTAGCAACTGGCACATGTCCTTCATCAGTTTAGACATGAATGGAGTACCCTGATCTGTGAGAATTTCTTTGGGTATTCCCAAGTGTGTAAACATCAATACAAGTTCTCTAGCTTTGGTGCTGGACTTTATGTTTCATAGGGGAATTGCCTCTGGATACCTGGTTGCATAGTCAAGCACCACTAGTATATATTGGTGCCCACGTGCGGATATTTCCAGTGGCCCCACAAGGTCCATAGCTATCTGTTCAAAGGGAACTTGTACTATTGGTATTGGAATGAGAGGTGCCCTGTACAAGGGTTTGGGACAGGTTCTCTGACAAATGGGACAGGACCGGCAATACTTTTTCACTGCCATGTGTACCCTGGGCCAGTAAAACCTAAGCAGAACTCGTTCCCGTGTTTAGGTGTCCCCCACAGACATGTGTGTGTGATGCTTTTAACACTAGGGTTACATGGACCTGAGGAACCATTAATTGTTCTACTTTTTCCCCCTGCACATTAGCAGCTCTATACAGGAAATTATTTTTAACAATAAAATATGGTATACCTTCTGCAGGCTGGGCGGCTTTCACTACCCCATTTACCTCATTCACACTTTTAAAGGCATGTTCCAAAGTGGCATCATTAAGTTGGTCTCGATAAAAGTTCTGCAGAGGAAACAAAATTGGTATTGCGGACCAGTCCGTATCCTCACTGACAGGCGGGGTGGGCTCATCTGCGACATCACCGACCAATGCTAGTTTGGACTGTCCATGTTTCCCCGCATGTGGATGCTTTTGTGGAACTCCTGCTGTGACTCCCAGGATGGCATTCCGGTTTGGCGGTTCCCAAAGATCGATGTCCAGATGTTGTGGATCTTTAGGCGGTTCCTTTAAGACCGGGCTTCCGACCGTTGCATCAGTTGCCGTCATGTCCGGCCGGATCCGCTCACCGAGGACATCATTAAACAGTGGGAAGTCTCGCCCCAAAATGAGTGGATATGGGAGTTTAGGTGCTATGGCAGCTACCACCATAACAGTTTTGTCTTTGAGTGTGACTGGTAGTATTGTTCTTTCATACTCCTGTGTCGTGCCATGTACGCAAAGAACCTTCACCTTGGGCAACCGAGAAATTATGGTTTCGGGTAAGGCAGAGCTGAAACCAATGAGAGTTCACTCCCCGAGTCAACCAAGGCCAGAACAAGGTTCTGATTGATTAGCACAGTCACCCGGAACAAACAAGGACTTCCTGATGTGGGACTCATGGTAAAACAGCTTGGAAAAGCAGGCCCAATATGTGCCACGGAACAGTCCATGGATTCCGGTAGTTTAGGACACGCTGCCTTAAAGTGGCCTAGCTCACCACATTCAAAACACTTCAGATTAGACCGCTTTGCACATGGCCCTCTGTCCGTAGAAGTTTTGCCATTGGGCCCTGTAGCAAGGATTGTCAAACCTGGCTTTTGGCGTGGCAGCAGCTTTGGCACAAATGCAGGTTCTTTAGTCATTTGCTGTAGCTCACAAAACCTTTCTAACACAGTGGAAAGCTCATCATAAGTTTGTGGGTCTGATTGCAGAACCCACCTTTGCAAATCGCGGTTCAGCTCCCGGATGCAGTGATCTATCGCCAGAACTTCAATAATCCGAGAAGGCGGATTCTCCTCAGGTTGCAGCCATTTCTTTAAAATTTTAGAAAGCTCAGCCACTTGCGCTCTGACCGGTTTTTCTTTAAGATAGCGCCATTGGTGATAGCACTGGGCTCAGCCTGGCCCGGAAACTCCAATGCGAGCCAATATCTCAGACTTTAGGCACAGATTGTCAGAGGCCCGTTCCTCATCTAGATCCATATACGCTCGCTGAGCTTCACCAGTCAGATATGGCGCCAGCCTCTCAGCCCATTATTTAGGAGGCCATTTTGCCCTTTTTGCAAGTCTCTTAAAGGACACCAGATATGCTTCTATGTCATCACCTGGCGACATTTTCTGGAGAACAGGACCAGGTGGTTCATTTCTGTCATGTCTCACCTGGCTTAACTCTTCTCTTAAGAGCCTTGTGTTTTCCACCTGTGCCTTGGCAACTCGTGGCATCTGAGCTTGCTGCTGTTGCTGCGCAGCGGCCACATTCAAGAGGGTGCTCAGTACGTCCTCCATGTTGACGTCTGCGCGGGTTGGGTAGCAGAAACTTGCTTCCCGGAGTATCCCACTCCTGACACCACTTGTGGCAAAAGCCCGGTACTGCAGAAGCACACGCGAACAACTTCTTCCTTTTTATGGTGCTTTATTTTCAGGATGGTAAATGTTTTGACAACGTATACTTGCACAGCAATCATGGAAACCCTAAACACTAGCTATACATAGTCCAGCTCTCTCTCAGGACCAGCCAGCTCACCCAGCGTTGGTCTCCATGCACAAATGATATAAACAAGCTTTTATACCTGATACTCCTCCCCCAGCCTTAGCTTGATGGACAGGTGACACACCAACCTTCTCTTTAAAAGGAAACGCCCATCACTGGCTCTGTAATTCAAACAGACACACCCTGTCTGTTTGCTGAGAGCAAGGATTTCAAGTCATGTAAGTTAAACCAAATTTAAACTATTGCTTTTCATACATAGGTCTTTACATTCAATCTAGGTACATTACTGCACAAATGTTTTACTCTACTTCCCTGCTTTCTCTGCATATTGCCAGCTAAATGCCGCCTTTTGTTACAATATATATATATATATATATATATATATATATATATATATATATATATTACACCCAGTCACCTGTCAACACAGTCTAATATCTATTAATTTAAGTTGTTGATTCTAAACGTTAATAAAAAATGCATGGGACATTATCTGCGTATTATGTGTCTGTCATGTGTACATGACTGACACATATTAATACGCAGATAATGTCCCATACAATTTTTATGTGAAATAAAGGGTGGCCATCAGTATTTCTGACCCTAGATTAATAGCTAAGATATATCCATAAGCCTTTCACTCTGTTATCATTATTTCCCCAAAAGAAAAGACAATGAAGAGAGAAAATATCAGACCAGCTGTGGTCTGATAATGTCATCATGGCTGAGAGTAAGACCGAGCAGAAGCATGGACAAACCATGCTTACATTGCAGTATAAAAGGTACAAGTTGCAAAGGGGGAAATCCGATGCGGGTGAGAAACTGGGAACATGAAATGCAAGGGGAAGAGGAAGAAAGATGACACAGGCATGGAAGACAGGAGGGTGATATGATATGCACATGAGCGAGGGAGTGTGGGAGATGAAATGCAGGGGAGACAGGGGTAGGAAGATATATAGGTGGGGAAGGAAGTGCTCAGTAAAGAGAGGGATGTGAAATGCAAAGGAGGAAAGGAAATGCATTTCACATAAGCTCATAATTAATTACATAAATAATAAAATAAAATATATTGTATATTTATTACTACTACTAATGTATATCAATGAGGCAGGGATTGATGTAAACATTATGTAATATTCGTGGCGCTAAACAAATAAACAATGATAATAAATATTGTTATTATTTACATTTTAATTGCTAAATATAATTAAAAATAATTAAGCAATAACATGGTATTATTCCACTCAGAACAGAGTATTTCAAGCCAACAATTCTCTGGCTGGAGGAGCTGACGTCCAAAGGTGTAGTGGGTAGTGGGTGGACTTTAAACTAGCCAGGGCATTGTCCAGTAATGCCCATTTCTGAGGGAGTTATTCCTATAATAGGTTGTGTTGCCCTTCTTGTTGGTCTTTCCCTGAGTCCTCCTCATGCTGGATGTATGGGACAGACATCCAGTTAGAGGAACTCTGTAATCACTGCTCCCTCCACACTGTCCTAAGTAGCCTTCACAGAAGTCCATGCTGTAGCAGCAGTAGGTGTTGCAGTAGCATGTGATTCCTGGGGTATCCTTAATTAAGAGACGTCATGCCAATATTGTAGCACTGAACGGAGAAAAAGATATCTTGGAATTACTACTAGAATAATATTTCCAAGTCAGCTTTAAGAGCTGCCTACAATGTCGGACTGGGGCATGAAGGGCCCACTGGGGGACTGCAACGCTAGGGGCCCACCAGAGGGGGTGTGGCCAGCCTTCATAGAGGCAAGACCAGACACTAGAGTTGGAGTGGTCAGCCCACGAAGGACAGCTAGCATCATAGTGTACTATATAATGAATGCAGTGTGTATATATAAAGAGTACACAGTCTTGACCTGCCCCTTAGATTGGGCACAACAGTCACCAAAAATCGGGATTGGCTAACCTGTGGCACTCTGTAACGCTCCAGTCCCACAGATAGTACCTGTTTCGAAACCTGCAGACCATTCATCTGGAAACTGCCATGTCCCAGCATCAGACATTCTCCAGTTCATTCATTCAACTATATTCAGATCTTTTTCATTGGCTAAGCACTTCTGCAGCACTATTTAAACCTCCTGGATTCACCTGTCTGATGCCTGTTCTTCAAGCAGCCTGTGGTTCTGGTTCCTGTTCTCCTTGTGGTTTGCCTGTGTTTCAGTCTGCTCTCAGTTCGTGGTCTGTGCTAAACCATCGCTGCTCAAGTACCTCTATTACCATCTCCAGTGTACATCATTGTGACAGCTTCAGTCCTCTCATCACTATCGTTCAGAGCTGCTATTTCATCTGGGACTCATCAGCTGTTACCACGGGCTACCTCCGCTACTCCAGCCTGCTCTCAGTCTCTGGCAGTGTTGAACTATCGCTGCTCCAGTACCTTTATTACCATCTCCAGTGTACATCATCATGACCGCTTCAGTCCTCTCATCACTATCGTTCAGAGCTGCTATTTCATCTGGGACTCATCAGCTGTTACTACGAGTTACTTCCACCACTCCAGTCAGCCTTCAGCCTCTGGCTGTGTTGAACTTTTGCTGCTCCAGTACTTCCATTACCATCTCCAGAGTACTTCATAGTGACAGCCTCTGTCCTCTCGTTGTATACCACAGAGCACCTATTCTCCTAGTGACTCATTGGCTGCTGACCATCAGCCTATATTATTGTTGTGCCTGTATTTATACCACTCATCTGTGGACTCCATCATCTCCATCCACTTCACCTGGCTCCCCCACATCGTTCTGCTGTACACTCACTCACGGGACCGCGACCTGCAGACTTGGTGCGGCCAAAACCATACCTTCTTGCTGGGGTTCCTGGTGAAAACCACCTGTCTGTTAGACTCCACGCCCGTGG
The DNA here is from genome assembly GCF_038048845.1 of Mixophyes fleayi. Lineage (NCBI taxonomy): Eukaryota > Metazoa > Chordata > Amphibia > Anura > Limnodynastidae > Mixophyes > Mixophyes fleayi. Next base: position 63,086,447 of record NC_134410.1, on the reverse strand, counting down.
GTGGGCTTAGCCATGTTCAGCAGAGCCTAGGGATCAATTTCCTGTAAGCCAACCGTGACACACTCCAGGTGTTGTGAAACTACAATCCCCAGCATGCTTTCCCAATATATATCAGCTTATTGCTGGACGGGTATGCTGGGACTTGTAGTTTCACAACACCTGGCCCTATTTGGAAAAAATAATGGGTACATTTAGAAAATTCCAACCAGCCCTGGCGTTAAATCAATAGGACCCTCAATTAATACTTAGTCCTTCCTTCAGCCACAACATTAAAGTAATAGTATTCCTATTTAATAAACCTATTTCCCTCCCTCCATACAGTCCCTGCAATAAATTAATAGCATTTACGTATAATAAATATACCTATTTCCCACAACCATCACTGCCATTAAACAAATCATATTCACATTTAATAAATAGACATCATGCTCCTCCAACTCAGCCTCACATTCATTTAATAGCCCCCAAACCACCCCATCTTAAATTAATAGTCCCCACTATAAAATTAAATTGCCCCACCTTCACCCTAGAAACAAAATAGCACCCATTATTTAGCCACCACCTACAACACACACATTACATTGCCACAAGCCCGCTGTGCCATCACACACACATTACTGTGCCCCTTAATCACCATGCTGTGCCTCCTTATGATCACACTGCGCCCTCCATGCTGCTTTTGCCCCTTCCCCCTTCATCACCCTGTGTGTGCCATGCTGCTTTTGCCCCCCACTCACACTCTGCCATGCTGCTTTGGCCCCCCTTTACTCTCTGCCGTGCTGTCTTTGCCTCTTTTCACTCTCTACCATGCTGTCTGTGCTCCCCCTTCACTCTACCATGCTGTCTGTGCTCCCCCTTCACTCTGCCATGCTGTCTGTGTTCCCCCTTCACTCTGCTGTGCTCCCCCCTTCACTCTGCCATGCTTCCCTTTCACTGTGCCATGCTCCCCCTTCACTCTGCCATGCTCCCCCCTTGCTTCCGTTCCTTCACTTACCTTTTCTATCGGCTTATTTCTTCTCGTCTTCTGTCTTCTGTCTTCTCCCGACTCCTCTCTGCGGCGCTCCTCACTGAACGTCGGTCGTGATGACGTCACGCCCAACATTCAGTGAGAACGGAGCAGAGAGGAGTCGAGTATTTATATATTTATTTTTTCTTCTAAGATTTCTGCTCCCCCCACCTACGAAGAGGGGAGCGATCTGGGTCAGGGCCTACCGCTGGATAGCCCGGTCCCCCATTGGGCCAGTCCGACCCTGGCTGCCTACAATAACAGTTATTGCAGTGACAACAAAGAGCAAAAGCCTCCACAATATTCAAAATGAGTGAGGGATTTTGCAAACCTCGGTCAGTTGAGATCTGACAAACAGATATTGTCCTTTCCACTTTGAATATTCTCCAGGCTCCGAGGATGATAGAGTGCACTGCCCAGGGAAGGGCATGCCATAAGTGTGCATTAAGCAGGGAATATTGTGATTTAACAAGTTATGAAGAAGTTTGGATAAAATTTTATTGGAGAGTGAAGTAAGTGATTTTGTAAATCAATGTGTCACGCCTGAGGATCTGTCTACCCGGGAATGGGTTGTGTCTCTGGATCAAATTTGGTGACTACATGCAAAAAGGTACGTGGCTTGATTAGGTTCCTTTGCATGGAAGTCAAAGGACTGGTACATATGGTGGTTGATGTGAGTTCAGGAAACTAGAGAATATGAAGGCACTGGAGACTGGCAAGTAGGGAAGAATAGCAAGACCGTGGTCAGATTAAGCAAAAGAGACCAGGCTGGAAGCGAAATGCTGGGCCGGAATGGAACCGGAATGCTGAATCAGATTGCTGGGCTGGATTGGGTCCGTAATGTTGCACCGGACTGGGATAATAACTGAATAACTGAGAAGGCTGTGACCTGCTGGGAACCAGGTTGACGTCTGAAGAATCAACGTTGCATTGTCAACCAGTAAGGGATCCAGTCCAATTATACTAACTGTTATTACCTGATTGGAGGCTTCAGTCAGCTGAGCTGAAGCAGCACTCTGACTGGCTGAGAGGGTTCAGGTGACTGGACCCAAAATGTCAGCACCCAGCAACCAGTTTTGGAGGGAACCCTGGAATGGACACTGCTATTCCCTGACTGAAAACTGCAGTCAGCAGACTGAAACAGTACTCTGACTGGCTGAGGGAGAGAAGGCGACTAAATCCAAGATGGCTGTGCCCATCTACTGATTTTGGAAGGATCTCTAGAATGGAGACAGACTGCGCAGCATCCTTCAGAAAGATCTGAGACCAGCAGAGTTTGCGGACGCAGGGACAGCTTAAAAAGACAGCAAAGGGGTAAGTAACAGGACCTGAGAGCCTGGTGCGTGACACAAAAACCACCTATATAATCTTTATCAAAGTTGTCTGGCAGATCTTAATTAACAAGAGTAATCTGAAAACATTAAGAGGTAATTTTCCAAGACATGGAGATAGGGCTGATTTTCTACTTCCGTTTAACATATCGAAAAATAAACATCCATTATATTCATCATTAATATCTTGCCTAGGCAGGTGAGTGATACTCTTCACAAGGGAAGTAAACGTTAATTGAAAGAAAAATGCAGCTCCTCTTAGTCACAGAGACATTAATAAAAAAAGGGTTGAGTGGAGTGCTGCAAAGTAACGCATTTTGTGTTACTTATAATTAGAGATGGTCACTGACCCCCGTGTTTTGGTTTTGTATTCGGTTTTGGATCTGGATTACCGTCATGTTTTGGTTTTGGTTTTGCAAAACCGCCATTGCGTGTTTTGGTTTTGTTTGGTTTTGTTTGGTTTTGTTTTGCTATTTTTTGGGGAAATTCAATGTTTTTGGGCCTAAAATAACCAAATTTAGTGCTCCACCTGTTTCTTGGATAAGTAATGTAATTGTAAAGCTAATAAATTATCCAAAAAACAGTTTAATTCCTGGTAGGTAGGCCTTCATTAATTCTACACACAAACCAGATTGTCTTCCTCTCCATCTTTGCATATTGGCAATGCAGCCATCGTCTTTGGGTGTATATTACACCCTACACTTCTAGTTAAATATGTAAAGAAATGGACAAAGGCAGTTTGGTTTCTGTCTCTATAGGCCCCCCTCCAGTTTTAGAAAACACAAAAAAAATCAGCTGTTATAGACTGTACAATATTATTTGAAATGGACAAAGGCAGTTTGGGGTCAGTCTGTGTATGACACCCTACCCATAATGAGAAATTGCCAAAACAGCAACCTTTCAAGATGGTACTGATATGGAAATGCCCCAAGTCCCTTTCCTCTTTGGGGGTAGACTGAACCCTAGACTTAAATAGAAAGTTTTAAAAAGATGTTATCATCATCATCTGGATCTTCATCCTCTCCCTCATCAGTGTGTACGTCATCATCACAGACTATCAATTCATTGCCGCTTGAATCCACCATTAGAGAACAGTCAGTGCTTGGATGTCTTTGATGGTGAAGGCCTTCCTCGTGGAAAATGTAGTTCATTTTTATAAACATCATTTTCTCCACATTTTTTGGAAGTAACCTTCTACGGCGATCACTGACTAAGTTCCCGGCTGTACTGAATACTCGTTCAGAGTACACACTGGAGGGTGGTCAGCTTAGGTATTGCAAAGCAAGTTTGTACATGGGTTCCAAATGGCCTGCTTTTCCTCCCAGTAAGGAAAGGGACTGTCTGACATTTCCATATCAATTACCTCTTGAAAATAATCCTCCACCACCCTTTGCATGTTTATACTCGTATTGGATGGAGTTATGGGCAAGGTGACACATTTTTTAGAAAAATCCTTCAAACCAGCCGAGATGTTAAATTGTTCTGGTCTGCCCCCTGCTTCTTCCCTGTTTCTTTTTGGGAAATTTAATTTTTTTACGAGCAGCAGCAGCTTGAGAAAGTGAAGGAGGACACGTAGTCAAGGCGAGGCCCAGTTCAGCGGCCAACTTGCTGAGCAATAGCTCCTTGTAACAGTTCACATCTCACTCATTTACAAGTAAAGACTCAATGTAGGTCTTAAACCTTGGATCAAGCACAGTGGCCAAAACGTACTGATCTGAGTTCAAGATCTTAATAACTCGAGGATCATTGTGAAGCGAATGAAGTACTTGATCGACAAGGCCAACATACTTTGCTGAATTGCTTGCTTTCAGCTCCTTTTTCAGTTTCTCAAGCTGCTTTTCCAATAGTCTAATTAAAGGAATGACTTGGCTCAAACTAGCAGAGTCTGCACTCACTTCACACGTCACAACTTCAAATGGTTTCAGCACCTTGCACAGCACTGAAAGGGTTCCCCACTGTACAAGACTGAAATACATCCCCCCTACTTTCCCAATTGCATGGCTTGTGCAATATGCTTGGATGGCTTTGCGCTGTTCCTCCATCCTCTGAAGCATGTACAGGGTGGAATTCCACTGAGTTACCACCTCTTGCTTAAGTTGGTGGCAGGGCAAGTTAAACTGCTCTAGGACCTGCTGTAATCTCCTACATTCTGTGGCTGAATGCCTGAAATGGCCTGAAATTTTACGGGCCACTGAAAGCATCTCCTGCACCTCACGGTTATTTCGTAGGAAGCTCTGCACCACCAAGTTGATGGTGTGAGCAAAACAGGGAATGTGCTGGAAATCACCCATCTGTAATGCTCGCACTATATTGTTGGCGTTATCAGAAATTACATATCCTGGGGAGAGTCCAAGTGGTATAAGCCATGTATCAATCACATCTCTTAGTTTGCGTAACAAATTGTCAGCTGTATGCCTGTTAGTGAAGCCGGTGATACAAAGAGTGGCCTGCCTGTGACAAATGTTACGTAGTGGTGTACATGCTGCTGCTGTTCCTGCTGGTGAAGGTGAATGACCAACCCAGTGGGCTTTCACAGTCATATAGTCTTTGGTTTGGCCACTTCCACTTGTCCACATATCTGTGGTTAAGTGGACAGTGGGCAGAATGGCATTTTTCTGCGCAATCTCTACATTTTTACACACTTTTTGGTATAGTTGTGGAATAGTTTTACGGGAAAAATGGTGTCGCGATGGAATTCTGTAACGCGGACACAAAACCTCAATTAACTGTGAAAAACCAGCTGCGTTTATTGTGGAGATTGGATGCAGATCTAACACTAACATTGCAGCCATGGCGTCTGTGATTCGCTTGACGACTGGGTGACTGCTGTCATATTTGCTTCCCCTAGCAAATGATTGTTTCACAGTTAATTGTTGAAATGTAGGACTGCTCATTTTCTTGACCTGCCTCTGGGCTGACGATTCACCCCCAGCAACAGCAGCAGCAGTGGGACTAACGCTTTCTTCAGAGGATTTAATTAGAGTGCAGGAGTCACCCAGCCTTAATAAGTGGAATGCAGGGCTAACTCCGAGCGCTACTGAGGATATTGATGAGGATGGTGTGGTGGGTGTATTTTACAGCCGTCGTGATGTCGGTGACCGGAGGGTCCTAGCTGACGATGGAGTGCTTGTAATTTTTTGGAAGAACTTTCAGCTTTTCCCAACACTTTGCCATGAACTCTCGTCAAATGGCGTAACATAGACGAGGTTCCAAGATGGTTAAGGTCCCTCTCTCGACTGACTGTGGCTTGACATACACTACAAATGGCTAGACAATTGTTGTCTGGATTTGGGTAGAAATAATTCCACACATAAGTGGATTTTTTTGTTTTATGCCCAGGCATGACAATGGCCTTTTTCTTGTCACGTGCCAGAACTGCTTCCACTGGTGCAGGACTGACACAAACAACCTCATCCTCATCAACATCCTCATTAGCGCCCTCGTCACCTACACAAATCTTCCCCTCATCCTCCTCTAATTCCAAAGTGGCATCCTCAATTGGTGTATCACCGGCTACACATCAGCAGAACTGCTGAAAGGGCCCTTCTTTATGGGTACACTAACAGAATGCTCACGATTAGACATCCCACTGTTGGATGGACTCTCCACAGGGATTGGTGTCATTTGTGATTCAGAGCAAACATTATCCTCTAATGCCTTACTGTTATCTTGCAGCTCGGCTTTGACGCGTAACAGTAGTTGTGCACCACTCGTAGGCTCGGTAACATTTTTGGATCTGCCACTAATAGAGAAAGGTGAAAGCCTCATTCTCTCTTTGCCACTGCATGTGTAGAATGGCATGTTGGCAATTTTTTTTTTATCGGCACTTAACTTTTCCTCAGTTACACTTCGTTTTCGCTTCAACACAGTAAAAACAATTTGGGTGGTTTTTTTGGATGATTTCAAAAGACGGTGTAGTTTGACATCGCCTTTCCCAGATGACATACTGGGAACACTACCATCAGGACTGGTGACAGAACCTGGTTGCTCATTTTGCTCATATATGGACTGCTTTGAATCCATTCTGAGCCCAAAGCACTTGTAGTGCTACAAATTGTTTTTGACACTGCTGCAATATAGTACTTTTTTACACAGCCAGATACATTTCAGCAAAAGAATGGGGGACACCCCAAAAGCAAATGGAAGTGCTAAATATATTGTTTTTACAGTGCTGCAATATAGAACTTTTTTCACAGCCAGATAAATTTCTGCAAAAGAATGGGGGACACCCCAATAGCACTTGGGGTGCCAGAAACTGAACAAAAAACCCTCCTCTCTTCTGCTCTTACTGCTGTAACAATCTGGTATTAAGCTTTCAATGCTGTTTAATACAATCAATCACTGTCCCTGTGCTGATATAGCCAGTGTGACCTAACCCTGCTCTCTCCCTGTCAAATGGCGATGGATTGCTGTGGAGGCTGGTATTTATGCTTTTTAAATCTCGCAAGATCCGAGCTCAGAAAAACGAATATGTCACAATGACGTTTTGCCTCGATTTTGAAACCGAATGGGCGGGCTCGGTACTCGGATACCCTAAATTAGGTAGGATTCGGATCTTGGAGAACCGAGCCCGCCCATCTCTACTTATAATAAGTTTATGTAAAGTGCATAAATGTACTGTCAGCATGTATCATATGCAGGATTAATGTTGATATGTATTTTAGTTAATAGTAATGATTTTAAACTGATAAAACAGTATTATAAAAACATTGATAGGTATTGATAAGCATAGCTAGGAAAATGCATTAGATAAAAATATATGCACCACAAATAAAAGATTATGCAAAATTATATATATAGCTCTTTTGGGAGTTGATATGGCGTGAGTGATATGCTTCATTGGAGATACTGGTATGTAAGGAAAGTGGATTCCGCGCTCCCTATAGATGTATATAGGCTGCCTATAGGATATGTGAAGGAAGGGGTGGGCTTCATCCCTCCATAGCATCGATAAAATAAAAAGTTTCCAAAGGCGCCAATGTGGTATTCAGTATACTAATACAAAGTATATTATGAATTTTAATACAACATATAGTTATATAAATCAGTGCACTGATATAAAATCAAAATACATCACATGTGTATATATATACACATCAAGTCTTTATAGACAAGAGCCTAGTAAATAATAGGCCACTCTTATTTACAGTCCGTGGTGAATTGGTTGCAAGTAAAGAGTTCAAAAGCAAAGATCCCAGGAACCAACAATAAAAACAAACGTCCTATGTCAGGTTCCACAAGCAATGTTAATAATTGGTCAAATGTTGGAATCGGTGTCCCGTTATATACAGTGCCGCCTTTTGCTGGTATGATTACAGGTAACCTCTGGTGTATAGTCCCTCTGAATTTAGGGCTGTATCCAATATGAGGATTTCTTAGTCTCACAGTGGCAAACTGGCGTGATTGGAGACACAGTGTGCAATATATGATAGGAATCCGAGAGATCGTTTACCCTATATTAGAGTTTCCTCCAAGGTGCCGATCCTCGTGAGTTGTTCTCCGGCCTGGAAACGGATAATCATACTGCACATCAAACTGAACTTCCATCCCGCTGTGCTTGCGAGCAGAAGGACGTTTTTGAAACTCCCAGCCGCGAAGTGCGCAGGCGCGAGGAAGACGACGCGGCCGCGTCTATCTCTGCAGATTACGGAGTCACCTAGCCGGAGAACAACTCACGAGGATCGGCACCTTGGAGGAAACTCTAATATAGGGTAAACGATCTCTCGGATTCCTATCATATATTGCACACTGTGTCTCCAATCACGCCAGTTTGCCACTGTGAGACTAAGAAATCCTCATATTGGATACAGCCCTAAATTCAGAGGGACTATACACCAGAGGTTACCTGTAATCATACCAGCAAAAGGCGGCACTGTATATAACGGGACACCGATTCCAACATTTGACCAATTATTAACATTGCTTGTGGAACCTGACACAGGACGTTTGTTTTTATTGTTGGTTCCTGGGATCTTTGCTTTTGAACTCTTTACTTGCAACCAATTCACCACGGACTGTAAATAAGAGTGGCCTATTATTTACTAGGCTCTTGTCTATAAAGACTTGATGTGTATATATATACATGTGATGTATTTTGATTTTATATCAGTGCACTGATTTATATAACTATATGTTGTATTAAAATTCATAATATACTTTGTATTAGTATACTGAATACCACATTGGCGCCTTTGGAAACTTTTTATTTTATCATTGGAGATACTGTCCAGGAGCAGTAAGACTAACTTCTCAGGGATTTGCACATGCTTGACTCGACTAATGACTGTGCGCATGCGCAGTAGAACTTAAAGTCAAGAGTTGACTTAATTTTTTTTTTTTTTTAAGAATTGCCAATTGAAAACATATTTTATTTAAATAATAAATCATTTTCTCATTCATGATTTTCTGTTATTACCGTCCTAAAATGTATTTGTATCACTTTAAGATATTCTTGCTAGTTAAGCGTCATCATGCTTTGCATAGGGCAGCTGTCGCCAGAGAAACCCAGCAAATCTTCTTGCTAGTGGAGGTTACCTCTGGCCAAAGCAGTGCTATCACCTGTATTAACCACAAATCGAGTGAATAATAAGAAAAAGCCCTATCTCTAGCGAATGCACTTGAAGATGGCTATTTTCCCTGTTTGCTAATTTCCCCTAATTTTGGAATCATTTTCAAAGTAAATGTACAATGTAACTAAAATTAAGCCAAAAATGAAGCACTGACATGGAGAAGTTTACCCAAAATTCTTTTACTAAACTGGTTGTGGAAGATGGGCAAGAAAATGGAGGCAATGAAAAAATTAAAATGTTGAAAAGTTTTTTTACTTCCATTGAATCGCCTTCCATTCTACAAACCAAGTGAAAGAACCCATATATGCTGTATTAACAAAGAGGTGTCCTAATGATAAAATCAAATAAATTGTTTTCAGTAAGAATGACACAGAAAGGTGTGAGAAAAAAATCAGAAACCTCAAATGTTTCTTTAAAGGTTGAATTCCAAAAATAGCCTGTGTCCATTATATATGTGTGCTTAGCGAGGAGTGAGTCACACTACGCATGTAACTTCGTCTACACTGGCGCTCACAGAATGTAAAATTCCAAATAAATTACTGTGAGATGTTTTCTTCATACATGTCTTCTGGGAATTTACAGCTGTTTTATCAAACTTTGGTAAGAGTATGTCATTCCCGCAGAGACCCTGACAATACACTGTATACAGCTATCCTTTATTGTGAATATCACTGAGAGCAATGGAGATAAAAATCACTTCTATCCCATTAATAATATAGTCCGCACTTGAGCTGCATTGGGGAAAAACTATTATATTTATTTTATTGGGTATTGTCCCACAATTCTGGTTTAATTTGATTTGTTAGATCTTAGTCTTACAACATTTTACTTAATGTTTCCCAAATCTCTAAATGAATGGAAAGTTTGTTGCACAGATGCGGATGTATTTTAATTGACCAACCTTGCATGACTTCATCAATGGTGACTTGTGTACTGGAGACTTCAAAACTCTCTTACTATGAAAGTAATGAATAAAGAAGAAATAATTAACATTTTATTATATGGATATTGTCCTGATGAAAGTTGACCACTTCTTTAAATTAGTATGAAGTATAAATATTACCACAACTGCAGACCCAGATTTGGGGAAAGGTCAAATACGCCCTGGGGGTAAATGTATTAACATGCGGGTTCTTCAACACCCGCGAGTTCAGCGTCTTCGGCGATTAAATTTAAAGAGGCGCTGCATTGTAAAGGGAAGTTTCCCTTTACAATGCAGCGCCACTTTAAATTTAATCACCGAAGACGCTGAACTCGCGGGTGTTGAAGAACCCGCATGTTAATACATTTACCCCCTGGTCTGCCACTTCCAACAAGACTAAAAATATATTAACATATGCATCACATGCAAATACTTATGAAAGGAAACTTACAAACATCTGGTAGAAATTTAAAGGTAGCCTGTCACGCCTGTCACCCCTGTCACCCTGCTATCCTTGCCTTAGGGTTATTTGACCTTTCTCTAAATCTGGGTCTGCAGTTGTGGTAATATTTATACTTCATACTAATGAAAAGAAGTGGTCAACTTTCAACAGGACAATATCCATATAATAAAATGTTAATTATTTCTTCTTTATTCATTGTATTCCTAGATTAAGATTTCAAATCTAAATACTCCAAATTAATCACTTTCTTGGGTGGCATAAGATTTTGTTTGTCCTACATTGAATCTTCTACCTGATACTGATAACTGACATAACCCAACATTTTCAGCAACTGTTGATGCAGACATTAGTACAGACAGTGTTCTATGTCCTTCTATCATTTAGTCACTGCTGTTTCCTCTCATTGCTGTCATCACACTCATAAGTGCTACTTTGTTCTTTTGTACCATAACAATGGTTTCATCTCTGGTAAGAAGGAGATGATATACAGCACTCCATTCCCCCAGAGTTATCTTTTATAGAACATAAATATGTTAGAAAAGTGTAACTTAACCTTTGCAGTTTGTGCCATTTTATGACTGTAGATCAAACGCTACACTATTATGTAATTAAAAAAATAGACAACAAACCATGCATTTTATTGACTGTATACCTTCATATTGTACTACCATATATAAATTATATTTTGTATAATATTATTATAATAATAATAATAATAGAAATAATAGTAAAAATAAGTAGTAGTAGTATTAATATCTCTATAATTGTACATAATATAATAAAATATAATGACAGTATGTGTTGCAGGAGCACATTATTTTACTATTAATAGATTAAAAATAAATGAATTGGAATAATAAAAGTAATACTAGTAATAATTATTCTTATGCAGAAAAACAATGACATGAGTGAGTAGGAAAACTGTCCCAGGGAACTTACAATCTAATACTAAACCTAATAAATTTGATGTTGAATAGGATTTAAGTTCTATGGTGGGAATAGAGCTGGTTTACCTGGTAAGCTAGTGCAAGGTTGCTGCTAATGATCCAAGAGGTATAATGTTATATTGGTTGAAGGAAAAAATGAAATTCCAAAGAAAAGGAGTGGTATAATAAAAGGCAACATGGAAGTATTCAGTAGGACTTAATGGAGACACATGTGGGCCAGGAAATGTATCATAAAGCATAAAGTGAGAATGGCATGACTGTCCTTGACAATGTTAAAAAGAGAACCGTTTCAGAAAACTAACTGATTGAACTGAAGGCTACAAACTGTCACCAATTCTTGATATGGAGCTCTCTGGTAGTGACAAGGTTAATGCACACTGCTGGATCCCAAAGCTTTGCATGTTGACTGACAATCTCTTAATGTATTTTAATGGTTCATTTTCCTTTTCTTCTCTAGCACAATGTAACACTTGGAAACAACTAGTCACATATTGGACGAAACTCCAAATGATTATGCTTAAGTACCCTGACCTTTGTTCTCTGAGTTTTGAAAGCCATGCTGGATGTGTTTCCACATTATGTAAAATCAAAACTCATTAACATTAAGAAAGAGCAGGCTACAAGAGCACTCAGATTAATCTATACTAATAATAAAAAGCACAGCAAAATAAAAATGATGGCTAGGGATAAGAGAGCTGAATTCACCGTCTTGGACAGACTAGGAAATTTTAGGGTGAGCTTCAACATTACTTGGAAAAAGGTTGGAATAATAAGGAAGGATATTTTAGATGTCTGATTTTCCAGGAGATTGGTATTTCTACTTAAATATAAAGTCTATATGAGTCTTAGTGTTTTGATGTGGCTGTTTTATTAATATAATTCTATTTTCTTCACCATATAATATAGAATAGTTCCCTTGTGAGATTAATTCACAAAAGTAACAATTTTATTAGAAAAGGAGATAGACCTCTTGCAGTGCTTTTTTTATTTCATTTTGTTTGGCTCCATAGCTGTTACTGTTAATTAGAGTTGGGAGGTTCTAGCTCAACTCTAAACTGCAGTGTAAAAATAAAGCTGTTTAGTATTTGTGTGCTTCTTGCAAAAGCAGCCAATATTTTCCCTGCATGCAAAACGATAAAAGTATTTGCAACCCTTGCATTGCAAAAAGGTTTGCTCTTATCTAAATGAGGCCCACAATGTCTACTATGACTAATATGTAGACCACCACATGAAAAGTTAGAACAGCACTAATTTGTGTTTCATTACAAATTAGTAAAAGAAAGATTCAGTGAGTGCAGAGGAATCTCAATGCCTATGTTTAGTCTCTAATGACATCTGATACAGTTAAATGTCCTTGTTATAATTACATAATGGTTCACATGCAAGATCACTGATTTGAACAACTTTAATACATGTCACCAACTGTATACGTTCTTGCTGGTGAGATGGTTAAACGGCACATTCAAGGATTTAAATATTTTATTTATCTTGCAGTAAAACAAAAAACATGTTTGTATTAACGTCAATACATCTTCCATTGTGTAAGAAGCTGATTCATAAACCTTGACTAACAATAGCAGGAATGTCCACATTTGCTGTGGAAATATTTTTTTGTCAAGAGAACTGATGTATTCCACCGTTCCTGTGGGGCCCTAAAATAGCACTACCTCGACATTGTAACATTAAGGCAAAGTTGCTAAAATTAATAAGCCTTTTATTGCAGAAAGTACAATTTCCCAGCTGTTTGGAACTTTCACTAGGAAAAAAGGGAAAGAATTCCCATGGGAGAAGTTTTATTGGTAAGTTACATGAAAGGGGATAACCCTGATGAGAAAACAGGCGTCATACGGGATGAGGAGACCTTATGAAAAATAACTTTTATAAACTAAAGTTCTATGCATTTCTGTTACCTTATGTGTATTGTATATGCTGTTTATGAATAACAAACATGTGGGAATTTATTTTTAGTTCAAACAGACTGGATCATCTTAAAACACTGCCCTATGGCATATGGTATCCCCTGAACTACTGCAATACTTTGTTTTCTATAGCACCTTAATTTACTCAAGTGAATTACATTAGAATCAGTCGCTTGCAGCAGAGCTATAACAAAGTCTTTTGGTAGGTACTAACCACTTCATAAACGCTGAACACCCCACAAGCCTGCTGTTTTGAAGATACTTTGTCCCAGTCGTTTAGTTATCACAATTTGGCCCTTGTCAAAGTCGATCTGATCCTTATGGTTGTCCATTTTTCCTGCTTCCAACTTCAAGAAGTGACTGTTCACTTGTTGCCTAATATACCCCACCTTCTGACATTGTAATAAGATAGCAATGTTATTCACTTAATTTGCTTTTGCTATATTATATATTGGCAAAGAGGCCTATTTTCCACACCTTTCCTGCGTAGGGACAGGTGAGGTCTTGTGAAGTCTGCAAGGAAAAGCTGCATATAGAGTTAATTCCCACTCAGTCTTTCCCATCTCACACAAACACACAGGTGTACCATATGCGTGTTATTGATTTATTGTCATTGGTTTGCAGTGTTTGGGTGGGGGTTAAAAGACTGTGTTGTTCATTTTATGTGTGTGACTGATGCTGGAAGAGCTGGCCAATCAGTAGAGAGCTGGACTGTGTTTCGCTTAGTATTAGGGTCATCAGGAGGTGTAAACAATGTGGCATTGTTTACTGGTGTTATCCTGACTAAGAACTGCTCTTTATTGTAATGCAAACAATAAAGCACCATTTGATTTGAAGTTGTCTGTTTCTGATGTCTGTGGGGTGTCAGTGCCAGAAGTACTACAGGTGGTGTCAGAAGTGCTACAAGAAGGCCGCGTTTGTCACAAGTGGTGTCAGAAGTGGGATCGCCGAAGACAGCCAACGCACAGCTGTCCACCCAACCTCCAGACGCAAAAGGGGGTGAGTGGAAAATATTGACTGCCACTGTCCCACACCAAACTGTGTATTAAGCTGTCAGTTACAGAGAAAAATTACTGGATTGCCGAGAAAACAATTTTTTTTCTATGGAGAGAAATATATGAGCAATGTTATTGGAACTGTGCAGTGTCTGTTGTTTTGCAAAAGAAACCAAAAGTTTTAAAAATTGCTGGGCATTATAGTGCTACACCCTGTCTGTTCTCTGAACTGTGAGTTGGGCGTAGTCCTCAGAAGTCTGCTGTTTACCTGTGTGTGCAGGCTAAAGCACCTGTTTTACTAATTGTCTGTGGAAAGTGCTGGATGTGAAAAAACCCAATCTTTGATGTTTTAAAAACTGCAAATAGAAATCAAGAGTAATTTGATGCCAGCCTAAATTATTTTACTCCTGTCAAGATGGGCAAGAAAAAGAATAAAATGTGTCAAAGAAAGTGTACAAACAGGTGGGACTGAAATTGACTCCCAGCAGGGTGAATTTGAAAAATTGCATGGTACTTTGCGGAATGGAAAATTTGAAGAATCTCATACTTTCTACAAAAGCCTGGTGTTACCTGGGTCAAACTATGTAGGCATGGCAGAATATGATCGCATGGAGGGAACTTTTAGAGAAGAAATCTCCTGGCTGGAGAAAGAGTTCAGGGACTCAAAGCAGCATTTTGATGAAAAGCTAAAAATCCAAGAGACTGTTTCTGATTCCCTGAGCAGAGAATTACAAGAGTTTTGTGAAGCAAAAGAAAGGGCAGTTGCAGCTCTTAAGGAGATAGAAGCAGAGAGAGAGGAAAAGCAGTGGAAGCTCTTAAAGAGACAGTAGTTGAGAAAGACCAAGAGATTGCTGTGCTGAAACAAGAGATTGTCACTGTTCGGCCCGAGGTCACTCCCAGTGCTGTTCGGCCCGAGGTCACTCCCAGCGCTGTTCGGCCCGAGGTCACTCCCAGCGCTGTTCGGCCCGAGGTCACTTCCAGCGCTGTTCGGCCCGAGGTCACTCTCAGCGCTGTTCGGCCCGAGGTCACTCCCAGCGCTGTCATGTCCGTGGAACTGCATGGCGCTGTCAAGTCCGTGGAACCGCATGGCGCTGTCCAGTCAGGGATGCTTTGTGGTGTTGCTATTGCTCAAGGTCCAGCTGTGAAGTTGTGGAACAGAAGGTGTTTTAGGTGTGGACAACTGGGACACCTTAAAGCCAAGTGCAACAAACCCCATTAACAGGATCAGAAAGAGGTCTGCGGTGAGCGGGTCCGACTGGACATGCCGGCAATGAAACACTGATCGGACGCCCAGTCTTAAAGGATCTGCCAGGGAACTCACAGCATGTAAATCTTGGTGATGGGAACTTGCAATTCTGAATTGCTGTCATGGGGGACAAGGCAAAACTGCCACAAAAGTGTCACCGTTCAGGCAAGCCTGAACTGAGGACTAATTATCCAGAACTGTTACTTGTTTCAAACTTTGCACGTGATCAGAGATGATGAAAGACAAAGAGATTGCTGCGCTGAAACAAGAGCTTGTCACTGTTCAGCCCGAGATCACTAACAGCACTGTTAACCTACTAGTATGTTTTTTGGAATGTGGTAGGAAACTGGAGCACTTGATGAAACCCATGAAAACACGGGGAGAACATACAAACTCCACACAGATAAGGCCCTGGTCAGAAAGTGAGCTCATGATCTCAGTGTTGTGAAGCAGAAGTGCTAACCACTAAGCCACTCTTTACCAGAAGTATGCTCTTGCCACAGTATATAGACTCTATTCTGGATGTACAAAACTTTTCACAAAATAGGAAACTTGGGTGTAACAATATCACTCATGCACATTCCCAGGCCTTGCACTGCATTGTCCTCTCTAAATGACCCCCAAGATCTGTTACTGGAATAAAGCATTTTTAATTATAATGCAATTTCACACAAAGATGTGCATGAAATTGGTCAGGTACAGTTTCCATGTCTACTAAAGCTTACAATTTAATTTTAGTGCCTGGTACATGGGGAAACAATGCGCTGACTCTGGAATTCAAAATGGGATCTCTACTAAAACTCTCAGCTTCGTCTTTATTTTGACAGCTTTTTTATCTATTGAGCTAAAATTTGTCTGTAATTTATATACTAAAGTTTAGGACTGTTGTACTGTAATTGTATTCGTTAATGAGCAATATCTTCAGCTTCTTGTTAAATGGATTTTTTTGCATATCAATTTGCATTCTCAATTTAGCTGCATTGTATGATCGGGAAGCTGAAACAATTCCTTCCATATTGTAAGTAAATTTATTATTTTATATGTTTTGCTAATGTCACAGTTGGCTTAATCTGACCAAAACTCATATTTCTCACTTACTTCAAATTAAGTCCAAAAACCTGTTAGGAGATAATTTGACTTTTCTAATTAATGACATACATTTCCTTGGAAAAAATGAGGCAAAGGTGTGGGCGAACATTCTGATTGTAGGGGATTGTTGGCTGAATAAAACACACATGATCTACCACTAGAGAACTGAAAGGGTTTTTTTTTTGTTCTTTTTAGGAACTCTTTCATTACTGTATATAGGGATAAACCTAGATGAGAATTATTATTATTGATGATGGGTTAATTCCTGTAAAGGCAATATTGGTTGAAATAATATAGAACCACTGCACTTTGTCTTTACCTATTGCAGCCCCCTTTCCAAGGAGCGCAATATGTTCTAGAGTACTCTGTTGCCCACAGTTCTTAACTAGTGGTATTAGGGGCTTATTAAGTCTAGATATTGCTACCTAGGTGGAGAGGACACAAAGCAGGTAGTAGGAAAATCAGTCTGAGATACAGGGTGAAGTCAAAAGGCAGGTGGCAGACAAGGGCCAAGGTCAACATGCGGCCAATGTCGGGACAGGCAGAGGTCAGTAGCAACTTCGGTAATCAGGTCGAGGTGAAGGCTGGCAGAGAACAAGAACAAGTGTGGTAATCAGGCTGAGGTCAGGGCTAGCAGATCAACATCAAATCCGAAAGCAAGCTGCGGTAAATGGCAGAAACAGAATATGCAGACACAGCATACTGGTTTAGACTAACTATCACAGCACAGGTGGTAGAAATTAAGCTGTTTATAAATGCTGGTGAGCCAATGAGAGGCGTCCAGCCTAGCAAATAACACTTGTGCAGGAAGTTAGCTGCTGCTTAGCAACTGGCTAAATGCTGGCAGCACAGAGAGAAAATGCTGATTGTCGTTGCTAGGCAACCAGCTCAGAGGAGGGTGGTGCCTGCTGCCATCTGATTGGTGCAGGTTACTGGTTTCATTACTAGCGCCCACAACTGATATTAACAATACCTTCCTTTTATCATACCTTGTGTATTAATGTGAGGAAACCCAGGATATTTCTAATATGGATAATTCTCACTAGTTGTTGTGAGTTTCGTAGGCTTTTTCACCTATCCTGGACACATTGGGCCTGATTCATCCTTGGACCCTTCGTGTACCATATGTTGTGTGAAATAGCTCTGCACATGCTCAAAATCAGACAAAATCAGCCAATGAAAGCAATTTTATGAAATTCATTTCTGAACGCAAATGACATTTACCACTGTCTACAACTTGAAGGGAGGAACGGGGGAGGAAAGGGGTGGCTGAACATAGGCATTGTACAGTGAGAGCATGCCTAGGGCGTGCCAATGCAGATCTGTCTGATTCAAGTTCTGGGTTTCTCGTGTGCGTGTGTGTGTTTGTAGCAGTATCATTTGCACCAACTATAGGGCAGGTGTATGTGCCGACAGATAGTGATGACTGTCACAACATCATCTTTGTTTTAAAACAACATGTGTGCGTTGCACTAGATAACAGAGAACATGTGTATGCAAGTAAAATATACTATAAAAATACATTGTATAATGTGACTGGATCACTTATAAGTAACTTATGGTATACATTTATTTAAAGGAAATAATGCAGGGCACTTATTTATATAATTGCACCTTTTTTTTTTTTAGATTGTGTATATTTTGGTAAGGGAAGTCTTTATTTCTGAGACCTGGGAAAAAACTTTTGTTTTAACTTTGCTAGAGAAAATGCATTATTTCTGATGTATATATCTGATACAATAAGCCGTTGTGTATCTTGGTGTAAAGAAATGCCTCGTTTGGGGTTTTGCAACTTTTCTTGTGGAATTCTTTTTTTTTTTGAAGAAAATGTGTATATCTGCTGTTGGAAGAAAGCACCCATGCTGATCTCATGTTAATTAGACCTGTTGATGTGAGTGTCCAATACCCTTAAAGGGAGAGGAAGGGGTAAATAGACTTGCTGTCAGATGTCCACTGTGTCCAAAATAGGAAGCAGGAAATCACAGCAAGGTTTTAGGATATCACAGATAAGCGTAAATATTGTTAGCTTTGCATTGCATGTATATCCATGTTTGGGTAAGCAAATTGCATTGCAATTCTAAAAATAGCCTGTGAGGCTGTGTCTGAAACGGTATAAAAAGAAAGCCCTTGTGCACTGAAATGTATCATTCTGATGTTCCATCTGACCTGATACACTGATATCTTTAATCAGTGGAACTGTCCTTGTCAGGACACGTAAGCGAAATAAACATCACTCTCTGCTTCAAGACCCTGCTTGACAACTTCTTCAATATTGCTGTAATCCTGTGACCTACAGATTAGACCCTAAATCTAATCCATCCTCCGGCTGTTCTGAAGTTTGGAGCCAGCTCATAGTACCACCATGCTGCCTGCTACCCAGCAGCTCTGGCCAGTGTGATAGGCCAGGGGGATCCATCTACAGCACCCTGATCCATAGTAAGTGGTCAGGACTACCAGCCAAGGGTACCAGCACAGAAATAAACTAGCAGCGACAATTACCCAGAAGGAGCATGGTTCTGGATGCCATGAAGGAGCCCAGTGGTGGCAACAGGCTCCTCCTACTGGGGCAGGAGGGGTGTATTCGGAAAAACGAAAGGGCACGGTGTCAAAGTAAGCCCAGCTGATTCCCAGCAACAACAGACAAGGGTGGCATAGGTGGTCCATCCTGTCACATATGTACAGTACGTATAAAGAACATCCTGATTTATGTATTTATTGTAAAAAAAACAAAAACATTTTTAAAACACATACTTTTATTAATGGTTATAGCATGAGTTGATGATTTCTTTTAGAACTTATTTTTTCTGTGATCTATTGGGACTTGATATTGCACATATGCATGTGCGTATCCTACAGTCTGTTCTGTCTGTTAACATACAGCAAGTACAGTTTAGGCAGACTGTACGAACAACCAGATTTTAAGAAATAAATCAGTTTGCCTGTTCAGCTAGTTCTCCACCCCCAGAACCATCTTTCTCTCTTTGTGGTGTATCTAATGTGACTGTGAGCTGTGTAGGATACTTAACAGCATTGCTTTTTCTGATTTTTCTGTTTAAATATGCACTTCTTTTGTTTTTGTGTATTATTGATTTTCTTTACCTGGTTTATAAATTAAGAGGTGAGGGAAATGATACACAAGGTAGTGGAATAACAATTACTAACTTCTAGTGGGGAAAGTGAGTGTGGCTACTGCACAGCAGAAGCATTATCGGCCACCAATATTAAAGTAGCCATTGAAGACTAGCCTTTTTACCACTTGGAATGAGGAAAGTAAGTGGAAGGTTGAGATATAAAAGATGAGCTAGTCATGCTAGAAATCTTAAGACAGGGAAAGCAGTTAAGGCAAGATCTTTAACATACGATTGTGTACTGTTGTTGTTGTTGCGCAGTCATTCTAATGTTGCAATATAATACGGACTGCCTTATTTTATGTTCTATGTTTCAAAGCAACATATAAAGAGCCTAACTGTAATGATACTGGTGGTATTAACTGAAGCTCAATAGCCAAGTAGATATCCAGAGAGTAGTCAGACGTTTGCCGGGTCGGTACAGAAGCAGGTAGTCACAGATGCAAGGTAGAGGAGCAGGTAGCAGGAGCTGAGCAAGCAGAATACTCAAGCTTATGTCTGAACCAGGAAGTGCTATTTATAGGCCCAAACAGGATCCAAGATGGTTTCTCTTTGATTCCAAACTGGCCATCTTGGATAAGGGCAAATCTAAGAGCAAGTTTGCAAATACAGAGACCTCTAGTGGTCGGAGGTGCAAATGTCAAAGTAATTCCATACACTAACCATTTACCTATAATTCTACATATTTGATTTCTACCTGTCTTCCTCCTCCCACACATTAATTTGTAAAGGTAATTTTAAAAGTCACACATTACAATATAGTAATGCACATTGCTCTACAGATTCAAATCTAATCATATCTCTTTTATATGTAGTGGTGTTCTAGTAAAACCCTGCACTTCAGTGAATACAGGAGGGGTCACCTAGAGGGTAAGCTAGAAGTTTATAAAAAGTTACATAAACTTGTTACCATGGTGATAACCCAGCCCAGCCTGTGAGACTGAGTGAGAGGAAGGAGGGGCTGTCATTAAGGGGGGATAGAGAAGAGAGATACTGGAGGAGATAGAGAGAGAGGAGACACAGGAGAGGAGAGATGGTAGCTGGGGACCTAGGAGAGTGTGGGGTGGAAAGCTCCAGGATCCCCAGCATTCCCTGGAAGTCTGAGCATGGTGACTGCACCAGGGCAAGGAATGTGTGCCCTGGATGAGGGGGAGAACTCCATGTCACTATAGAGAACCCAAGATAGAGGGGGACACTTTACATGGAAGAGACCCTGGAGGAGGGTAGCTACAAGAGGCATGGTAGCTGTATTGTCAGATCCTGAGGCTGAGAGTACACAGAGTGAAGTGTCAGACCACAGGAGACATTATACCCGCAGAGGAGGGATGAGCTGCAGTTGAGAGGCACACAGCGTGTGTCAGAGCTGCATGGAGAAGAAGCTGCCTGCCTGTTAGCATCCATGTGAGTGCCCCTGCAGAGGAGGGTGATCTGCAGTGAGTATGGTGTGTAAGAGACCTATGAGTTATGTTATTTAACATCTGGATAACATTAAGAACTGTGCAGGAGGAGTAATAAGATATTTGCAACTATATTCGTATTGCTCATTAAGAACTGTGCTGGAGAGAGTAAGGAGATGTATATATTTTTCTTTATTGCTGCAACCATTATGATTATCGTGCTGGAGGAAGAAGAGTGTAAATAAAGAGTTGAGTTTGTTATAGAGATGTTCTGGCGCCCAAATGATTGTGACTTTTATTACACTGCATCACAAAGTGACATTACCTGTGTCCCACTAACTACAAAGAAACACCTGCATGTGCAGGGACCCCCTGATCATTTACACCCATGCCCATCAGCTAGCCAGGGTTTGAGAAGGAGGTGCACTGTGTACCCTTTGCACCCTTTGAACCCCACAATACACACAGTGTTACATATAGAATATAGAAGAGGCATTTTATTATTTTTTACATATGAAATGTGTATACCTGCACTTTGTACTGCAGGTTTTTATTTAAATTTTATAGACAAAAGTGATCACAGGAAATGGCAGTCTGCTTAGCAGAGGTGAAAGCATTTACAGGGAGGTACAGGAGATGCTTGAGCTAGGTTTTCTACAGGCATCTCATGATACAAGAGCAGAATTTACTGCATTGATCTCCAAGAAGGATAAAACAAACCTGTTTTGTGTAGACAACCTTTGGTTGAATTGTGTGACCTTGTCTGAGGCCTATCCCTTGACCCATATTGATACTTTGTTGGATTAGTTGGCTAGAGCAATGTACATTTTTACTCTTGACTTAAGCAACTGGTATTGGCAGTGACAGCTACCACTTAAACCAGAAGCTCAGGAACAGTAAGAGTTTACCACTCCATTTAACTTTTCTCAGGCCTACTTAGTTGGCATAGCTATTTTTGTAACACTTGGGACAACCAACTGAGACACATAGAGCAGATTTGAGAGGCCGGGCTGACAATTAGGGGCAGACACGAGATAGATGGGGATGTCAGAGGTACAGTATCTGAGCCATCATCTGTAAAAAGATAGATTAGTCCAGAAGGTAGAGACAAGGTATGTGGCCCATGACCGACATGCCGGTGCTATCTTTCTTGGGGACAGCATGCTACTACTGATTATTTGTCCATAACTCTAGTACCATAGCCAAGTCCCTGGCAGACCTCACCAAGATGCAAGTTGGTGGATCGGACTCTTGTGAGCTGGCATTCCAGAAATTGCAAAGGATCCTGATGTGTTCTCCAGGGCTGGTGGTGCTGAAAAAGGGCTTTATTATACAAGCTGATGCATCACTACATGTAGTTGGAGCAATTCTGAGCCAGGATGACTATGATGTGCAGCAGCACCCTGAGTTATATTTGAACAGGAAACTGCAGAACCAGTATGTGGGTTATGCCACTCTAGAGAGAGAGTGTGGATAGTGTTCAGAATGTGAAAAAACTAAAGTAAATAAAGCCCTATTTATCTGGCCAGCACTTGACTGTGGTGACTGATAACAACCCTGACACACTCTTCAGGTAGAATGGCAGTCTGCTGCAGTGGAGCCTAGTGCTTGAGAATAGTGACTCTTACCATCTGTAAGAAAAGGCAGTAATGTAAATGGACTAAACCATAGAAAGAGCAGGCCCTCCAGGTAACTCCCAGGAGCCCCAGAGACTTGTAATATATGGCCTGCATGGACATGGGGAAGAGAAGTGTAAGCAGGCCCCTCTCCCCTCCATCTGGCACGGACTGCAGGAAATGTTTTATGCCCACTGTAAACTTGTAGAAAATGCTCTTGCCCTGATGGTATAGTGATGATGGCAAAGCCAGTGGAAATATGCCCCCACAACCCTGGTTTGTGAGAACCAGAGCAAAGTGGTGCAAGAAGGTACCCATCCCTTGTGGTTCAGTAGAGGGGCAATGGCATTTAATCTGGGCACCAAAGATAGCACTGTAGAATTGTCCAGTAGATCTGGAGGGAGTCCCAGAAGTCAAAGTATACTAAACCTCAAATAAATATTGTGTATGAAAATATAATCCAAGTGCAGTCATGAAAAATGTGGTTGCATTCATTTGATGTGAGTGGAAAGTTTATATGCAAAACATTGCTGTTTTATCATGACACTTTGAAACATGTTGTGATATAAGGATGCAACCGAATTGTGAATACCGTGGTGATTCTTGGAAGTGATGAGGCAGAAAATAAAGACCAGGGGATTCACTAGTCAAGGGTTGTGAAAGCAGGGATCCTGATATTAACAATCTCATGCATCTCCTGGCTGTACTGTGTTGAATTTAGCATCCTACCTCAACAGTCTACCAGTTACCCTGAAGTCTGGATCTAAAGTAAGCAGTCAGTATCCAGCCAAAGTAACCAGCAAATGGGTAATGCAGCAATTTCACACAAAACCCAGATATGTAAGTTGTTCCAGGTCAGGGGCAGGCTGAGCTGGGGAGCATCTGCCCCTTCGGCCAGTCCCATAATGGGCTACCTTGGGCTGGGTCAATGGGCCATCTGCATTTTATTGCTTTAAAATAGGCTGCTGAGTCAAGTCTTGCCACCCGGGCTGAAATATGCCAGCCCTCTCCTGTTCCAAGTGCCAGTGAAGGAACTTAGTGGTAACAGAGGTATTAGTGCAAAGAAAGAGACCGCACCAGGTAGTCCATAGATTTCCTCACAATAATATATAGCAATCTTGCTTTAATGGCATACGGTATACATTTAGAGGACAGGTGCACCTAATCATTAAATTACCATAAGACAGAATAGAGAAAAGAGAAAATAAATGATCTTATGGGGCACTCAAATGGACAAATGGATTAGAAGAATAATCAAATTCTGTAAAATTAATCTTTATTAAATTATTACATTAAAATATTCTGTTAGCGAAATATAAAAGGTGCATATTGTATGGAAAAATAAATAAGGAATAAACTGATAAAAAAGACAATACAATTGTCTTAGCCGTGATATTGCTCAGATTATCTATTGTTCATATCCTAGACAATAGTCTTATGCTTGGTGGCTGCGATTCATATAATGGATTCCCTTGTGTTAATATTATTAGCCTCCAATCCAACCTATAAGGTTCATAATGATGTAGTGAGGCTGATCTCACTAAACACTAAAAAGACATGCTAGCTATATACTACAAATCTCTAGAGATACAGGATGATTAAACACTCTATTATAGCTTAAAGCATGTATTTGGTTAAGAATATCGGGTGATACCCCTGACAAGTAACAAGAATTATGGGGGGCGTTATTCATTGGCTAAATAGTTCCAGGATTGGCCTCTAGGTAATATGATTGGACTAGTCTTGCTGTGCATAACATGGATCGTACTAGCTGTAAATGATTTGTCCCAGAATGCAGCGTGACTAGCCCGTCCTGTCCACTCCAATGAGTGTTATGATAAATATATTAGTAACAATTATACACTCTATTATATCGTGGAGCGTGTGTTATATTTAGGACGCCCGGCAATATCCCTGATGAATACAAGGATTATAAGGCGCTTCTTGCATATGCTAAGTGCAATAGCCCCAGGGGGTAAATGTATCATACCCCGGTTTTGTCAACTCCCACTAGTTCAGCATCTTCGCAGCTTAAATTTAA
This sequence comes from Mixophyes fleayi, assembly GCF_038048845.1. Taxonomy (NCBI): domain Eukaryota; kingdom Metazoa; phylum Chordata; class Amphibia; order Anura; family Limnodynastidae; genus Mixophyes; species Mixophyes fleayi. The sequence continues at coordinate 63,061,778 of NC_134410.1, read as the reverse complement.
AACGGCGCTGCCTTGTAAAGGGATGTTCCCCTTTGCAAGGCAGCGCCACTTTAAATTTAAGCTGCGAAGACTCCGAACTCGCGGGAGTTGACAAAACCGGGGTATGATACATTTACCCCCAGGTGTCCTAAGAAAGCAGCCTTGTAAGGCAGAGTACAATCTTACCACCATTCATGTTTTTTGTGGTAGACACATATTCCCACCTTCCAATAAGCATCTAAGCTCTCCTGATAACCAATGCAAAAATGGGTGAAGCTCCTACTATTAGCAACTCTACAAAAGTGCTCAGTGACTGTCGGAGCATTCCTGCCAGTACATGGAGCTTCTTCCAGCCCAGTAACTGGTAGCAGCTCAATTTCATCTCCCTTTCTGAACGCTGACATCAGAGTTCAGTGCAGTACAAGAAGCTGGATGCTATGAGTCTTTTCTATTATTGGGTCATATTATTTATTTTTCGGCCCTCCTCTGAACTCCAATTCACTGCCTTAAATCAGAGAATGTATTGGATAAAGCTACTAACAGTAATTTTAACAGTCTGAAAGCTGACTGGAGACCAGACTTATATGGGACCCATTAGAAGTAACATCTAGAACAAAATCATTGTGAAATTAACTTTTTATTTAAGTGAAGATTAAACTTTATATACCAATTAGGACTGTAATGACTGCAATGCCCCCAGTGGAGTAAGATATATAGTGTGAAGTCCTAAATGGAGTATCTTTAGCGGAACCCAATTAGATATAAATGTGACTTCAGAGAGGGTCATTTGTTCTATGTTCTAATGAGTTCTTACTCTTTGATGTTTGGGTGTGTGTCAAGAATACAGGGGTTCAGGTGTCTCAGGAGGGATATGACAATTAAGAGTTCTAGATAACGGAAATATATAGTCTGTAAATAAGTTATATTAAATATTTTTACGATATTTAACTAAAAACCATGATAACCTGGTGTCAAGTTTGACATTGGAGGTAACTGTGCAAAATGCAATACTACTTGTGCTCCATTTGATTTACACCTGTTTTACTGTTAAAAAAAACCTGTATGTGCACAGACACCTTATATGTAACTGACCTACAGGATACTGAGGTGGGTGTGACTTAGCTACAACTTGTTGATTGACCCAAAGGTATCACAAGGTTAAACCCAATTTATAATCTCCACCTACATGAGCAGTTTTCCACTGTACCTGTATACTTTTCAATTCACTGGGTCTGGGGTGCGTATGTTTGGACTGTGTTTAACACTCAACTGGAGATCCCCACTAGTGCTGCAAACTGAAAGGTCCGTTTAGACCCGAGACTGACTTCTCTGGTTACTTTTCAAAAAGGGGATCTTCAAGAGTCAGCACAGCATTTTTATTATTATTATTTGTTTTATTATTATTATTATTATTATTATTATTATTATTATTATTATGTATTTATAAAGCACATAGAGTACATTGAGGGGATCATAATAAACATATATTTAAAATAAATAATACAATGTCAGGAAGTAAGGAAAATGAGCTTACAATTTACAAATAATCTTTATACATAATGGTGCATAATTACACTATTTATCCATAAGGCAGTGGGATAAAAATTATAGCTGCTGGTAGGGAAAGTGTATGTGGCTACTGCAAGTCAGAAGCATTATTAGCTACAATATTACGCTAGATATTGCCGATTGACATTTCTGTGCATCTACAGGTGGTCTGTTATGGTTGGAATGGGTAGAGTCAGTGGAAAGTGGAGCCATGAAAGATAAAAAAAAGTCATTGTAGCAATCGTAAGACAGTTAAATGCTGTCATTTTAGTGTTTTCATTGTATGCTGAAAAATTAGTTCTGCATCCAGAAATAATTGTTCACATTATAGTTATTGACTTGCGGTACATCCTGGAGCACCACTTCAGTAATATAAACGGAATAATCAGTTCTGCATGAGGAACTGATCTTTCAGTTTTGTGTATAGTGGGTGTTCCAAAGAATTACTTGGTGCTTTAATTACATTGCTAGCCTAAGCAACCATGTCAGTGGCCGCTGTCCCCCATGCTCCCCCCAAGTTTGTGCTACTGTGGACTTTGCCTAAATCTGGCCCAGCCTGTGGGACCTAATGAGAACACCAAATCCACCAAAGCATCAGTTTTTTTATATATTTTTTTTATCAAAGAAACATTCATTGTGTGCTTCAGACTTAAACTTGACTATCTTGCAGGTTGACTAAATGCCCCTTTGCTTTCAGTTTGTCTGCTTCTATTCTATGTAAAGACATAGAAAAGTCACATATTGTGCAGAAAAGGAAACCACTCTCAAATTACATAGCATTGCGTGATTTAACATTGTGTCTAAAGTATTATCAAGATACAAAGACAGCTTTTGTAAAACAGGAATGTGTGCCCAGTGCTAGCACGCAGAATTTAATGATAATTCCCTTAAATCTCATCGCCAGGAAAATAGAGCAAATTATACCGTGACATGCAACTTGATTGGCACGTCATAGTTCGAGAGAATGGAAACTGTTACAAAACCATCACCTTTTAAACGGATTGTCTTCATCACTTGTAAAGTATGAGTGCTAAAATATTCTTGTCTTTTTATCTAACCACATATTTGGCATCTGCACAGTGTGATAAAATGCCCCACAATCCATGTTTTGTTACTTAAATCTCAAAACATTACAGAGAATACTCTTGAGAGGAATAGCATGGAAGAGGGGTTCCATGACTCTTGATTTGCCCTAGATTTACTATAAGTTTCATATTATTATACCAAGTATTTAATATTTTCTTGTATAACTTATATGTGAGTATAATAAGCCCAACATAATAAATGGACATAGGCAAACATACAATATATAAGTAAGCTTGTTAATGCCCAGGCTTTCATCATTCATGTTGGCAACAGGAGCAGGGATTGAGACTTCTATATGACCAGGAGGTAAGGGGGTAGGGCATGAACGTTCATTTGTTAAACCAGGAATGCATTTCACCTCTTCCCCCTAGGCCACCACTATGCTCTTCAGAGTATGCACGGGATCCACATCTGGGCTTTACTGCACATTAGACAGCCATTGCAGAAGACTATAGCGGGGTCCTATGGGTGGGGATGGAAATGTAGCTTTTGCTAGGGGCCAGGAGATTGCTTGTTACATTCTGCCTGGCCATGTGCATAGCAAATCCGTTTAAAGCATATTTAATTATTCTAGATTAATTATTATTGTGGCTAACGTCAACACAAGCCAATATTAACTAATGTGACTTATAATAAGTGACTAAGATTAATTCAAGAACCACCTTTAAATAAGCCAACTTTATCTAAAATATTTTTTTCTTGTCTTCATGAGAATGGTGAAAACACTGTTGCTAATGCTGCTTTATGTATTCGCAAATGCATATATTCAATAATTAACCTTTTTGTTTATATTAGTAAAACATACACATGCAACATAGTAACTGACTTTTTTTTCTTTATAAGCACAGAGTATATCAAACTTGTCACATATACAACCTCATAACCTTACTGTCCTCTTTATTTTAGTGTAAGTAATATGTGAATTATTCATTTACTTAACTCTCTAGAAATCTGCATAATATTGTACTGTATTTGGATGTAGAACCATACTTAGGTTTACTATCAGTGTTTAAAATTTTCCTCTGTCTGGTTATTATTAACTTTTATTTATAGAGCACCACAAGATTTGCAGAGCTGTACATAGAACAAAAGTAAGATAGTACATTGTAAAGCAGTACAATACAGTAAACAAATAACACTACAACTCTAAACACAGCTACTGTGGTGCAAGGGGAAAGGCTGAATCCTGTGCCGATTCCCGTATCTAAGAGGTTTAGAGCCACTGACAAAGGTGCAAAGAGAATTGAGGAATGGAGTCAATGGGCAGAAAGCCCAAGGAGGAGGTGTAGCTGGTGAGCAACAGTTATAGATAATAAGAACAGAAGGGAAGAGGGTTCTGCTCATTAAAGCTTGCAATCTGAAAGGAAAGGAGCAGACAAATGGTTTAAACATGGGAGTGAGCCAATGTACGGTGATCTGAGGGAAGAGTAGGAGAAATGGAGGATGAAAGAGGGTGAGGTATATTATATGGTGAAATTATTAAGTGGAGGACGAGTAGGCTTTTCTAAACAGGTGGGTTATCAATGACCATTTGAAGCTATAGAGGCTAGGGGATAGTCTGATAGAATGAGGGAGAACATTCCAGTGGTGGGGGCAGCATGGGAGAAATTTTGGATAAGGAAGTGAGATGTGGCTACCAGATGGGTGGAAAGGCGACTGTTTTTGACTGACTAGATAGGGCAGGAGGGAGTATGTATAGAGATGTAAGGAGCAGTGGAGTTGAAGAGGGCTTTGTATGTGATGGAGAGGAGTTTAAAGAGTATTTTGTAGAGGAAAGGAAACCAGTGTAAGGTTTAGCAGAGTAAAGGCAGATGTGTAGCGGTAAGAGAGAAAGATAAGTCTAGCTGCAGCATTAAGTAGAGATTAAAGAGGAGCAAGATGGGAACAGGACAGGCCAGTAAGGAGAATATTACAGTAGTCGAGACAAGGAATGATTAGTAAGTGGATGAGTTTTGATGGCATCCTGGAAGACGAAGACTCTGATACGGGCGGTGTTACAGAGCGGGAAATGGCAGATTTAACAAGAAATTGGCACCAGAGTTGGGGAACAGAGGAGATAGTGGTTTTGTCAGCAGTGATGGTCGGGAGGAAAAGAGACACTTGATGGAGGGAAGACAATGAGTTCAGTTTTAGCCATGCTGAGATTGAGAAAGCAAAAGGACATCCAGAAGGAGGTGGCAGAGAGGCAACTGGACACCCAAGAGAGGAGGGAAGGGGAGATATCAGGAGATGAGAAGTACAGTTGAGTGTAATCAGCATAGAGGTGGTACTGGAAGTCGAAGGAACTGATATGTTCACTGAGACTAGGTGTACAGAGAAAAGAGCAGAGGACCAATGGCAGAACCCTGTGTGACTCCTACCGGAAGGATGGATGTGGGGGGAGGAGGAGTCGGAGGTAGAAACGAGGAGGGAGCAGTTGGCAATGTAGGAAGTCAATCATGAAAGGTGATGTCAGAAAGGCCAATGGTGTGGAGTAGGAGAAGGTGATCCATGGTGTCAGAGAGGTCCAAGAGGATAAGCATGGAGAAGTGGCATCTGAATTTGGCCTTGAGAAGATCACTGGGGACTTTTGTCAAGGAAGCTTCTGTGGAGTGTAAGGGGTAGGAGACAGATTGGATGGGATCAAGGAAGGAGTTGTTTGAGAGGTAGCTGCTGAGATGGTTGTAGACAAGCCACTCAAGTATTTTGGAGGAAAACGGGAGGAGAGAAATGTGGTGGTAGATAGAGAGTGAGGTGGGATCAAGATTGGGATTTTTAGTTTGGTGAGGCAAGAGTATGTTTAAAGGATAAGGGGAAGATTACATTGAAGATTGAAGAGGTAAGCAAGGTGGAAGCAGGAGCAAAGGAGGTGAGAGGGGCTGGTATACAGGGGTAGGTTGAGGGTTAAGAGGATGATATAAGAGAAAAGACTTTGTCCCCTTTAGTGGGGTGAAAGGAGCACAAGAGTTGATGGCTGGTGGGAGAGGAAGTTGGAGTGGTAGGGGTGGTACAAGAGTGATGGTAGAAGGAGATTTTGTGTCTGATAGTCTCAATTTTGGAAGTGAAAATGAGGCAATGTCAGTGGCAGTAAGGGAGAATAGAAGGGGGGAGAGGGGGGAAAAATGAGTGGTTGAAAGTAGCAAAAAAGCGTCATGGATTGGAAGACTGTGAAGAAGAATTGTTTAGTGAGGGAGAGGGCGGAACTGTAGGGTGAAAGGATGAACTTGAAATAAAGGAAGTCTGCCAAGGAATGCGATTTCCTCCAGTGGCGTTTGGCGGTACAAGAGCATTTTTGAAAGAACTGAGTAAATTTGGAGTGCCAAGGTTGGGGCTTGGAATGACGAAGGTGGGCAGAAGAGGTGGAGGCAGCAGAGTCGAGAGTGGTAGTGAGGGTGTGGTTGTAGCAGGAGACCGCCTGGTTGGGGAAGGCCAGAGGGGAGTGGAGAGTTTCAACTGAAGGAGTGGCAAAAACAGCAGGATCAAGAGCGTCAACATTACGTCTAGAAAGGGTAGATTTCGGCATGGGGAGGGGTGCAGGAGATAAGAAATTAGTGAAGGAGAAAAGATGCTGGTCAGAAAGTGGTAAGGGAGAGTTTGAGAAGTCAGGGCACATTGATGGGAGAAGACAAGGTCAAGGGAGTGACTGAGACAGTGGAAGTGAGAAGAGGTCCATTGTGAGTAGCCAGAAGAAAGGACAAGAAGTGTGATGGATGCTGGGTGTGTGGAGTTGTCAATGCGGATGTTAAAGTAACCTATGATGATGGAGGGGAGGTCTGAGATGATGTAGTGGGGAAGCCAGACAGAAAAATTATCACGAAATTGGGAAATGGGACCAAGGGGGGTTGGTAAATGACCGCGACATGGAGATGGATGGGGCAGAAGAGACGAATACAGTGGACTTGAAAGGTACAATTTGGAGATAGGAGGATGCCCACCCCACCACCTGCATGGTTATCAGGTCTGATGTGGGTGAAAGACAAGGCTTCATAGGAGAGAGCAGCTGGGAATTGTCAGAAGCCGCGGTGGCCGCGGGCACCGCCGCGACTCACTGCCCCTGGTCTCTGGCGTCTCGGCCATCGCTATGACGACCAGGACGTCACTTCCGGTCTCCAAGTCCTGGTTGCCAAGGCAACAACTGGGCACCTGTATCTCCCTGCCGCCGTGCCCGGCCAGCTGTCAAACTGCCGGGCGTGCGCGCACGCAAGACTAGTTGGGTTCAGCCAAATGATGGCTGTTTAGTTTAGCAGCTGGGCACTCTTCTTTCTCTGTGTCAGTAATTTATTAGGCAAAAACCTGGGAGCACTTGCAGAGCCTGGCTCTGATTGACCCTTGGCACTATTTAAGGCAGTGAGGACTGAGCCTAACTGCCGGTTATAGCGTTCTGTCTCAGTACTGCTGCCTGCTTCTATGCTATTTTGGTGTTGAAACCTTGGATTGCTTTCTCTGTGTATGACCTCGGCCTTATTCCTGGACTCTGAACTTTTGCCTGTGACCCTGACCTTCTGCCTGTACCCGGACTCTGAACCATTGCCTGTGTCATTGACCTTCTGCCTGCATTCGGAATCTGAACCATTGCCTGTGACCCTGACCCTGTTTGTGCCTGATGTCTACACCGGTGCTCTGTTCAGTCCATGGATATCTGCCCTGTCTCAACCCTGTGTATTACCTCCTGTGCCTGTGCCCTGCCGTGTGAACACAAACCTATACTACACTGAGTGTAAGTCCTGGGGGCATTTGAGTACCTGTAAGCATAACTAGTCTCTACGGGAAAGGCAGCTGCTAAAGGTGAAGACCTCTTCTACTATAGTTCTACAAGTTTATGCCGCACTGTTTACCATAACAGGAAAAACAGCATCAGTGGAAGAAAGCCAGGTTTAATCCTGTATTTATTATTGTTTATTATTATTTGGTTATTATTTAAACCTGTAGGGGTGGACTGGTATGTGGAAGGTTAAACTTATTTAGGGACTGGTATGCTGGGTAATAGTGTTATATGTAGCTGGTCTGCGTATGGGGGATTAATGTTAAGTGGAGACTGGTGTGATTGGAAAGTTAATGTTATGTGGGAGCATGTGTGTGTGGGGTTAATTTTAAATGGGTACTGGTGTGTGGGGTTGTTATATGGGGCTGGTGTAGAGAGAGTTTATGATATAATAGTGGATTGGTGATGGCAGGTTAATGTGGGAAGGGGAGTACTGCTATGTTATGACTAGTGTGGGGCTTATTTTTATGGGGACACTGATGTGGGATTGTTAATTTTATGTGGGGACAGGTGTTGTGAGTTATGTGGGTACTATTGGTTTAATGTTTGGGGAAATAGTGCTATTTAATAAATATGGGCAAAATATGTAAATTTGAGATTGTACATGAGCATTTCTCTTCACCTGGAAATTTACTCTTCTTGTGAATCTTTTCAGCCTTGATTAATACTTAAAAATCTATCACATCTTGTATATCTTCTAATCTGCTCATCTAAATACATTGGAATAAAATACCATAAAGAACTGCTCCTTAGTGTATACACTGCACATGCATGGCATGAAGTTGGGAGAGCGTTTGTCTCATAAGAGGGCATTGCAAAACAGGAGATCGCAGAACAACCATACATAATTCTGGAGTCATATTCAACATTGGACCTAAGTCGTTAAGGTATGCATACTGACCACATTGTGCATTTGTTTTAAACCGCAAGTAAATTAGCTCTGCATACTCCCAAAGTCAACAAGGAAATTATCTCAAGATATGTGTGGTATTGACTACAGATGTAGGCTTACTCTGCTCTACTACACCAGACATTGCAGGATATGTACAATACCTGTGTAGAATATAAATTTTCAAAAGAACACGCAGAAAAAAAAAGAAGCCATCAATGTTACCTGTCAATATTTTTCCCTCCTATGGAAAAACATTTATTAGGGTGTCCTTAATGTCTACTGTACATAAATTGAATTTTTACAGTTGCTCCTGATTGCACATGTTTTCAAATACATGCTCGGCTGTCAGCACTAGTATTCTGAACTTACACTAGCCCCCGAATTAGAGCAAGAAATACAACAGAAAGCAGTGTACTTCTGCTTGTGCCTGGGTTTGACTAGGACGTGGCAGAATGGGAATGCCCATACTGTACATTGCGTATGTGAATCTGTGGTGGTCGAGTACTGATGGGAATCCTTCCCTTACCTTGTCCTCCAGACACGAGTCAGGTTCTTTTCTGTTCGGATATCCGGTGGTCAGGAGATAAATACTTCAATGAAAGGGGCAAAGATTGGTCAAACAACTTGGGTTTATTGAGAATGCGGTAAGGATAGTTTCGGTAATACACCGCGCCACTGACCCCTTCAGCTCAATAGTAATGACAAAATAATGCGTCTGATCAGCATAGAGCACAATAGCATTTAACATATGACATACGCTTGGTGAGTATAAGGCAGAATAACGATAACATCTTCAATGCACATTGTCTAATAAGGCACACTGGTAATCACAGTTACTACTTTCACGTTAACAATATCTGACTGGTGATGATGCAAAAACCATCAATAATAACCCATCAAGACTCTTACGGTCACTACCGCGCCCACTAGAGGGCTACTTCTTATTCAGGTGTTTGGGGTACCGTGCTATTCCCTATGGGTCAGGCGCCCCACTTTTAGCATCTACTGCTGAGTTAACTTGAATTGCAGCGGTACCACTAACACTGAATGTCACACCTTCAATATTAATAAATCAATTCTTAGGTAAATCACATAACATTAACATCCATCTCAACATTTGGTGCACCGATATTATCCCTGGTAACGTTACCATATTTTCCACTCAGTCCTGGGCTGACCTGTGCACAGGAATTTGGTAGTGTTCCAATGTCCTGCAGAGGTTTCCATCAAGGGTTAAGTATTATAGTAGAAAGCAGGGCTGTTGCTCATTTCAGCCACAAGATGGAGCTGTTCTCTCAACAGTCAATGAATCTCTATCAGTACATGTGCTCTGCAACAGGGTATGGTGTCCAGATATCAGCACACACACAGGATATAGCTGAAACGAACGTCTTAATTGTTCCCTGCAGCCTGTGTAAAGGTATGATCTGGGGGAAAAAGCTCTCACAATCCTTCCTTGTACAAGAATGCAATGTCAGTTTTGGATAGATTCTCTCATCACTCTTCCCTCTGACACTGAGGTGAGTGCAGTACACTGCAGGCTAGGGTTTTACCTTGAGACGGTTCTGCAGTTAGTGGAGACTGTCTTTGGCACCCCGCTGCGTGTCCCCAGCTGTTCTCCGTCCGCTTTGCTGGCAATGTCACAGTTCTGGCAGCAGCTCACTCTTGTCTCTGCTCGGCTGCACGTCCTCCCCCTTGTTCCTTCTACCATGCTGCTCTCTCTTTCTTCTCCTTCCTGCATATCCTCTTCCTGTTACTCCCCCAGCCAATCAGGGCCTTCATCCTCCTCCTGTCAATCACTCCTGGGCACAAGTTTTCAGGAGCACAATTAACCCCTTGTAACCCTGCATTTTAAGACGTGGCTACATTCGGTTGCGTATCATCCGATTCTGAGCATGGGCAGCATGATTTTTGCGAACAATACGCACAAAACCGGCGGCTACATTCCTTAATGACTCGGACGCATTGTTTATGTGTGAAATTTGAATTCAGGGCGGGGGGCAATGGTTCCCCAGGCAAAAGTGAAAGTTTTCACTTTCCCCCTATTCAATCGCCTGACACTTTGCCTTTGCATGGGAGAAAAATAGGCTTTTCATGTACAAGTTCTCCAATGAGAAGCAATTCAATTCATAACTCATCATTTTCTCCCACATGCAGTGAATTATTCTTGCCTGAATCTGCTTGCCACACTCAGGGTGGTGAGAAGATTCTGGAACTGTGGTATTCATGCACTGATCAATCCCGCTAATACGCATAAAGATAGGGTACACATGAATGTATAAGAAAATCTGGGAGGAGGGCACCCACATGGCAGCCCACAGGTACCAATAAATAAAAGGCCAGGCAGGATAGCACTCGCGAACCACAGGAAGTTATGTGTGAAACACATATAAAGAGTAGAGCTTTTGTGTCTTTATTGAATAAGTTTTTAATTGTTTGGAACTTTGATGGCAGTCCTGGCTTATATTATGCATGGCGGCTCAAGGTCCTTTAGCTATGCTGCCAGATAGATGTGCTGCTTCAGGGAACTAAAAATGGCTGTTCAACCACTGCAATTTCATATTCACATATTATGATCTTCTGTTAGGAACTCTTCCAGCCGGCACAACACAACCCGGAGTCTACTCTGTCAGTCAGGTGTTCACTGGAGCCCCTGATGGTGGGGACAGACTGGGCTGCAGACTGACAGAGGGTCGTGAAGTGTGTACCGGCTGGGGAGAACCCAGGCAAGAAGAGTCAGGTCCATGCAGAGGTCAAAAGGCCGGCAGCAGGTATCAGTATCGATGAACAAGCTGAGGTCAGAGGTCACAGGCAGAGAAGCGGAACGGGTAAACGAGCCAAGGATCAGGGTCACAGGAAACACAAGCGAAGTCCAATACAAAGCCAAGGGTCAAACACGGGTAGTCAAAACGTAGATAACAGGATACAGGAACTGGAACAAGCAGGTCAGCAGACTGGAGCACAGAAGCTATAACCGGCAATGAGGCAGCAGACCTCATTGCCTTAAATACAGACACAGACCAATCAGCAGTTGAACACACTCCTGCAGGCTAATTTACTAGTATCCAGCAGGGCCAATCAGGGCTTGCCCCTGACCTACACAGTTGCAGGCTAATGCCTGTTAATAAGCCTAATAGAATCAGCCCACAGGCTGCCTGCTATGCGCATGCGCCCGGCTACCAGCACCGCCGGGACGCAGCGCTAATGTACTAGCGTCTGGCCGTTGTCCTGGTGACGGCCGGACAGGAAGAGGAAATGACGTCCCGGTCGTCAAGGTGACGGCCGGGACGCTGGGGCGCATGAGAAGCGAGCCGCGGCAGCTGTGAGTACCGCAGCGGCTCGTGACATCTTCGTCATAAGTGGTTGATCTGCTGATTCTGCAGCTAGTACTCTCTCAAACAATGACTTATTAAGATTTGGGAACCAATTATAGGTCTAAAACAACTATTTTGACCGAATCAGCTCAGTAAACATTGCAGGGGTCAGATGTAAATTAGAGATTAAAAACAAAAGACACGTGTGAAAACTGCATCAAGAAATTGCTAAAATTGTTAATGAGTCTGTATGTAGTAGCTGAGTTGGAATAGAGCAGCCAAACACTCCTTGTAGGGATGATGCCAATACAGTGTGACAGCTAGCCTTAGACCAGCAATCTCAGCATATTTAACTCGCCTAAAGGCTGGCACAGGAATAGACCTTCTGTGATTCTACCATAGTTCTTGAACACTTCTCAGCAAACGTCTGGCAGCTAAGTGAATGGCAAGTTACCTAAATCTGAATGAGAAAATCTTTCTGGGGTGTATTAATCAAACTTTGTAATAATGTAACCTTCAGTGTTTTCACCACAGCTTTAATTTGTAGCCAAAGTAGTAAAAAATAATGGTAATTAAAATAACACTTGGCCTGTAATTAAAATAATTTACTTGTTTGATCACATTTAAACACCTTAAATCATACACATGTTAGGATTTTCACAATTTTGGCAGGAATTAGAGGTACATTCCATTTTTGCACATATGTACTGACTGCTACATTCAAGGGTGTATTTACATAGACAAACTAGGCACATGCTAAGGGCAGCGCTGTCCTTGGCATATAAATGGTTTTATGTTGAGTCTTTTTTTTTTTTTTTCTTACTTTATCTACACCAACCACTAATTTTCCCAGTAACAATAAAGGAGGGGTGTGACAGAATGGACCACCTATGCCACCATGTCTGTTGCTGCTGGGAACTGGCTGGGCTTACTTTGACACCATTCCCTTTTGTTATCCCTAATGCGCCCTCTTGCCACAGTAGGAGGGGCTTACAAATGCTGCCACCACTGGACTCCTTACTGGCATCCAGAACCTGGTTTCTTCTGGGTAACTGATGCTGCGAGTGTACCCCGTTACTGGTGTACCAGTGTCTTTTATACAGTTTGGACACTTATGTAGCTTATGTAACCTATGTCTACCTTGTTTGTAATACCGCCATGTACGGCGCTGCAGAATTTTGTGGTGGTCTAAAAATAATCAGTAATAATAGGATTGTATCGGAGTCAACATCACAACTTGACAGCATAAATAACGAGACATTATTTTATTGTTTTAGAAATTCTCACTTTCAATAATTCTTTGTACAGAATAAAAAACAAGAGAAATGTCAGGGCATAAAACAAAAAATGAAGTGACAAACATCCTGGGAAGAGCTTTTAAAAACTGACTTTTCTTGCAAATTAGGGACAGTTGGAAAGTGTGTGTTCTCATTTGTCAATAAGATTTAATGATTTTGCTCGTTGTAGCCTATCATCATTGTCCATTCAAATACATTTTGCAATGATCTTTATGATATAATCTGTAAAATATATTGAGCCACAGGGCTTCTAGAGTTGAAAGTAATCCAGTTCACCTCTGTTAGTTCCCTTCCCTTGGCTTAACCCACAGGGCTGAGCTGTGGCATCTGTGGTCACTGTATACATGCTAACGCACTTTGCTGGCTTGCTATGACTTAAACTTTCTTTGTCACAGCAAAGGGCCTCACCCTAATTCAAACCAGATGAGTGGAATCATGTCATACTTGGACGGGCACCAGCTGAGCAAGACATAAGAGGGTGGGTAGACCTTGCTTGTTTTAACAAATTTTAAGAAAACATTTCTAAGGGGATATTCCAGCAAAACACACTCACCCAAAAAGGCTCACAGCAGATGGTTCAATTCATGTTCAGCATTTCTTCAAGCATAGTGTTATATAATTCATAAAGGTAAAAGCTCAAAATTTTGTGCTACAATGAAGTTTTCACACCTTCATTACTGATTATAACTACTGCGGTTTCTGGTGTTTCAGCAAGATAAGTATAAGGTAGTGTTCTAATCTCCGTTAACAAATTATGGTGGGACTTGCTGGTCTGGTGCACCTCTAACAAAAGTTTGTAGCACACCTATGTTGCTTTCTATCTTTAAACACATTACAAGAAATAATTGATTTAACAAACCATCATCATACTAATGTTATTAATGACACAAGTGTTCAATGACAAATATATAACCATAGAAGCCCATTACAGTACAATGGTGCAATACAGCATAGGGATCCAGAATCTGAATGGGAACATGTGACTATGAAGGCCCACACAATCTAGTTGCATTTTGATTTTTTGCTGACAGTAATAAGGTGCAATATGTGTGGATTCTTATAGACCCTTCTGTGTAAAATGATGTTGCTTTTAAAGATTGCAAACACTATTGTAATATTTATTACTTTAAAGGTACATATAGATGTTTTTTAATTATATTGCACTAAGGTTGCATGTGAAAATCTGTTCATCTACAAATTAAGGATGCTGCAACCATTCAATCAAGTCGTGAATTTAGTGCACAGCTTCTGCCCATAGTGTATTTGAAGATTTATTCCAAAGGACTCTGAAGTACTGAAATTTATAGTCTTCTCAGCCATGCAAACACTAAAATCTGGTGCTGATAATCAGTTAACAGTAGGAAATGAAAGGGAGTTATGCCACTAAATTGCTACATATGGACAACAGTGGTGAAGGGTTATCCCAAAGTGGACAACACTGTTAGGATATCACAGGGCTGATCAACTACAAAAAGTTATAAATAATATTAGAGATGAGCGGTTCGGATTATGGCAAATCCAACGAAATCTGATGTTGGGGATCTGAGTGAAACCGAGTAATGATTTGGTTTCTCTTGCCTATCTCGAAATTCAGAATGAGGCAAAAAGTCAATTCCAAGAATTTTTTCCATACTTGTCTATTTTGGAAGGGTCATTCTGCGAAATCTATATTTACAAAAATGCTGTTTGTGAGAACTAACACACAGCTGTACACCCCCCCAAAAAAACGCTATATCCTAATCTTTCCTATTTTTCTGTTTTTCAATATTTGTCTATTTTGGTCATTTAGTGAAATCTATTTATAAAAAAAAGTGGGCTTGTATAAGAGGGTCAGCACGCAGCTGCACACCCCATCTATTTTTCAATACTTGCCCATTTTGGAAGTGTCATTTAGTGAAATATTTTTTTAAATAAATGGTGTTTGTGAGGATCAGCAGCAGGTACAGAGCCCCAAAAATCATAGAGGATGTTCTTGTCTTTGACTCAGAGCAGCACAACACCCCAATAAAATATAAACCTTGTTTGTTAGAAGTATATTGTGGAGCAGTGTCAGAAGAATTGTAAGATAATATCCCTTCATTTTCCTATCTCCTTGGGCATTCACCTGGTGTGGTAGAAGGCATCTACAAATAGCTCAAAGCTGTTCAAGTAGCATTACTCCTTTTGGCAACCATGGATCACTATACAGATCAGGACTAGTACTGGTAGTAGTACTACTGTTACGATCTCTACTAGTAAAAAGGTAAAGCAGGAAGAAAGTTGGCGAAATCCAAATACTATTTGTCAAATTCAATCTAAAGAAAAAATCAGCTCTTGATGTAAGGAAGAGGATGAAAAGGGAATTTTCTGATGAATGTGGTGATTTGTCCAAAAAAGGAAAATGGCTAACATCCCAAACACCTCCCGCAGTGGCAAGACAAACCTCAAACTACGTTCACTTTTTGCTAGTAGAGGACTTGCTACTGCTGGTACTGTATATGGTATAGACTGTACTAGAATGGCCATTCCAAAACAGAGTGCCCAATGAGGTCATGCATGTTCCTCAGCTTCCCGTTCACCACTTTGTCACTCAGAGTGTATGTCTGTTACTGACCCTTCCAAAACGGCCAAATCAGTGCCTGAAGATAGCATTGAAGTTGAAGAACAACTTGGCCACTGAGGAGAGTCTAAAGAAGGTATCCATGAGTGCTATATGCAAATCTGAGTTTTCAGATTCAGGCACTGTAATAATAGAGCAACCTGCTTTAAAAAGTCCTCAACCATTTAGTAAAGTGAGGATGAGTAGTAGTATTAGTGTTGATAATGATTTACTCATAGAAATTGAGGAGGCTACTATGGTAGTTGCAAATGTGCAAGAAAATGAGGTCCCTCTAATTGTGATATGAAAATGAATGTGTTGTACATGGATGAGATAATGAGGAGAATAAAGATGGTTGTGTTGAAGTAAGGCAGCCACCAGTCTTACAACCAGCAGATGCCCATGATAAGCGGACTATCATGCCAGGGCAGAAAGCGAAAAAAAGTACCTCTTTTGTTTGAAAATATTTTTATCTAAACCCAGGCAACATTTGTCAAGGCATCTGTAGTCTTTGTCTTTTAAAAATAAATAGGGGTAAGAATGTGATCATCTAGGCACCTCCTCCATCATACGTCATTTGCAGCAAGTTCATTCAAGTTGTGTTTCCAAAAGTGGCAAATTGTGTATAGTAGAAAGCAACCCTGCTTCAGCTAGCAGCTCAATGAATAGACAGTTGCAATCATCACTGGTATCAACACCTTCATCATCAACCTCCTCAAAATTAGTATGTATTCCTGCATCCAATTTTCCCATTCCAAATGACTCCCCTAATGCAATCCATGATTCGGAAGAAACATCCTTGCACACTACAACTGTTGCTCCTTTGGGTGGTACATCGACACAGAAGGGAATCAAGATGACTAAACATAAATTTACAAAATTGTCTGTGATGCAAGCGTTTGCAAGAGGAAACAAGTAGGATAGTCAGCATCCTGTAGGAAGAATACTGTTGTTGCCACCAATTACCAGCAGAATGTGTATTTTCCAGTGGGAATGAATGAATATTGTGTGATAGTTATGATCATGACATCCATGATGAGGATGATAAATAGGGTGATGACATAGTCATCAACATACAGGAATAAGTAGAGGTAAGAACGTTGACCACTGTTAGCCAAATGACCATAAGTAATTTGTAAAAAAATTAAATAAAAATGAAACCATCCAGTTCATCGACCAACAACCAAAATGTTCTCTTTTGAAGCACTTCAGCCACAAATGAGGCTGCCCCTGTAGCTGAAATGCTTGCTTTGCTAATCTATGTACATGTCCTTTTTAACATATGGGTCAGTAGGACATCCCAAGGATAATTCCATCTTGCACTATTTTACATTTTAGCCTTGGTCAATCAACTTGTGTAACAGTCGACTGATCAGGTGTCAACAGTATTATTCGGTTGCCAATTAACATAGGGGACAGTATGATTAGGTAGACAATTCAAATGTTGACATTATTACTATAAGGTTAGGGATATGGTTAGAGACAGGTCTAGGGACAGGCTTAGGGAGAGGGACATGGATAAGGAATGGGTTAGGAACAGGGTCAGGGATAGCGTTAAGCATAATACTGTCTACATTTGAATTGTTTTCTAATAAATACTGTTTACATTTCAATCATTATTATTACCATTTATTTATATAGCGCCACTAATTCCGTAGCGCTGTACAGAGAACTCGCTCACATTAGTCCCTGCCCCATTGGAGCTTACAGTCTAAATTCCCTAATACACACACACACACACAGACTAGGGTCAATTTGATAGTAGCCAATTAACCTACTAATATGTTTTTTTTTGGAGTGAGGGAGGAAACCGGAGCACCCGGAGGAAACCCACGCAAACACGGGGAGAACATACAAACGCCACACAGATAAGGCCATGGTCGGGAATTGAACTCATGACCCCAGTGCTGTGAGGCAAAAGTGCCAACCACTAAGCCACCGGGCTGCCCTGATAATTGTTGTCCTAATAATACTGTGGATGTCATTATTCTGCTGCCCACCGATGATATATCGATCCTGAATGTATCACACCTGGGTGTTGTGTCATCTTCTGTTAAATAATGTCTACTGATGCCAACGCTGTCCATCTATTGAGCTCTGATACTGTCCCCTTTCCAATGTATTGCTGCTGACCCTCTCCAATGTATTTTCTGCATTGCTGACCCTCTCCAGCGTATTTGCTGCAGTGCTGACATTCTCTAATGTATTTGCTGCAATGCTCACCCTTTCCAATGTATTTGCTGCTCATCCTCTCCAATGTATTTGCTGCAGTGCTGATATTCTTTAATGTATTTACTGCTGACCCACTCCAATGTGTAACCCATGCTGCCAAATGGGTAACTAATTGGTGTATCTTCTATAATCAAAGAGAAAAATTTCTGGAACATAAATGTCTATGATGGATGTTCTGTTATGTTTTTTCTTGATTATGAAGCTTATCAGATAGTAGAGAGGTATCATAAAAGTAATTCCCTTATTCATTCTTGGCCCCTCTGTGAAGCAATTATACAATTGAGAAAATTCAGTTTTTCATATGTCATTGCTAATTCGATGTATACTTCCATAGCATCAGTCCTAAACAGTGTAGTGAATGGATCCCGTCTTTGAGTGACTTCTAAAACATTACTCTCACTATGACTTAATCTACATCACACTCCTGAATGATTTGTAAGCGTTTTATCTGGGACTAGAATTGTTGTTTGCAGTTCTGGATCATCTGTTTCTACAGATCAGGTTTTGGAGAACGAGCTTGGTCTTTGTTGTTTTCAATGAAGAATACATCCTGTGAGAATTTAAGCTCTTAGCTGCATTAAACACTAAGTGCTCAGTGCCAAAGAGTGACAGTTGCATGTTCGCAGAGGTCTTAATGAAATCAATTTTTTCCCTAGTTGATTTCTAAAAGATATAATGCATGTTCCTTCTTTCCTGAATCACACCTCAGAAGGTTAATGAAGGTACTTATGATCTCTAAAGTGCTTTTTTTGCATGACTGCCAGATCATCTATTGTATCCCCTAGTCTAGGGAGTGTATCTTTTATTAAACTGCCATGTATTTGTGCCATTTATTGGTGCCACTGCTCTGTGACTAATTGTAGCCAGCCAGCTCACTGCAGACTTCGGTCAAATTGGTGAAAATTGGGACAGTTGTGAAGTTATCATTACAGTCATGGCCAAAAATTTTGAGAATGACACAAATATTATTTTTCACAAAGTCTGCTGCATCAGTTTTTATGATGGCAATTTGCATATACTCCAGAATGTCATGAAGAGTGGTCTGATGAATTGCAATTGATTTTCCTCTTCGCAATGGCAATGAACTTTATCCCAAAAACAACATTTTTACTGCATTTCCGCCCTGCACAAAAGGACCAGCTGATATCAAGTCAGTGATTCTCTTGTTAACACAGGTGAGAGTGTTGACGAGGACAAGGTTGTAGATCACTCTGTCATGCTGATTAGAATAACAGATTGGGTGGTGCTTGAAATCTTTGTTCTTCCTCTGTTAACCATGGTTATCTGCAAGGAAACACATGCAGTCATCATTGCTTTGAACAAAAGGGCTTCGCAGGCAAGGATATTGCTGCTAGTAAAATTGCACCTAAATCACCCACTTATCGGATCATCAAGAATTTCAAGGAGAGAGGTTCAATAATTGTGAAGAAGGCTTCAGGGCACCCAAGAACATCCAGCAAGGTCCAGGACCATCTCCTAAAGTTCATTCAGCTGCGGGATCTGCAGAGCTTGCTTAGATATGGCAACAGGCAGGTGTGAGTGCATCTGCACGCACAGTGAGGCGAAGACTTTTGGAGGATGGCCTGGTGTCAAGGAGGCCAGCAAAGAAGCCACTTCTCTCCAGGAAAAATATCAGGGACAGACTGATATTCTGCAAAAGGTACAGGGATTGGACTGCTGAGGACTGGGGTAAAGTCACTTTCTCTGATGAATCCCCTTTCAGATTGTTTGGGGCATCTGGAAAAATGATTGTCCGAAGTAGGAAAGGTGAGTGCTTCCATCAGTCCTGTGTCATGACAACAGTAAAGCATCCGGAGACCATTTATGTGTGGGGTTGCTTCTCAGCCAAGGGAGTGGGCTCACTCAAATTTTGCCTAAGAACACAGCTATGAATAAAGAATGGTACCAAAACATTCTCCAAGAGCAACTTCTCCCAACTATCCAAGAACAGGCCATAAGGCAAAAGTGATAACTAAGTGGCTTGGGAATCACAAACATTGAAATTTTGGGTCCATGGCCTGGAAATCCACAGACCTTATTCCCATTAAGAACTTGTGGTCAATCCTCAAGAGGTGGGTGGACAAATAAAAACCCACAAATTCTGACACACTCCAAGCATTAGTTAGGCAAGAATGGGTGGCCATCAGTCAGTATGTGTCCCAGAAGTTGATTGACAGCATGCCAGGGAGAATTGCAGAGGTCTTTAAAAAGAAGGGTCAACACTGCAAATATTGACTCTTTCGCATTGGTTCGACAAAACTGGTAGCAAAGCCGAAACACAAAGTCAGTTTAGAACTGACAATGGTTTCGAAACTGAAACACGAGGGCGGCACACATCTTTAAATAATATATTAATGTGCTGCTAAAGTTTAATTATTTTCTTTAATAAAGACTAGGGGGTAAATGTATGAAAGTCCGATTTTTTTCAACTCGCCGGAAATCGGTAAAATTTAAAGCAGCGATGGCTTGTAAAGGCAAGTTTGCCTTTACAAGCCATCGCCGCTTTAAATTTTACCTGCAAAGTCGCCGATTTCCGGCGAGTTGAAAAAAATCGGACTTTCATACATTTACCCCTAGGTATATTAATTAAGTTTTGTCTTTTACAAAAATGTAGTACCCCGACTGTCATAATTTAACTACACTTAAAACTTCCTTAAATAAAAGCTGATTAGCTTGGCAATAGTTGTTCCAAGCATATTTTGTATCAAAGAGTGGTCAAATTATAAAAAAAAATCACCCTATTGTGCTAACAGTCATTCTCTGGCTCTGGTCTAGTGTGTACCTGTTAGCAGCAGACATTGTCCTGGTATGGAGAAGTTAAATTATATGTTTACTGTATGATAAACAGGAAAACTTGCAAGCTGCTTGTCACGTATCACTGGGATGAGATGGCAGGCACCTACCAGCAGTTGGCGCTACTGAGCTAGGAGGCGCAAAGTCTAAACACGCTCCTGGTTTTCACCAGGGACTCCCGCAAGGGAGTATGGGCATGGCTGTATGGAGCGTGCAGGTTGCGTCCCTCCAAGTCCAAGAGTGAACCTTAAATAGAGGCTAAAGGGGATGGTCAGTAAAGTAACTAACAGTCAAAATGCCAGGCAGAAGCATGTTCCATTGCCTAGCAACGAGCACGTATGCGCACAAGAGCCACCTGGAAGGTGGAAGGAGAGCCTGTCAGTAGCGTCTCGTTGCCTGGTACAGAGACGCGATCATGCAGGGCAGAGGAAGGTGTCCATCCCCGCTGAGAGGTAAGCAAGCGAGCATGGCGCCTAACAATACCCTCTCCTTTCCCTCTAGTCAGGGTTTGTTAGGTAAGTCCTTTCTCTTTTTTGAACTTTGCCAACAGGTTGTGGGCATGGATTTCTTGAGGGTTGACCCAACACCTCTCTTCGGAACCATAGCCTTTCCAATCAATTGGGTATTGATGATGGCTCTTGAAGATCCGAAAGTCCACAATTCGTTTGATCTCATATTCCTCTCCCCTGTCGGTTTTAACCATACTGGTTTGGATGGCTCCTTAAAAATTTGTTCAAGACTAGGGGTTTAAGTAAAGAAACATGAAAATCATTACGAACCCTGAGAGATGGAGGAAGACGTAGCCTAATGGTGACAGAGGTAATTTTTTGAGTGATGGAAAAAGGACCAATAAAACGGGGAGTCAATATCATCGTCGGGACCCGAAGACTTAAGTTCCCGGTGAATAGCCACATTCTGTCGCCAACTTGTAGTAGGGGAAAAAGTGTGCAGTGGCGATCTGCATTGCTATTGTAACATTGAGATGATTCAATCATTTTGGTTCTGGTTCTGGCTTGGGACCATACTCGTGAAAGTCCCAAACCAATGGTTGAACAGCAGGAAAAGAGAAGCTGGGATGAGAAAATTCAGGTAGTGTAGGATGAAACCCATAAGAGATGAAAAATTTGTGGTTTCATGGGTATGTTTATTGTGAGCGAATTCTGTCCAAAAGAGGAGAAGAATCCATTCGGATTGATTGCCAGAGGAGTAACTTCTAATGAAATGCTCAAGTCCTGGTTTATTCTCTCTGTCTGCCCGTTGGTCTGAGGATGGTAACCTGAAAAAAAATTGAGAGAAATACCCAACTCCTTACAAAATGGCTTTCCAAAATTTAGAAATAAATTGAACTCCCTGGTCTGAAATAATTTCACGCGGACATCCATGGAGACAAAATATTTTTTTGATAAAGATAAACCGAAGCAGATGGCAGACATTTGACAGGAATAAAGTATGCCAGTTTGGAGAACTTGTCCACCACTACCAAAATGGTGTTAAATCCATGATTGGAAGGTAAGTCAGAAATAAAATCCATGGAGCTACTAGTCCATGGTCTCTCAGGAACCGGGAGTGGTAGCAAGGGACCAGAAGTATGCAGGGGCGCACGCAGGATTGTCAGGGGGGGGGGGTTTCCGCCCCCTGACCCCAAAAAAACAAACAAAAAAAAAACACACGAGAGAGAGAGCTGCTGCACATATGCCCGCGCATGCGCAGCAGCTCCGTATCGGCAGCGCTGTCCTATACAGCAGCCGCGGCGCTGTTAGAGAACCGTCCGCGGCGGTGCTGTATACAATACAGCACCGCCACGGACGCTTCTTTGACAGTGACGCGGCTGCTGTATAGGATAGTGCCGCTTTCGTGGCCACTTAGTTAGTGCAGGGAGGGGGTTTCTGGAGACTCAGAAACCCCCCTGCATGCGCCACTGGTATGAATGGATGGATGGTCACCAATTATGTCTGGAGATAAGGGAATAAATCTTCTTGATACCTATGTGGCCTGTAAATTTAGTCACAGGCCCACCTGAGAGCTTTAAGACGGAATTTGGGAGCCAGGAATGAGCACCGAGCAGGGTGTGTTTTTTTTTAAGTAATTCTAGTGAGAGCAGAATGCTGGTGGGATCCAGAATGGTTCTAGGAGGTGGCGGAGATTGGAGATTGGTTTTGTCAAATGATCAAGACAGGGCATCGACTCTGGTGTTTTTTGTGCCCAGACGGATGGTGAGAATGAGATTAAAGCAGGCAAAAAGCAAGGACCATCGTGCTTAAAGGGGGTTCAGGCATTGAGCGGACTGCAGATAAGTAAGATTCTTATGGTCAGTAAATACCGACACTGCATGCTCTACTCCCTCCAGAAGATGTCTCCATTCTTTCAATGCAGTCTTAAAGGCTAACAACTCCTTGTCTCCAACACCATAATTGATGTAATTAGAAGTGAATCTCTTGGAACAAAAGCCACAAGGATGAAACCTCCCTGTGGAATCCTTTTGAGAGAGGATAGCTCTAATTCCAATAGAAGAGGCATAAACCTCTACATAGATTGGTTGAGTTAACTCTGGTTGTCGTAACACCTGAGCTGAGGACAAGGCTTCCTTCAAGGTTTGGAAAGTCTTAAGAGCTTCAGCGGGCCATAGTTTAGGATTGACCCCCTTACGGGTGAAGGAGGTAATAAGAGAAATAAGAGAGGAGAAATTTTTAATGACGTGTCAATAATAGTTAGCGAACCCAATGAGTTGTTGGATCACTTTTAGGCCCTGGGGCTGAGGCCATCTGAGGATTGCTGAGACATTTTCAGGATCCATGGCAAGCCCTAAACCAGAGACAATGTACCCTAAGAAAGGTACTTTAGGAATTCCGAAAACTCATTTCTCCAATTTGCAATGTAATCGATTAGCTCGGAGATAAGAAAGGACCTCATTGATGTGGGACCGATGAGTTTCCAGATCCTTGGAGAAAATCAATATATCGTCCAAGTAGATCACTACGGAGAGATACAATAAGTCCCGAAAAATTTTGTTCATGAATTCCTGAAACACTGTAGGGGCATTAGAGAGACCAAACGGCATCACCAGGAAGTCGTAGTGTCTGTCTCTCCTATTAAAACTGTTTTCCATTCATCCTCCTGCTGGATTCTTATCAAGTTATAAGCCCCTCGAAGGTCTAATTTGGAAAATATTCGGGCCCCACAAGCGCGATTGAAGAGTTCTGAAATAAGCGGCAGGGGGTAACCGTTTTTAATAGTGATAGCATTGAGCTGCCGGTAGTCAATACAGGGTTTTAAAGATCCATCTTTTTTTTTGACACAGAAAAACCCTGCTCTGGCAGGAGAGGAGGACTTGTGGATAAAGTCACACTTGAGGTTCTCAAAATATAGTCTGTCATAGCCCGAGTTTCAGGGAGAGAGCAAGCATAAGTTCTCAAAGTGGGAATTCTCTTTGTTGGCATGAGTTCAATTGGGCAGTCCCAGGAACAATGTGGAGGAAGTGTCTCCGCCGTCGCTTTACTAAAGACATCACAAAAGATTCACATTCAGGGGGTAAGGTAGGCATAGATTTCAGGGTGTGACATCTGACGATCAGAGAAAGCACTTGTAAACCTCTTCCAGTGCAGTGTGGCTCCCAGGAAGTGACCAGGGCGCAATGCCAATTGAATTGGGGTGAGTGGTCTTTCAACCAGGGAAGTCCCTGGTAGTCTATGGAAGCACTAAAAAGGTTTTCCACTCCAAGTGGAGTAAGCCAATTTGTAATTGAATAGGACGAGTGGATAGGGTAATGGATCCGTTGGCAACTCGGTTGCCGCCCATAGCTGTCAGCGAAAGAGGCTGACAAAGGTGTTCCAGGGGTAGACCGATCTCAAAAGTCAGGGAAACCAATATAAAATTCCCTGCTTACCTGGAATCAACAAAAGCTTTGAGGGAGATAGGTCCCTTAGCTGAGTATATCACGATTGGCATGAGCAAAATCAGGAATCTCGCTAGAACAGAGAGAACAACATTGAGCCCCTAGACCGGCCTCTCTGAAACCAGCTAGGATCTGGAGTTTCCCAGCCTTTTGGGACAATTTGCGAGCAACTTTCAAGAATCAGCGCAGTAAAGACACAGGTGATTCTTAAATCTTTTTTTTCACTCCACTGATGTTAGACGGGATCTGCATGGATTCCTCCAGAGACTCGGTAGGGTTCTGGAAGCCTGGCAGGCAAAAGAGTGTCCCGTCGAGTTGCGACGGGCACATATGCACACAGAAGCGACCCTGCTGGTGGAAGGGTAGCCTGACGGTAGCGTGCCTGGCAACGAGACAAAATCATGCAGGGCAGAGGAAGACATCTATCACTGCTAAGAGGTAAGCAAGCGAGAATGGTACTTCTTACACTGCAGCAATATTTGTCAGCGGTCAGTTTCAAATTTCCTGTTTTCAATACCTTTCAAAAAAAATTTAAACTTAAAAAATGCTACCTAGAGACTGGGGGATATATTTACTAAACTGCAGGTGTGACAAATTAGAGATGCTGCCTATAGCAACCAATTAGATTCTCCTGTCATTTTGTAGAATATACTAAATAAATGCTAACTAGAATCTAATTGGTTGCTATAAGCAACATCTCCACTTTTTCAAACCTGCAGTTTAGTAAATATACCCCTGGGAGTTATAATAAACTCCATACAATGGAGTAGCTGCTACAATATGAATATGAGTAAACATTATTCTAACACCCCCACTCAACGACTACTTCATATGTCTCCCTTTATTTATTTAGCACCAGCATATTATGTAGCACTTTACAATTGGGAACAACACAGTAATAAAATGAGACTGGGTATTACAGACAGACAGAGAGATAAGGGGGCAATGATCGCATCGTTACAATCTATAGGAAACTAGAGGTTTGATACATGAGTGTTAAGTGCTACATATTGCATATTGGTCCATCCAGATGGCAAAGGTAGAATGTGCTTCATGGGCTATATGATCCAGTAAAACTTCATTGTTGGTCAGGGGCCAGAGGATAGATTTAATATAGCAAGTCTTATGTGAACTATGCAGGAGGTAGTAATAGGGTGGTCTCGGGGAGTTAAGAGGGCGTTTGAGAAATATGATAAGTTAGCCTGAAGGTGGGTTTTCCGAGAATGCTTAAAGGTTTGAAGACTATTGGAAAGTCTTGTTGTGCAAAAGAGAGACTTCCACAAACTAGGTGCAGCCGAAGTCCTGTAACTAGAAATGGGAGCAGATAAGGGCAAGATTGATAAGATCTTACATGAAATAGTATCCCATTCCTTGACAAACAACCAGCTCAATTCCCTACACTCTGTGGCACCTTCTCTTCATTTAATCCCACAAATGAATATGAAGGGCCTGAGTCATTAAGGAGAGCAAAGCAATAAAAAAGGAGTAACTTTGCACATTGGCAAAACTATGTTGCATTGGAGGGGGGAGGATTTAAAATGTAGAGACAGATTTGTAGTTGAGGTGGGCAATAAAAACTAATTTGCATTTTAACATTGTTTGGCCAGAATCAAATTTACTCTATTTTTTGCCTTGCTCTCCTTAATGACTCGGGCCCTTCATCTTCATTTGGCATACTTTTAACTATGTAGTCCTTATGTAGTTCTACATATGTTGGCACTTGTATAGGTTCGTTATATTTACTTTTCTGGTTACATTTGCTTATTTGTGCCCTCACCAAGCCTATTTGTAGTTTCACATTTACATACAGTATATGCACAATTTCATTGTCATTCATGCTAAGGAAGATGGCCTCTTGTATATATTTCCACATACCTTCTCTTCTAAGAAGCATCTTCATTTTAAACTTTCATGACTTTCATGTTAGTTCTAGTTTATCAGAAAAGCCACTGTGAACTTTATTGAGTGGCTGTAAACAGCATTTTTTTCTCAAAGTTGCAATCCCATGAAAAAATGATGTTTTTTTTAACATAGATCATTCTAGTGTGTTAGGCTGCTGGTCTTGTAATAAACTTACAGAACTAGCAGGAGAGGTATTCGCCTATAGCAGCTGCCTTTCCCGTAGAGCTTGATGTGCTCAAAGAAACTTGGATACCCCTAGGTCTTAACTTTATTGTAGTGTAAGTTTATTAGCAAAACCGCAGCGACAGGGCCATAGGAAGCAATTCAGATGATAATGTATGGTCAGACGTAAACTAAGGTCAGGGGTCCGAAGCAAGTAGAGTAGTCAAAGACAGGCCAAAAGGTCAGGACTGGCAGCAAGTAGGGATATCCAAATGACAAGCGGAGGTCAGGACAATGGGAGCTCAAGCAGGTCCAAAACAAAGCCAAGGTCAAAACAGGAAATCTATCAGGAGTCAGCAACTTAGCACACAGCAGGTCAGCTATCCACAGGAAATTAAACATTATAACCGGAAGGGAGGCTAAGTCCTCCCTGCCTTAAATACTGAAAAGCACCAATCAGAAGGGAGATGGAAGATGTAGTAAATGGCCCCCAGGAGTAGAAGCGGTGGCTCCCCACCGCTCGCAACAGTACACCCCCCACTTTGTGAGAGGTTAAGGAACCCCGACATCCTGGTTTACTAGGAAAAAAGGGTGGCGGGGTTTGAACTTCTTGATAAGTTTGTCAGCGTGTAGGTGCTTATGTGGAACCCAGGTATGTTCCTCCAGACCACGATTTTTCCATTGAACTAAAAAATGGACTTGTCCTTGGACTTTTTTAGAGTCAAGAATTTTTTCGATCACAAATTCCTGACGTCCATCCAAATTAAATGACCGATTTCTCAGACGCTACAGACATCAAAACAGATTTGAATAGAACACCGGTTTGAGAAGAGAGCAATGGAAAGTGTTAGTAATTCTCAGGTAGCGAGGAAGTTTTAACCTGAAGGCCACAGGATTAATTTGTTTGATGATAGTGAAGGGTCCAATGAACTTAGGTCCGTGTTTTTTACAGGGTTGTCTGAACTTGATGCTATGAGCAGAGAGCCAGACCTTCTGACCCACTTTAAACGAACATGTAGTATGATGACGGTCAGCAAACATCTTAGACTGAAATGAGGCCCGCCTCAGAGAATATTGAACTTTTTTCCAAATGATCTTGAGATTAGAAGCTGTGAAACGTATCTCCGGGAGACCAGAAGAGCTGAGCGAAAACAAGGAATTGGATCTGGGATGAAACCCAAAATTGCAATAGAAATGAGAAGTATGAGTGGACGAATGTAATGAGTTATAGTATGCAAATTCTGCCCAAGGTAATAAAGAAAACCAATTGTCTTGGAATTCTGAGGTGTACAATCATAAGAATTGTTTCAGAGACTGGTTAACCCTCTCTGTCTGTCCAATTGATTGTGGGTGGTATGCGGATAAAAGGCTGATGTTAATCCCCAGAAGGGTACTAAAAGATTTCCAAAACTGCGCAGCAAATTGAGAGCCATAATCAGAGACAATGTCCGTGGGGAGGTCGTGGAGCCGAAAAATATGTTGAACAAACAGTGCAGCTAGACTCTGTGCACTGGGAAATCTAATTACGGGTATAAAATGAGACATTTTACTAAATCGGTTGACAACCACCCATATAATGTTGTGCCCTACAAAAGATGGAAGGTCTACAATAAAATCAATAGATAAGTGCGTCCAAAGCTTCATAGGAATGAACAACGAAGCAAGCTGGCCTGAAGGACAATTTCTGGAAATCTTATTTTTTTTTGAACAGTTTTCACAAGACAGAACAAGGTTCCTAACATCTGAGGACAATGAAGGCCACCACACAGTACGTGAAAGAATCTCCACTGTCTTGGAGTTACCAGGATGCCCAGTGGTCTTGCTGTCATGAGCTTCAGAGAGAACTGCTTTTCTTTGATGAACTGGAACAAATAAACGGTTCACCGGAGTTCTTGCAGGGGCTATTTTTTTTAAATCTGCAAAGAGTTACCCCTAAGTCCTGAGTTAATCCAGCATGAATAATGGAAGGTGGAATAGAGGGCAGTGGTTCAGAGACAGGTATATGATGCAAAATAAAACTTCTTGATAATGCATCCAACTTGATGTTTTTGGATCCGGGTCTATAGGTAATAATGAATTTGAAATGGGTAAAAAAGAGCGCCCAGCGAGCCTGTCTGGGATTCAACCTCTTGGCAGACTCGATGTACTGAAGGTTCTTATGATCAGTTACCACGGAAATTATATGAATGGCTCCTTCCTGCCAATGACGCCATTCTTCAAAGGTCCAATTGATGGCCAAAAGTTTCTGATTACCTACATCATACTTGGGCTCAGAGGCAGGAAATTTACAGGAAAAATATGCACAAAGATGTAAATGGTGAGTATGAGGGTCTTTCTGGGAGAGGATAGCGCCAGCTCCTACATCAGAGGCATCAACCTCTAATACAAAGGGTACTTTTGGATTAGGGTGTTTGAGGACCGAAGCAGAGATGAATGCCCTTTTTAGGGCTTCAAACGTGGTTACCGCTTGAAAGGACCAATTACTGGGATCCATTCCCTTATGGGTATGAGCGACAATAGGGGCTACTAGATCTGAGAACCCACGGATAAATCTTCTATAATAACTCGCGAAGCCCAAGAATCTCTGGATAACTTTGAGATTATTGGGTTGTACCCAATCTAGGATGGCTTGGACTTTAGTTGGATCCATAGAGAAACCAGCAGAGGAAATTATGTGCCTCAGAAATGATACCTTCTGTACTTCAAAATCGCACTTCTCCAACTTGGCGAAGAGATGGTGATCACAAAGATTTTGGAGGACCTGTTATACATGGAACTGATGTAGCGACAAGGACTATGAATATATCAGGATGTCATCCAAATATACGACAACAAATTGGGCTATAAATTCGCAGAGCACTTTATTAATGAGATCTTAGAACACTGCGGGCACGTTACAAAGACCGAACGGCATGACCAGGTACTCATAATGGCCAGAATGTGTGTTGAATGCCATTTTCCATTCGTCTCCCTCTCTGATAAGGTTGTATGTTCCGCGGAGATCAATTTTGGTGAAGATGGTAGCTGTCTTTAATTGATCAAATACCACAGAGATGAGGGAAAGAGGGTAAGTGTTTTTAATTGTGATTGTATTAAGGCCCCGAAAGTCAATGCAAGGCCGCAATCCACTGTCTTTTTTTGATACAAAGAAACATCCGGCTCCTACTGTGGATTTAGAAGGTCTAATAAAACCTTTTTCCAGAATTTCCTTTTGTGAGGATACCACCCTTAGCTGGGATGGAAGTTACCCTCTGTGGGATTTAACTCACTCGGGTAGACCAGGATATATCCAAAATAAGACTTTATTTCGACAGCACAACACCAAACGACGTTCACAAGTTACAGGGTAAATGGTAGCACGTATCCTCCAGCAGCCTCCTGCAGTCAGCACTCCAAAGTCATAATCTCTGTCCCTTTCAGGGTCTTATCCTCCCGCAATATTACCACTACCGTTTAGCAAAACAGTTATGGTGTCTCCTAGCCTGGGTTACTAGCTCACACCAACCCTGTCCTGGTAGGGTTCCCTCCAGCGGCACCACAGTGCCTGGCCCAGAGTCCTTTTCACTGATGTCTTCTACACCAGGATCCTCCAAACTAGCATAGCTCTCCTGGTATTCTCCTCGACCTATATTATTTTCTCTGTACCCAGGAAGTAGGGTCAAATGTCTCAAACCTCCCCTTTACAGAAGGGGACTCCCAGTCAACAATTTAGCTGCTAGACAAACTGTCCCTGTTACCTTGATTAGACAATAGAATGGCTTGACTCAATTAGCTGTTTAGGCTGGATACACTACACATGGGGTTACAATAGTACATCAAGGAATGACACTGCATGCTTACATGGAACAATAAGACTTTTGACACATTATATCAGCAGGGTTACACAATATAAGTCTGTGATACCTTTTGATACAATTACATTTATATTGATACATATTGATACATTTCCCCATGCTATTTCAACCAATATATTACTGTGGAGGCACATTGCATATGAGTAGAAGTTCTAACCTCATTACCTCTCAGGTTATCTGTTGACCTAGCTAATTAACATGGGCTGCCAGCTAGTTAACTCAGACATTGTTCTGATAACAAACCTCATCTCAGCTGCACCCCATACAATAGACATTTGAGACAAATGGTAATTACATTAGCTAGCACAAGCAAAATGACTGCTGTTGTTCTGATATTTTCACACAGTATGGCAATATTGTTTATATTTATACTACATACAATATCACAGGTAATAGTATGGGCAAAATGTATCTAATAACATGAAATAATAATACACATAATACACCAATGCTCTGGTGTATATACTTAGACTGGGCCAAGGATTAAAAAGTACAATAAACCGTGAGAAACGGGTGATGATTACATAGTTCTCAGTCCAGTAGCACCCCGTTTCCTCACACCTTTACATACTCTTGCATGGCCTTGGTCTCTGGACCAGAGAGTGAGTGATTACAACCTCCCTTTAGGTAATCTAGAACCTGGAATCAAATCAATGGCACAAAAAAAATTCCGGTGTGGAGGCAGAGCCAGGGATTGCTTAATATTAACAGAATAGGTGGACAATTAATGAGATAGAAAGACAGGGTTTCTGAGTGAAGAGTGGTTCCTCCTTTTCCGCCTTCCTCTCCTTGATCTGTTTGTCCATTTTGATGGTGAGCTGCATGAGGGTCTCCAGAGATGTTGGAAAAGGGTACTGCACAAGAGCATCTTTGATCTGTTCTGACAACCCTAAGCGAAATTGGCTGCATAACCCCGGATCATTCCATTCGCTGTCAGTATCACCTAAATTGAGCACAGTACTCCTCAGCGGAGTGCCGGCCTTGCTTCAAGGCCCTCAAATGAGCCTCAGCCGAGGCCACTCATACCAGGGTCTCAGGCGGAAGTAAAGCTTATAGCTCTCCTTGAAATTCCAGAACAGAGCTCTGTCCCCAGAAAACCGGTCTGGCAAATTTAATTTAGGTTCACCCGCAGGTGCCAGAGTGACTTGTGAAGTCCTGGAAGCTTCTTCCTGTGCATATAACCGATGCGATAATCTCTGAACCATCTGGGACAGGGTCTAAATTTGACCAGCCAAAACTTGGGCTGGAGTTGGACTGGTCCCGCTCTCATCCATTTAAATGAGTTCCTCCTTGTAACTTGAGCCAGTTATAATTTGAGACTGCTGGTCTTGTAATAAACTTACAGAACTAGCAGTAGAGGTCTTTGCCTATAGCAGCCGCCTTTCCCATAGAACTTGATGTACTCACAGGTACTCGGATGCCCCCAGGACTTAACTCTATTGTAGTGTAAGTTTATTAAAACAAACTACAGCGGCAGGGCCAGGGCAAGCAATTCAGATAATAACGTATGGTCGTATGGTCAGACGTAAGCCAAGGTCAGGGGTCCCAAGCAAGCAGAGTAGTCAAAGACAGGCCAAAAGGTTAGGGCTGGCAGCAAGCAGGGATATCCAAATAACAAGCATAGATCAAGCAGGTCCAAAACAAAGCAAAGGTCAAAACAAGAAATCTATCGGGAGCCAGCAACTCAACACACAGCAGGTCAGCTATCCACAGGGAAATTAACGCTATAACCAGCAGAAAGGGTAGGCTGCCTTAAATACTGAAAAGCACCAATCAGATGGGAGATGTAGTAAATGGCCCCCAGGAGTAGAATAATAAATTAATCCATTTACTTAATGCTTAGTGCTATTTACCTTGCAGGTATTAATAATAATAATAATAATAATAATAATAATAATAATACTTAAATCCAATATGTTACTTTTAAAATGTTAGTTTGTAGAAATGAGGAGAGGACCGCCATTCCAGTTGCCACCTTTGGCAACAGAATGACTTGCACATTCTTGGCTTCTACTCATATTATACAGAGGAAGAGATTCTCTGTAAAAAGGATGTGGCCAATATACAATGACACCACCATTGTACAATCCAAGATTTTACTTTTTCCTGCATTTTTTTTTTTTTTTATGGTCCCTATCATTCCCTTATGCATTTCAATAACATTTGTATTTCCATGATTTTACTGTATTTCTCCACAATTTGCAGGACAAATATCACCCGAACGCATTATTATTATTATTATTATTATTATAATTATTATTATTATCATTATTATCATTCATTTATATATTGCCAGCATATTCCAATAGCTATTTACAATTGGAAATACACACAGTAATTAAACAAAACTGGGTATTACAGACAGGCAGAGAGGTACAAAGGCAGTATTTTGTATATTGCTTTACATTACTTTTCTTTTGTTGTGTATTATTACATATGCTCAGTACAGTCCATGATTCTCATAATCTGTAAAACACTGCAGAATATATAAATTCACATAAGGGCCATCCCTAAGGGTGAGAAATAAAAAGCACTTTGTTTGCATTTCTTTGCAACTAGTGGATCACTCCTCTAGCTCTCACCACTTGCGGTAACATATTGTAATATATTGCAAGAAGAGGGTATTTGGAGTAATCCACTCAAAGTGGGAATAAGGGCAAGAAAGTCTGCAGTCTGATGTACTTCATATGAGACCATGACAAGGCTTGCCAGCAAAAAACTTTTTTATTACTTAATATTATTTAAATTTAAAATATTTTACAAAACAAATTTTACCTTGATGGTTCATTTAGAGTTGGATTTTTGTATCTTTGACTAACGACTCCTTACACCTGGAGAGGCATTATGAGGAGGGAAGGGATGGCAAGTGTAGACTGAGTACAGTAAGGGTGTATTAACATCATTGCAACTCAAATAAACGTTTCAAATACACAATGATGATGATTACTATCTAGCTGCTTCCCGCTGCTTGTTGATTGACCTCCAGCTGATAGTACTTCTTTCATTTATTAGCATTGTGGCTATATTTAATCAATTAAATAAAGTAATTAGTGACTCTATTCGCATTGCTAAGGATGGGTACACACTACAGAAAATTTCTCCCAATGCAACATCTTTAACGATTTTAACAAAGATAGAAAAAAAAAGTTCTGATCAGCATGTCGGTTCATGTGTACACACTATACATATTTTACACGATTTACCTTCAGATCTGTGCTCTTCATCTGTCATAACCATCGGCTGAAAAGATTGTGGCTCTCCCCACACCATAGACATTTATGGACACTGCTGGTCGTAAGTGCATACACACTGCAGAATTGGGATGATGTCGTTCCATCATTGAACAATATTTTTAGTTTGGTTCAAAAATAAAATGAAATGATACAATGTGCTTTGCCACAATAATCACATACACGCTAATGTGATATCAGGCTGAATGATGGTTTATCGTTTGATTGGCCTGATAATCGTCTGGAAACACTGTAGTGTGTACTAAGCCTTAATTGTCATTTCCAAATGGATTGGTGCAGGAAAGATGATTTTGTTTTAATTTTAACGGAATAAACAACAGATGTGAAGGTGTTTATTTAATTTTCTAATATGGTAAATGAAAGTTTTACTTTTGAAAAACAATTCTGTTTTGTGTACCTGAGTGCTATATCCTAGTTGTACACAGCATAATAATATATTACAACTTCTTTTTATTTCATTATTAGCTTGGTTACAAATAGGGTAATGGCACATTTGCATTAAGTACTAACACATACACCTAAGCCTTTAATATCCTACGCTTCCGTCAGGTGGACATGCACACACAGATACTCTTGGTGTAGAAACCGTTAAATGCATCCAACTCTACATACGGAAGCAAGCCATAGGTGTGCCAAAGCCTCTAAATTAGCCACCGCATGCCTACTTTTCCAGTGAATGGAAATATGCATAGTGGAAAGAGTAACGACCTCTTCATTATATGTAACTTTAGTATTTACTACAGAAAAAGAGGGGAAGGGGCAACAGTTAAGTTGCAAGCATATTCATAAAAATTAGGTAGATAAAAGTACGTTTACAGAGGAGAAAGTCCTAACAGGATTCTGAAAACTGAAAGTGGATAAATGAATGGGGCCGTATGGGATACATCCAAGGATACTATAAGAGCTTAGAGGGGTATTAGTAACACCATTAACAGAATTATTCTACCAGACACTAGCTACAGGAGTAATTTCAGAGGACTGGAAAAGAGCAAATGTAATCCCACTGCACAAAGGTATATTAAAGCAATTCTATTGTTTTCCAATAAGCATTGTCTAAGCAATTTCTTGTTTTTCCAAAGCACAAACAATTTATTTAGCAGATGCAAAAGTTTTAGCAATTCAATACATAATTATAATACAGTGCAGCCGATACCAAAGATACATACATACCACTGTGTTCGCCTGCGCTAGCTGCGCTCCGCTGGTACCAGCTTACTGTACTTCACTCCAGTGCCAGCAAAGCTGTATTATATACACTCAGTGTTACAGAGAAAACAATGCAGATGATGTGGCTTGCTTCTATTGGTCCAGGCTTCAGGAAGATCTAGTGTACTGCAAGTCATAGGCCAGTTCAAACCAAAATATCCAAAGGTGGTGGTCATCTCTCCAGGGGATGTGCTCCGACTTTCCCGCCAAGAATCCAGTTTCAACTAGTCTATTTGCATTTTACAGTCTGTTTCACTTTAAACATTGATTCCCTAACATCGCTAACTAGAGTATGCAATGTGCGATCTCTTCGGCGAATGAACTGGACAACTGCTAATGAATAGGGGATTAAAATGATGCTAAACATGAAATAGTTCCTGCAACCTGAACCTTAAATATCACTGAAGTGTACATATAACCTTAAAATATATATAACTATAACTTAAATACCATCTGCTCATAAATCACTGGGGAATGGAACCATTATAATATGAAATATATAAATAACTAAATGTGAGAGTGCGAGTGTGTGCGTGCGTATTTTACCGCGTGCTCACGCCATGCCACGTGTTACGTGACATACTGATCACAATCGCACGGTAAAACAATATTAACCAATATACTTTCGTTCATCCAATTATACGACTTCGACAGGCGGAAGCAAGGAAGAGGCAAGCAACTACTGACCAGTAAGCCTTACATCAGTATTATGGAAATTGATGGAAACACTCTTAAAAGAAAGAGTTGAGAATATCTCAAATCCAGAAACTTACAGGATGTACAGGATCCCAAACAGCAAGTTTGGGGGGAGGGGGGGGGGGGTGATCATGTCAAACAAATCTTATTGGCTTTTTTGACTGGATGACTAAAATAATAGATCAACGGGGGTCCGTAGATGCAGCTTATCTACATTTTAGTAAGACTTTTGACAATGACCCACATCACAGACTGTTAAATAAACTCAAAAGCTTGGGATTGGATTCTAAGATCATTGAATTGAGAGCATTCACAGGGAAAGGTTACCAGTGAAGTATTTCAAAGACTTGTACCAGTGCTTTTAAATTTGTAGACACACCAGGAGGAGTAAAACCGATGATTGATGATCTAGGTAGACTAGAGGAATGGTCAAGAGAGTGGCAACTGCAATTTAATGCCACATCTAGAAGTCACTATTTCAGGTGACTTAAAGGCAGGAAAGCATTGTAACAAAGCAATGAGAAAAGCAAACCAGGTGCTTGGTTGCATAGGAAGAGGAATCTGTAGCAGAAAGAAATAAGTAATAATGCCATTGTATAGGTCATTGGTACGGACTCATCTAGAAGTAGGTTCAGAGGAAATTTGAGGAA
Organism: Mixophyes fleayi; assembly: GCF_038048845.1. NCBI lineage: Eukaryota > Metazoa > Chordata > Amphibia > Anura > Limnodynastidae > Mixophyes > Mixophyes fleayi. The sequence continues at coordinate 63,025,704 of NC_134410.1, read as the reverse complement.
AAACTACTTCACAGAAAGGTTATTGAATAAGTGGAATAGCCTCACATAAGAGGTGGTAGAGACTAATACAGTAGAGCAATTTAAGCATGCTTGGGATAGATATAAGGATATTGTCACAGAGAAGATTTCAGCACCTGCAAGTATTGGCACACCTACACAGAGAGGCGCGGAGTCTAACACGCCGCCGGTATTCACCAGGGACCCCCGCAAGGAGGTTTGGACTTCGCGGCGAATGACGTGCAGGTCGCGGCCCTCCCAGGTAGCTACTTGCGAGATGACGGAGATATACGTGGTCGTACAGGCAGGGTCAGGAACCAAGCGGGCAGATAAGGTACAGAATCAGGAGACGAAGAGGAGTCAGCAGGCCGAGGTCAAACCGGAGTATATAGTGCAGGACAAAAGGGAGATCCAAAAGCGAGGTCAGGGAAGCCGGGTCAGTAACAGGAGTAGTCAGGCAAAAGTAGTAATATATAATATATATGGAGCTGGAACCCTGGAGACTAGACAACCAGTTGCTCTGGCACCCTAATGGTGTCAGAGCAGAGTATATAAAGGAAGTGGCCAGCTCTCATTGGTAGGCAGTGGGACGCGCTGACCGCTGACAGGAAGTCCAGCAGCGCGTCCCGTTGTTATGGCGATGGGTGCGCATGCGCACCACGCCGCCGGAAAACGCGTCCCAGTTGCCTGGCAACAGGGCGCCCAGCAGGAAGCAGACGCCCATCCCTGCCTAACGAGGAGGCGCAGGGACGGCGTCTGATAGATATCCTTACAAAGAATAAAGGATCAAATAGGGTTTGAGGCTACCATAAGCTAAAAATTGGTCAGACTAGATGGGCCAAGTGGTTCTTATCTGCCTTTAAATTCTATGTTTCAATGTTTTCTCTACTTAATCTAAGTTATTTGTTAAATCTATCATGAGAGTGAGGAACAATCAGGGCTGTCTTTACTACTTGTATCACATTTGTGTCTTTGAATGTTTTTATTAGATTGGTCAAAATGTGCCCAGAAAAACTGTTTCTGACTAAAGTGTACCTGTAAGGAGCAAAAGGTGAAAGCATAGTACGACTCCTGAGACATGAGTCCTGTAAAAAGTTCATTTGCAGAGAGAAAAATGCTGTGCAGTCAGCCTTTCCCCAAATGCTCCTTCTCCAACCCTTGATCTCATTTAAAAAAATCTAATTTTAGAAAGCATAGTCTTGTTTCTGTATGTTGTTTCAGATCATTCATTTTCCTGACTTCACTCAGTAAGAAATGCCCATGATCCACCCAGCTCCTCCCACCAAAAGATGGCAAATACTGAACCCCGTAGACACCATCATGGACAACAAATCTATACGTTGTTATGCACGTTTTGTCGCTATCCAATAACGATTGTCGAATCTCGATTTGTGTTTCCAACGCACAAATATTTATTCTCAAAAAGTAGCAGAATAATTCAATACAAAATAATAGTAAGTACAGCCGTTACTTATCGCAGGTGCTCTGGATCCAGTGAACAGTCATTCAGGTCTGAAGTCTGTGGTCAATGTGACTGAACACTAGATGAGAGCTACTGCTTATATGCAAACAGAAATACAGTGAAACAATGGAGATGGTATGGCTTGCTTCTATTGGTCCATGCCTCAGGAAGGTCCAGGGGGTTGCAGATCATAGGCTGGTTCAATCTAAGGAATCCAAAGGTGGGGGTCATCTCTCCAGGGAATGAGCTCTGTTCTTTCCGCCAAAACTCCAATTACAACCAGTCCATTAGCATTTTACAGTCAGTATCATATTAAAGGTTTATTCCCTAACATCAATAACTAGAGCATGCAATGTGCGATCTCTTCGCCGAATGCACCGGACACCTGCTGATGTAAAGGGGATTAATATGATATCAGACATGACACCTTTCCTTTAACCTGAACCATATGTATCACTAATATGCATATAACTTATAATTTTACACATAAACATTACTATATTTCGACATAAATAACTATGTGTTGCAACTACGATTAATGTGTACTATTTACAAATGTGTGTGTTGGTGCGAATGTATACAAAATTGTTAAAAACTGTTATTGCCACGTGTTGCGGCTGGATACGCCCTTCCACGCCGTAGCGTGCTCTACGCATAATTTTAGACAAAGACAACCAAGTTTGCTCGATATTAATTGAAATGACTCTATCCAATTTGCTGACTTCGACAACGTCTTCTCGTAAAAACTGACTCATTTGTACAAAATTAGATATGTGACATTACAAAACAGCATTTTTACTGTACCTTTGCAACTTTGTGAATTATGGTTAGCATTGTAATCTTTAAAATTGTGTAATCGCATTACATTACATGCTAACAGCAATAAGATGTAAGAAGTTTCAAAAGGGAAGGAGCATTCAGTACTAAAAGGGGACCATCTGAGCTGCACAATTAATCAGATGCAACCCTCTGCAGCACTGAACAATACCCGCTTTCCCTGGCCTATTGTTGTAAATAGCATTTGGCGCAAAGGAAGCAGACAAAAAGCCAATACTGTGAATCATTGCAAAGTCTTATTCATTATAGTAGAACATAAAGAAATTGGATTTTTCTTTACATACCTGATATATGTTGTCTTTATCCCCCTTGGAAAGTTAAAAAAAGCTACACATATATTTTATTCTGACATATTAATTGTATTCAACATAAAACTTTGTTGAGAAGAGAAAGAAAACAAAAAAAAAACCCATAAAATATATGGTTTTTTTTATCATTTTCATTTCCAAAGTTTTCTACAAATGTGCTCAAAAGCAGAGTAATATTTCTTGTCTTAACTGCTCCAATTAAGACTACACAGCATTGGGATTTATCTGTGAAATATGTAACAAGAGAAGAAGAAATGGCATGTAGACAAAATGTATTTTCTTTGGATCAGCTGAGCTGCCATGTTTCTATCAAGAGGTCATGCTCTGCAGCTGGAGGGTAGTAAGTTAAGGACATTTAAAGGAAACACAGCTTTACATAAATGGTGGAGGCCTCATGGAACAACCTCTCAAAAAACATTTTTAGAACCCTAGTCATTAATATATTTTAAATGTTTTAGAAATAAATATTCTGAATAAAAGTACAAATAATACCCACATTCATATACATATAAGGTCTGATTCATTAAGACATGCATGTTGAGTGCAATGTGCGTTTGTTTTAAAATGCATGTTCATCGGGTATAAGCACGCCCAAATTCAACAAGGAACTTATGTGAAAATACGTTTGGTAATGACTATGTTTGTTGGCCTGCTCTGATATACTAGACAAGACACTGAGGGATATGTCCAATACCTATTTGGAATATAAAATCACAAGCAAATGCACTGAGGAAAATAAAAACTATTCAACTAATGTCACCTGTTAATTTTACAGGCATTAATGGTGAAACATTAAAAAATAAAAAAAAGTGTTTTTTTAAATATATCATTTCGATTAAATACATGTATTAGTATGTTATAAATGTATACTGTACATAAAATACATTTTTAGAGTTGCTCCTGATTGCAAACACATGTAATAGCTGTTTCAGCTCTCCAGAATTAGATATGTCAGATCTGCATACAGAGGTAAACGTATGTCTTGTTTAGTGGGCATCCGCAGTACAAATTTGCATATTTTCACTAAACAAATGGGCGCATGCTCAACTAAGCATAAGCCCCAAAGTCTGCAAATGTTTAACTATTTGTTCTACAGTGGATGTGTCTGTGTGCTTTTTATTCAATACACACAAAATTCTTTATGTTTCTGAGGGAACTCCTCTTGTTCACAGAGTATTTTTAGATTTTATGTATTATAACAGTAAAAAAATACATATTATGATACTTATTAGTTACAAATTCACCCGTGCATGATACTCATGCATTCTAGTCAAATCAAGCTACTTAAGGTGTTAAAAAGGTTCTTGTCATGCATTTGGGCCATAGCCCAGGCCTCAACCACCAACCACTCCCCACTGTCACCCCCGGCAACCACCAACCACTCCCAACTGTCCCTTCTCCTTCAAGAAATATATATATATATTTTTTAAATCTTTATAAACACTTTTAACAATTAACAAATTAAATTAACAAATTAAAAACATCAAGGTATACCAAATTTCAGCCCTTTCTGAATTTTTTTTTCCACACACACTAAGAATTTAGTAGGCCAGTGTATAACTCCACCCAGCAGGTGGCGCTGCAGCTTGGTTTTATTTTTTCCACACACACACACACACACACACACACAGAGACTAACACAGGCCACTAGACATTTATATTATAGATACGGGCTCTATTTGAGGATGAGATATACAGCTGTGCAGGACCTTCCCTTGTGTCCTCTGCAATTCTCTGATATATTTTTTTCTGCAGGTACTTTTGTTTTTATCTAGTCCTCCACCTACATGCTGACCACCTTGTTCATGACGTCCGGGGGTGTGGCGCAGGCAGTAGTGCCAACTATTGGTTAGGCACATAGTCTGCCCACTCTTTTAAAAACTGAATAATAGCTGGGATGAGTTCCTGTCAGAGGCAGCTCCTACATTTCCAGTGGCACCGATATTATTTACAAGTAGCGATATTTTTTTACATGGGGCACTACTTATCAGAGATGGCACATGGGGAAGGTGCAAAGAGAAAGTTTGGGCAATTTGTTTCCCTCAAGTAGGTAATAATAATAAGAGATGTGTGCTGACCCTCGTGTTTCAGTTTCTGAACCTGTGTCCGTTCTAAACCACGTTTGCATTTTGGCTTTGCTACTGGTTTTGCCAAAAAGTTGTGAAAATATTTTGTTTAGCTTTTGGATCTGGATTTTATTTTTTAATAAAAAAAAATTAGGTGAAAATTTTTTTGTGAAAAATAGGTAAAATGTAATTTTGAGCTGTTTGCTCCTATATTACTATTTATAGCATTAACATTCATTTCCAGTCGTTTACAGTCTATTTTCTAATGATCCTTTCACAACTATCCCAATTTTCTCCAATTTTGGCCAAAGTATGCAGCGAGCTGTCTTAATGAAGGATTTTGTAATTTTGCCATCATTGCATTTGTTTTCAATTCAATTCAATTAAAAAAATAATAAACTGCATAGTGTTGATATCTCCAGTTCATTGCACCTAAACCTCCTTGTCATGATCAGACTTACTATTACTGTAATTGAATAAATAAATAACCATACGGACACTAAGGTAAATTTGGCAAAAGTTCACAGTTTTTATTTAAGCAAAAATGGTGGAGAGAGCATGTGAGTCAGCTAACAACTAATAGCAAAACAAAACAGTGGAAGGTCAAATTTGCCATTATACCACTGGTGCCAGGATATAATCCTTTACAATGTTACGGCTTCCTAGTAACTGTCATAAGCAGGAGAGGTCTTTACCTATAGCATCTGCCTTTCCCATATAGTTGGACACAGTCACAGTTACTCAGATGCCCCCAGGACTTAACTCAACATAGTAAAAGCTTATGAACAGGAATCAGTAGCATGGCGATAGGAGAAATGTGGCCAAGACCACGACTCCCACATCCACTCAGGAGGCAGCAATAATTTAATTACAGCCATGCACCTCAGTTGCCTGTTGATACTCAGGATGCAGCGGCCATGTGAGACATTATGGTTGCCTTGGTCAGCGTGAGTACACCTCTTCTTGGGGAACGTCTCTGCTGTAAGTCTTGGGCAGTCCCCTTTACCACGGGGTTGGATGAAGCTTACCTCGGGTAAATTATATTTCAGCCCTCCCTCCCCATAAATATTTACGAGTCTCCTGGTTTGATTCCGAAGGGCAGCATTACAGCACAGAGCATATAAGTATACCAGGGTAGGAAAGCACTGATCTTGGCTACAGATGAATGCTCTGACAATATTTTGTGTGCCTAATCTTTGAACTTTTGTAGTATGGGTACAGGCATCATCTGTCCATTTACTTTCCAAAATGTCTAACTCTATTCATTCATACCCCTGTCATTCCAATGACCTGTCTGTTAATTTAATTACAGCCACGCCACAGCTGCCTGTTACTAGCCGGGATGCATCGGCAGTGTGAGGCATCATGGCATCAGAGTAAGTACATCCCTTCTTGGGGACTATTTCTGATGCAAGCCTCGGGCATTCCCCTTTACCCCGGGTTTAGACAAAGCTTTCCCAGGGGGAATGACTTTTCAGCACTCCCTCCCCATAAATATATATGAGGTTTTGGATTCTCCTACCATTAGTCAGACAGCAAAAGCACACTGCTTTTATCAAATAAATCAAAATATATTACTTAGTTTAGAATGATATCTATCTAACTCAGTCTGCATAAACTGTCTACGAATATTATATATGCAATACATTGACAACAACCAGTAGCCACTAGTCCGTGTAAAGTCTATTTAAGATTGAAATTCAAAGCAATTGATCAGCAAACTACTCTACTTCACTAATCTAATCTCTACAACTTTTCTATGTCCTTCATTCACCCTGAACACTATTTTCTGAGCAGAGCACCTCAGCTAGCTTCAAAATTCGCGGGAGTTTTGCAAAATATTTTTCACGTAAATTACATTTTGCCTTGTTTTCAGATCTAAATTTGGTGGTAGAAACTGAGTGACGACTCGGTTTCACTCGGATCCCCAACGTCACATCTTGTCGGATTTCACATAATCTGAACCGATCCTCTCTAATAATAATGAGAGAATCTGAGACAATTCATGGGTGGTGGTTTCATTTTACATCTAGCTCAATTTATTATACCTTCCTTTAGTCCCACTTTGTCTCCATTGTTCAGCATTGCTAGGCATTACCTTTCTCAGTCCCCTTTGTCACTATTGTTGTGAAGATACGTGGTTCCCAAATCACTCAGACACAGTATTAGAGTAAAAATAGAAGGATGATTTATTCTGCAGAACAGGATTAAATACAACAAGGCCCTGTAATGATAACAGGTACAACAAGTGAGGAAATTGGTTCAAAATAAATCCAGTGAGATATGTTCCACAGCGCATCTCTGGCAGAGCATCTCCTCTTGGACAAAAGTTAGTCACACATGTGTCCAGCTCTTAGGGTAGCCTCTTTTATCACCTCCTAATCCCACCTTGGGAACTGCCTGCTCAGGGGAGTTGTAAAAAGTCTCGATTGGTGGGCTGCTTACACTATCCAGCCCCCTCCCCTACCTCCCCAGGTATCTTCCCTCAGGTGATCTCTGGTGGGTCAGGCTCCTGACTGGCTGTAGAGCTCACTAGTGGACAATAGGGAGAAAGCAGAAATAACAATGATAGCTTAATTCGCTCAACTCCTGAGTGTTCCCTGTGGAGGTGGAATTTAACCCCTGAAGTACTTTTCCAACGAGATGGTATAGTTACATTAATGATACTTCCTGATAGTAACTTGGCTAAAAAGTGCAGTTCAGGTATGGATTAGATTAAGGGGTTGTAGCACCATACACCATGCCCGTTGTATTACAATTGTCCTCCCACAATCTCTCATAATCTCATTGTCCTCCCTCTGTACTTTGTATCTGTATTGTCCTCCTTTAGCTATTAACTTAACCATGGGAGCCAAATTTTACTCTCGACCCTTTAATGAATCAGCAGCCAAGTGAGAGAGCTGGTAGTCTGTTGGAAGAGATTGCTAGGATCTTGGTGCTTAGGCAGTATGGAGGAGCACCTGGGGAGTGTGCAACAGAGTAAATAATAGCAAGTTTTAATAAATGACTTACCTGCTGCTAACCAGTCATATGGGTATAGTTATCATCCCATGCCTTTGGTCGGCCTGATCCATCAAGACATGTATTCTGAGCGAAACCCGTGTTCAGTATTATACGCAAGTATTGGGGCTTCGCGTGCACCCAATGTCAGCAAGACACGGATATCAAAATAAGTGTACTTTTGAAATCAGGGGCAGGTCTACTGTGCTCTACTACACTGGACGCAGCAGGATGTGTCCAATACCTATGTGGATTACAAATTTGCAAAAGAATGCACAGGAAAATAAAAAAAAAGCTTGCATTATTGTTACCTGATAATAAAATAGTAACAAAAAAAAAGTGTTTTTTGTTATTTTTTTCTTCCATGAAACACATTTATTAGAAAGTCGTTAATATCTACTGAGCATAAAATACATTTTTACAGTTGCTTTTAATTGCAGACACATGTTACAGCTTGCATACGAGACTGTCATCACTCCTGATCGGACTAGTTCTTTAGCTGGAGCAAGAGACATGGCAGAAAAAAAGTAACTTTGACGTGCGTATGACTTGGACGTGTCTGCATGAGTTCAAGTTTGACACGCCCCTATTATATGATGACTATGGCAAAACTTCTCTTCCCTGCCCAGTTCACTCCCCGAGATTGTAAGTTGTAATAAGCGCACTTTGCGTTCGCAAGCACACAGAACAGGTCTGCGTTCACAGATGTTTCTGCTGCTTCTGGGCATGCACACAGAGATTTTGCCTTGGATATGCTCAAAATTGGCAGGTACATGCCTTTATGAATCAGGCCCTGTGTCTTTATTCTTTATACTGTTTTCGTGGTCTGAGTTATAATTTTGTCTCCAGCTCCTCCCATTTACATGCTTCTTCAACTTTCAATTTTACGTACAAGGTCTTTGGGATGCGGCTGTGAACAAGCAGTATGTCCCTTTACTTTCCTAAAGTGACTGTGATCTTACAAAGGTACTCTTTCACCTCCTACCCCATGATGTCCTTTTACATACATACAGAGCAGGACATGTGAAATATCCTCCTAGTTGCCACAAAAGAGATTTCTGGGCTGTCATCACCACTTTACCAACAGCTTAATACAGGTAATAGTATGAGTGCAGTGAGCGGCCCTTCTACCGTAGGACTATAAAGCAGGAGGATATTTAATGGACAGAGTGTCTTCCAAACATGTACAACTCCTTTTAGCAACCAAAATGAGCATAAAGATGTTGGTGTAAAAATGGCTTCACTGTTTACTGTTTAGTATTTTCATTGTATAAAGTTTCTTTACACAATGAAAATACTAAACAGTAAAGCTAATCCAAGAACAAATCGTGTCTTGCTATCTACCTATTAGGCTCCATCTAACTGTGGATCTATTGGAGCAATAAGCCAAGATTGAAAACCCCTCTAATAATCTAACAGGCAGCGGGAGCATCCAGCGAAGCGCCGACGCGTGTTTCGCTGTGTGTGCTTAGTCGTGGCAAACGAGGACTGATCTGACAGCTCTTAAATACTGTCAGTGTGGAGCTTGGATAAGTAACGTGTATAATATACCTCCAATGAGGTTAGAGTCAACATGATTGACAACGCTCTTAGCCAATCTGAGATCTAAAATATTGAACCAATGAAATACAGAATACTCCTCTCTTTGCACGGAGGTTGGAGCGATTGACAGTCTAATTATCCATTCACTGATAGGTAGATAGCAAGACACAATTTGTTCTTGGATTAGCAAGACTATTTCTGTAGTAATACAGAATCTATTAGGGTTATCAGTCATTTTTGTGGCTATCTCCATACAATTGGTTGGTAACAGAGATCTATAAAATTAGGATCAGTTGCTCATATATAGGGCGTATTATAGTATTAGAATTATGTAATACCCCCGTAGTATACTGCATATAGGGCTTTTCGTGCATCCAGTGAATTTTAAAGCACACAGTTGTTTTATTATGGATAATATTTTATATTTTGCTTATTTTACAGCTAATAACAGTTAAGTTTTAAGCTCCTTTTCTCATTTCTCTTTATATTAAATAGAAAGTAACAGTGCATCTCATGTGTCTCTTCTTTTTGTTGTTTTTTTGTTATATTCCTTAGGGATGTGCACCGGCCACTTTTCGTGTTTTGGGTTCTGATTACCTTCAGCTTTTGGGTTCTAATGGGTTTTGCCAAAACACCCCCCTCAAGGTTTTGGGTTTTGGGTTCTGATTTTTTTTTTTTAAAAGAATAAAAACTGCTAAAATCCAGATTTTTTGTTTTTTTTCACTCCTATGCTATTTTTAACCTCAATAACATTCATTTCCACTCATTTCCAGTCTATTCTGAACACCTCACACCTCACAATATTGTTTTTAGGCCAAAAGGTTGCACCGAGGTAGCTGGATGACTAAGCTAAGCGACACAAGTGGGCGGCACAAACACGTGGCCCATCTAGGAGTGGCACTGCAGTGGCAGACAGGATGGCAGTTTGAAAAACTAGGCCCCAAAGAGCACATAATGCCAAAAAAAGAGGTGCAAGATGGAATTGTCCTTGGGCCCTCCCACCCACCCTTATGTTGGTGAAATAGGACATGCGCACTTTAACAAACCAATCATTTCAGCGACAGGGCCTACAAAACTGTGGCTGAAATGATTGGTTTGTTTGGACCCCCACAAAACGAGCTGGCAAAGAAAAAAAAGAGGTGCAAGATGGAATTGTCCTTGGGCCCTCTCACCTACCCTTATGTTGCGGAAAAAGGACATGCACACTTTAACAAACCAATCATTTCAGCGACAGGGCCTACCAAACTACTGTGGCTGAAATGATTGGCTTGTTTGGGCCCCCACACAAAAAAAGCAATTCATCTCTCCCTGTACAAAGTAAACTGGCTCTACTGAGACAAGATGTCGTCCTCATCCTCATCCTCTGATTCCTCGCCCCCTTCAGTGTGTACTTCCTCATCCTCACACATCCCGGGTATCGCCTGCCTAGTGAAGTAGAATCTAGACGGGATTTGGTACCGGGGACACAATACCTCCATCAACCATCTAAATCCCACTGCACTGATGGCGGACACCAGACGCACGTCTAACACCAACATAGCTGTCAAGGCCGCAGTTATCCGCTTTGCCATAGGATGACTGCTGTCGTACTTCGTCCTCATGGCAAACGACTGTTGTACGGTCAATTGCTTAGTGAAAGACGTAGCGGTCTTACGACTTCCCCTCTGGGAAGATGACCGACTCCGAGCAGCAACAGCAGCAGCGGCAGTAGTAGGCGTAGCGCTGCAGGATCAACCGGAAGAATCCCGGATTGAAGAGGACTCAGTCATGCTGGTGACATGGCCTGCAGGACTACCTCCGATCCGGATCGAGGAGGAAATTGACGAGGAGGGTGTTGCTGGTGTGGATACAACAGGACCAAGGGATTTAGGTGTCCCTGGACTGCTGACGGTCCTAGCCACAATTCCTGAACGAAACACAGAATTATGAAGGATCTTCAGGTGACGTATAAGGGAGGATGTCCCTAGGTGGGCAAGATCCTTACCCCTGCTCATTGCAGCTTTACATAAGCTACATATGGCAATACATTTGTTGTCCGGATTGGGATAAAAACAATTCCAGACCGAAGAGGTGGATTTATTGGTCTTCTGCCCAGGCATGACGATGGGCTTTTTCATCCCATGGACAACAACTGTTTCCCCACTTGGTGCCTCATTTAAGCAAACCACATCAGCATCCTCCTCGTCAACTTCCTCCTCAGCGCCAGCTACATCAATAACCTCCTCCTGGTGTACAACATTGACACCTTCATTATCAAAATCTGGAACTGCACTGTGGGTGATCCTTCCAGCATATGCAGAGGGCGTGCTGCAAATGGTGGAAGGAGCCACCTCTTCCCGTACAGTGATGGGAAGGTCAGGCATCGCAACCACCAACACCCTTGGACTCTCCTTGGGGATTTGTGATGCCATGTCTTTAGAAGGCAGAATTGTTTGCTGTGTTTTTGATGACAGCTTAACTCTCTTAAATTTTCTAGAGGGGGGGAGTAGGGCTTAGATCGTTGTGTGAAGCTGAACCACTAGTCATGAACACGGGCCAGGGCCTAAGCCATTCCTTGCCACTCCGTGTCGTAAATGGCATATTGGCAAGTTTACGTTTCTCCTCAGATCATTTTAATTTCTTTTTTTTGATCATTTTAGTGAACTTTGGCTTTTTGGATTTTACATGCCCTCTACTATGACATTGGGCATCGGCCTTGGCAGACGACGTTGATGGCATTTCATCGTCTATGTCATGACTAGTGGCAGCAGCTTCAGCATTAGAAGGAAGTGGTTCTTAATCTTTCCCTACTTTCTCCTCCAAATTTTTGTTCTCCATTATATGCAACACAAGAGAGCGTACCCCTAAACCACACACACTCGGCAAAGCCTTTAAAAATTATATGCAGCACAGGAGAGTACCACTGGACTGGAGTTATACGGCTGTACCATTGGACTTATACAGCAGGATCAGTGGACTTATACAGCAGTACCACTGGACTTATACGGCAGGATCAGTGGACTTATACGGCAGTACCACTGGACTTATACGGCAGTACCACTGGACTGGACTTAAGCAGCACAGGACAGAACCACTGAACTTATGCAGTACAGGACACCACCACTGGACTTTTGCAGCACAGGACAGCACCATTGGATTTATATGGCTGTACCACTGGACTGGACTTATATGGCAGTACCACTGGACTGGACTTAAGCAGCACAGGACAGCACTACTGGATTTAAATGGCTGTACCACTGGACTGGACACAGGACAGCACCACTGGACTGGACTTATATGGCAGTGCCACTGGACTGGACTTAAGCAGCACAGGACAACACAGCACAGCACCACTGGAATTATGGCAGCACCACCACTGGACTGAGCAGGACAGAGCACAGGACAGCACCACTGGACTGAGCAGGACAGCACCACTGGACTGAGCAGGACAAAGCACCGGACAGCACCATTGGACTGAGCAGGACAGAGCACAGGACACCACCACTGGACTGAGCAGGACAGAGTACAGGACAGCACCACTGGACTGAGCAGGACAGAGGACACCACAAAAACACCCTCCCCCTTCCCTCTCCAATGCCTGAGTGAAGATGGCGGCGGGAAGCGGGGAATAATATGAATCCGGATCTCGCGAGATCCGACGGCGGGATGATGATGTTTTGCCGCGTTCTGAGTTTTGCGTCGGGCGGGAATCCCCGAACAGTGCTCGGATCCGGGCTCGGATCGGCACTGTTCGGGGGTGTTTGGATTTCAAAATTCCGAACCCGCTCACCCCTAATATTCCTATTTGAGTATAGGTTGCACCCTCTTATTGGTAATAAGCAGTATATATACCTTGATATAGAAATTAGGGGTTGTTACTTTTCAAACTTGTGCTACAGACTTAGGACCTTTCCTTCCCTTATCCTTATTTTCCTTTAGATATATATGATTAAAATAATAATGTTAGGCAGAAATCTTCTTGGATATACACTTCAATATTTAACATGTTTGCCTAAATTTATGTAAAGATGAAATAAAATATTTATATCATAAAATATTATGATATTCCGAATATAATGGAAAGAGTTAACAGATGTTCATTTTCAGGTAGCACGGCTTATTTTTCTATGAGCGTAGAACGTAGTTCAGTGTCATCCATAATAGTGTGAATCTGCTGGATCTGCCAATTTGTAACAACCAAGTGAAACTGGATAACTCTGTGCTCCACAGGGAATCCGTAATGGTTGAAAAAAATGTTATTTACGTTTAAAAGCTTCAGAAAATAATAGAGTCCCCAAAGAGACATTTGTGAGTATAATTTGCTATCCAGTTCAAACCTAATTAGCATGATGATCATGTGCTGGAAAACTACAAAACATTTTTGACAGTTCCAGAAAAGAAGAATGTTACAGCTGCAGAACATGGGAAGATGATCACACAAAGCTGATCAGTACATTGCTGCACCACTAGAAAAGTCAAGTCAGACTGTTCCTTGCATTACAATGTATTGCACTTCTCAGAAAATGTGGGTAATAGGATTTGGTACGTTAAGGTACTTTGGGGCAACTTGTAGCTCTCTATAGATACATGCTCAGAGTTTTAGTTAACAACAGGTGGAAATTTAAAAACAATTGATCAATGAGATTATCTGGTTTAGACTGGGATTGTCTGCACAAGTGACCAAACTATATTACCCAAACTCTTGCTATGAGTCTTTTGGCTAGTTTTAGTAAGCAGCGGGTTTGAAAAAGTGGAGATGTTGCCTATAGCAACCAATCAGATTCTAGCTGTCATTTTGTAGAATACACTAAATAAATGAAAGCTAGAATCTGACTGGTTGCTATAGGCAACATCTCCACTTTTTCAAACCCGCAGCTTAGTAAATCTAGCCCTTTGTGTCCTTCCATTTCCATAATTTAAACTCATGGGGCCATTCCTCCCATTAGTCAGTGAGAATCTTACCTTAGACACCATTCAAGGAACAGAAAATATGAGATTCTCATCTTATCTTCCAGCCTCCAGTCTCCTAATGCCCCCACCCAGCTGTCACCACAAACAGTAAAGAATGAATGAAGTCTGGTAATATATTGTTTGCATGTGGTAGCAGAGGCTATTAGTGTCAGAGAGGTAGCTAGCAGCATGAGTAGAGGAGGTACAGGAAGGAAGTATACTTAATAGCTTCCTACTCATCTATAAATGGTGCCAGCCACTGCTAATGCAAAGACTGCAGGAGGAAGATCAGGTTAACTTCACATTGAGCTCGCTCTTCTAGTCAATTCACGGAGCAGGATTACAGTGTCTTGAGAGGGACAAAACATCTCTATTCAGATAATAATCTAAATTTGTCACATATTATCCTGCACTTTTGTAAAGTATTTATGAGCCTCTTATAAATAATTAATTGTTCTAATTGTATATGGTTATTATAAAGAAGTAAAAACATCAAGATCTGTAAATATAAATATTATAAGTCAGTGAGAACTTACATGAAACATGAAGGCAAGCGTTATCAGATCGCCAGTTTTTCTTCTAAACACATATAATTGAGAATGGTAGAAAACATAAATGGGCTCCTGAGTCACCATTCCCTTGAATGGCTTCCTGCAACCAGAATGGCACATCCAGGCATGCAGGCATAATATTGATGACTTGGGGAGAGTTCTCTCTCTGAGTTCTTGTTTCTAAGAGTTCCAAAACAATTTAGTTATGGCAGAATTGCTTTCCCATATCGGTCCCTACACCAGATCGGATATTTAAACCTGTATTGTAGTTCAACATGAGGTTATCAACCTACCAACTTGCCTCATAAGAGGGAATACAATATACTTCATCTAATTGCAACAATAAAATATTTCAATTAGACATGTTTTTAAATAAAATTTAAGTAGAGCTGCCAAACATAAAACATATAAACAAAGGCCAGAGTTCACTCAAACACTTGCATAAAATAGATAAGATTTAACCAAAGCTAGTGAATTAAATGATTTACCAAAAGTCACTAGTAGTGCTGCAGAAATTCAGAAAGGCAGTAGTGCACTTGTAGAGAACATTTAAATGCTAATGGTACCAATTTCATAAATACATAGATCAGTACTAACATCCCCAATATACTCAAAAGAATAAACCGCTTATGGTGGACCACATACTATACCATCTTTTACCTTTACCAGAGTTAACTTAACAAACTAAAATAACGACACAGAGACTTGAATTGGTGTTTGAAAGGTCAGGAATTTATTAAATTATTATTTACCTGCTGGGAAAATTGGTGGCAAATCTAAACAGACCAATCAGCATCCAGGCCACACCTACCAGTTGTAAATTCCGTCCAAACTAATTTGGACCCGACTAGGCGTAAAATGCCAAACTCCCCCATTTGGCATATTAGCTGAGGCCCGCCCGCCTAAGCGGAGCCCCTTAACCCCGAAGGGCTATTCTGACTAATTGCCCAATCCCTTTAAGGGGAGAGTGCCTACTACGCCTTAAATGTAACCAAATTGGTTGCTGATTGGGCTGCTTACCACCACAGCTAAGGTTCCCCACCAGGAACCGCAGCCCACCACCAACTGACCTCTCATAGCCAAACAAGAAAACCAAAAATCTGCTCTATAAAATATGCCATACCCAAATCAGACAAGTGTACACCATCAGGTCTATAATACTGCTTAAAAACAGCCCTTATGGAATACAACCACCTCCTACTTCTTGAAAGATCTTCTGCACTGCCCGATTAACCTTCCCACGAGCTTTCTCAATCCGAGCTGGTCTAACCGCCCCTCTCCAATTGCGACTAGGGATAATGTTGGATCATACAAATGCAAAGGAAGAAGCGTGCATTTAAATTGTTTAAGTCTGAAGGGTTAGAGGAGTCCTTCCATAGGTACAAGGAATGTAATAAAACATGCAAAAAGGAAATTAGATTGGCTAAATTAGAAAATGAAAGGCACGTTGCAAAAGAAAGTAAGACAAACCCCAAAAAGTTTTTAAGTATATAAATGGCAAAAGGATTAAAAAAGATAATATAGGACCACTAAGAAGTGAGATGGGTGAATTGATAAATGATACTAAGGAAAAAGCAGAGATATTAAACACGTTCTTTTCTTCAGTATTTACCAGAGAGGAACAAATGGCAGGAGTAATACATAAAAATGGAAATGAAACCATGCCATTAATTAATACTTGGTTGTCAGAGGAAGAAGTCCAAAGGCGACTGAAGAATATTAAGATAAATAAAGCTCCAGGTCCAGATGGCATACACCCAAGGGTCCTTATGGAATTAAACTCGGAAATAGCTAGACCGCTATTCTTAATTTTCAGAGATTCAATCTCATCAGGCTCAGTACCAAGGGATTGGCGAATAGCAGATGTGGTGCCGTTGTTTAAAAAGGGGACGAGATCACAACCAGAGAATTATAGACCTGTAAGCCTGACATCAATAGTGGGGAAACTACTGGAAGGTATTTTAAGGGACAGTATTCAGGATTACTTGGTACGCAATAAAATTATTAGTGGGAATCAACATGGATTTGTGAGGGATAGGTCATGTCAAACTAATCTAATTAGTTTCTACGAGGAAGTTAGTGGGAACTTAGACCAGGGCAGGACAGTAGATGTGGTCTACTTAGATTTTGCAAAGGCCTTTGATACAGTGCCACACAAGAGGTTGGTTTACAAAATAAGGGAACTGGGTCTAGAAATCAAAATTTGTACTTGGATCGAAAACTGGTTAGAGAATAGGGAACAGAGAGTTGTGATAAATGGAACATTTTCTAATTGGTCAAAGGTCTTAAGTGGAGTTCCTCAAGGTTCCGTGCTGGGACCACTCCTTTTTAATATATTTATTAATGACCTTGGTGATGGTTTAGAGAGTAAAGTTTCTATTTTTGCAGATGACACTAAACTCTGTAAGGTAATAAAATCAGAGCAAGATGTAGCTTCTCTACAGAGAGACTTAAATAAACTGGAGGATTGGGCAGCTAAATGGAATATGAGGTTTAACACAGATAAATGTAAGGTTATGCATTCAGGGATCAAAAACAAGAACGCAATCTATAAATTAAATGGAATTAATTTGGGAGAATCTATAATGGAAAAGGATTTGGGAGTGCTCGTAGACAGTAGACTTAGCAATAGTGCTCAATGTCAAGCAGCAGCTGCAAGGGCAAACAAAGTATTGGCATGCATAAAAAGGGGCATAGATGCAAGGGAAGACAGTGTAATTTTGCCACTGTATAAATCATTGGTAAGACCTCATCTTGAATATGCAGTACAGTTCTGGGCACCACTCTATAAAAAAGATAATTTGGAACTAGAAAGGGTTCAGAGAAGGGCGACAAAATTGATAAAGGGTATGGAGTCATTAAGTTATGAGGAAAGGTTAGCCAGTTTAGGCATGTTTACTTTAGAAAAGAGGCGTCTAAGGGGAGATATGATTACTATGTACAAATACATTAGGGGTCAATACAGAGAGCTTTCATGGGAACTTTTTACCCCAAGGACCATACACAGGACACGTGGTCATCCCCTAAGGTTAGAGGAGAGGAAATTTCACAACCAGCAAAGGAAGGGGTTCTTTACAGTAAGGGCAGTCAAGATATGGAATTCATTGCCAGGGAAGGTTGTGATGGCAGATTCAATAGATATGTTTAAGAAAGGGTTAGACAAATTTTTAGCGGAAAGGTGTATCCAGGGATACGACCATTAATTTAAAATAAAGGATAGTAGTGGATATAGGGTAAAAATTGGATTGCAATATTGAGTCTGGGGGGGATTTTCAAAATTGAAACAGATGGGCGGTTGCCTACTCTGGATTAATTACAAATATAAGTGCAGGATCGCAGGAGATCCAAAATAGGTTGAACTTGATGGACTGGTGTCTTTTTTCAACCTCATCAACTATGTAACTATGTAACTATGTAAAATACAAGGTGAACCGTTGGCCAATGTAATTTAATGCACTCGACATCCAATTTTATCCTTTCAATAAGCTCTAAACTGGACCACTTACCCAGGTCATTCCCCCCAAGGTAAATAATAATAAGTTCTGAAAGGCGCCCAAACCTACTCTCGGAGTCTTTCAGAATATTCAACAGAGACGCCCAACGCATACCCCTAACACCTATCCATCTTATTGACTCTGCCCGGGGAAATTTGCTCAAATCATGAGCAGGGGCACTCTTACCCGCCCCCCCACCTGTAACATGGAGTAATAATGCATGTAAAATAAATGACAAAACATAAATATAGTAATACAGGAAAAACAAAAAACTGCCACAGTCGTGCATGACGCAGGGTGACCCATACGGAGGTAAAACCGTAAACCCCGGGGTGCCACAGCCAATCAGGCCCCCGGAGAAAAGAAATGGCAAATCCCTCCACGCCTCCTTTCAACAAGGCAAGCAAGACATGCCATGGGTCAGCCTTACTACATCGCACTAACTAGGCCTAGAGCACCACCACCGGCCTAACATACCGCTTAAAACACTTAGACCTCCATCTACCCAAAGCCATAATCCTCTGTTCATACACACCTTCTTCTGCCGCTACCGTAGCCACCCCTATCCTAAAGGAATGCGTCCCATAGTCCACTGCACTCAAACCAAGCTTAACCACACAATTCTTGAAGACTGCCGAAAATTGAAATTTCGTAAGGAGAAAACCATCACTATGCCTAAGCCAATTACCACTGGGAGCAGGAGACATGTCCCTGTACAACCTTGTCAATTCCACCGGACAAACAGTTATATCCTGGTTTCGCTGCAAATTAATCCACTTCCCTCTACCCAACGAATCAGTCTTGGAACTATGTATTTTACAAGCAATATTCTCATCTTGCACCACAACATTCCTGAAAAGCAAGCCTGGATCAACTGCCGTCCTAGATGAAGCTACCAACTCACCTATTCTGAAAGCCCCGAAAAAAGCCATAACAAACGCCAGCCGAAACAAAGCTGCCTCAAACTTATCAGTAGCCACAACCGCAATAACATTCAAAGGTCCACTAACATTCTCTTATCAACAGGTCTACGTTTATCTTCTAACGGGGGGGAAATTCTAGCCCACCCTCTTAAAACGTTACACACCAATGCCTGCTTGGTAACATCGCGACTACCTGCAATTTGCAGAAAAAACAAAATACCAGCCAAAGCCGACACCATATATGTTTTAGATCTACCAGCCTGAAAACAATGGCACACATAAGCAAACATAAGCAAACATGCGCTGCCGCCCTGTCTTACCTCGAGCCTCATCCGATCCACAAATACCCTCCCAGGACGACCAAGCCTCCCGATATTTCTTCAACTCCAAGGTGCCACCGAACGCCTAGCAAGCTCTTCTATGCAGGCCTTATAATCTGCCAGACAAAATCGGGGCATGAAACACCAGACACATTAGCATGCGGGGCTAACAAACAAAACTTATGCCAATCAAACCTAGACAAAGCATCCGCAATCCCGTTATCTGCCCCAGGCACATGCCTTGCCCTAAAGGTAATGTTAAGAGTTAAACATCTATAAACCAAATGTCTCAATAGCCTCAAAGCTGGCAAAGAGGTAGCCCTCTGATTATTAATAGCATGCACTACCCCCAAATTGTCACACTAGAAAGATATACTTCTATTATGCAGACAAACACCCCACAACTCTATAGCTACAATGATGGGGAACAACTCCAACATCAAGAGATTCCTCATGAGACCCTCCTGACGCCAAGCACATGGCCAAGCTGCTGCACACCACTCCCCATCCAGGTAAGCCCCAAACCCGGAAGACCCAGCAGCATCTGTAAACAACTCCACGTTATTAGCAACAGGCAGGGGCCACAAACAAACTCCATTAAAACTTTCCAAGAACAATCGCCACATAGCCAAATCCTCCCTAATCTCTTTGGACATTCTCACCAAATGCCTTGCCTTCGTAATCCCCACCGTAGCCCTATCCAGCTTCCGACAAAAAAACCTCCCCATGGGAATGACTCTACAAGCGAAATTAAAAAGACCAAGCAGCGACTGCACCTGTCTCAACTGCACTTTACACTCACCCTGAACTGAATCAATTACTCCCCTCAACTTAGCCACCTTCTCTGCTGGAAGCCTACAACAACCCGCAACCGTGTCAATCTCAATACCTAGGTATGACAACCTCACCGTCGAGCCTTCTGACTTATCCGCTGCCACTGGAACTCCCATCACCCTAAACAAAAACAACAAATCCTGACACACTGTTGTACCCGATGGAACAATAAACAAAAAATCGTCAAGGTAATGCGCTACGTTCAGACCCGGCCACCACACACCAGTGGAGAAAACTGCTGAAACATTCAAAAAACGCACATGACACTGAACATCCCATGGGTAAACATTTATCCACATAAAACTCATCCGACAACCAAAAACCCATGTACCGAAATGAAGAAGGATGCAGGGGCAACAACCTAAAAGCAGACTCAATGTCTAATTTTGCTAACAGCACACCCGCGCCACATTGCTGAACCAACGACAAGGCATCCTCAAAAGACTGGTAACCGACCGAACATTCAGAGTCTGCAATCGCTTTGTTTCGGCTTGCGTTTGTTATGGCTTTTTTCGGGGCTCACAGATGTCCCCTGCGGGTGGGATAAATGCTGGATTAGCCAAAACTTCCCCACCTCCTTCTTTGGCACCACCCCCACCGGGGAAAGAACTAAATCTTGAATTGGGGGAACCAAAAAGGGGCCACACATTCTGCCCAACAAAACCTCTTTACACACTTTCTCGTGCACTACCATCGGTAATTCCGCAGCCGATTTCAAATTCCGGGCCGTACCGGTCTGCACGACACCTGTCACCGGCAATATGAACCTGACGTTAAAACCATTCCATAAAAACTCAGCAGCCCCCCTATCAGGGTACCAACCCAGCCATTACCAAGCCGTGCCTCCAGTGGCGGGTCTATCTATCTAGGGGCTGGACCGTTCCTCCTGGGACACTCTATCCTTGGGTGACCCCCACTGCAGGCCGAACATACATGCCTAAATCTGCAGGCCGCAACTCTCTCACAGTGGCCCCCGTTAAACGCGAAACACTTCCCCCGAAAAGGCTGACCAAACCGAACCGGGGGCTGCCTCTGTCGTGCCACACCCACATCAGCACCAGCCATTCTCGGCTGTGTCACATCCAACCAAACCTCCACATCTTTACACCCGAAATCCATCAACAACATCCCATCTTGCATCCTCCGGAAAGCCTCATCGTACCGCCTCCACATAATACTCCTGGATCGAGTAACCATTCCCTGTATCAAGTATATGTACTTAATTCATATGCTCAGCTGGCCTGCTTTCGAGATAACATGCATCAAAAACTAGGAAGCCCTCCAACCAACTCTGAAAATTCCGATATGCTTTCTCCCCCACGCCAGAGCATGATCGTGCTGCTGTTAAGTCATCCTTAGCCTTTTTTGTGATGGCAAACATATCCACAAACTGACCAGCGCATATCTTACTGCGCACACTGCTCCTGATATCACGCAGGACCGCTGTATTAGCACAGTGCACAACATCACCTCCCGAGGTTCCACTGTCCTCCCGGGGCTCCACACCTCCAACCTCCGCTCTACGGCGGGAACTATACAATTTCCTCCTCAAGAGCCTCACCAACTTTGTGTCTGCACTCTCAGACCTGGCTGGAACCTCACTCTCCGAGGCTGAGGAACTGAAATCAGAGCTAGAACCAGACCCCCCGCTGGCATGCTCACCAATTACACGGCCACCTCCTGCCACACTGGATGATGGACCCACCATGGCCGATGATGCGGCTTCTGCATAAGAAGCACGCCCAGATCTCCGACCCGATCTCACATGCCCCGGCAAACCTGCAGACGGGGAAACAGAAGAAGAGCCCTCCGTCCTGGGACCCCCGGTTTCCGCACTCACCGGCAGTGCCAAACTCTGATGTCTAAAACTCTGGCCAGATGCCACTACCGCACCTGCCTGCCAACTCTGTGTACTTGGCGTCGCCGTGCAAGGAACGACTCGAGGACCCGCCAGGGAGGACGCTGAACCCTGCCCCGAAACTGGTCCCCCAGTCATCAACTGCACATCACTAGACCCTAACAGCACTGACGGTGAGGAAACGGGAACCTGAGGACCCTCCGATCCTGCCGCCCCTAGGGTGACGGCCCCTGTGGAAGAAGCACTTTGAGGTTACAACATTACCCGGACAGCCGGTACCAGAAAAATACGGCCCATAAGCCGATGGAGGAGGAAAATAAGCCAGGGAAAATCCCCAAGGTGGGTATGAGAATGGAAAAGGAAAAGCCAGAAACCCTTGACCTTGCGGCCCCCTGTCCGAACTAACCCCTTGCCACTGTAAGGGGGACTGATGGAACCCTGTAACCGGCACCTGACTAGGCCCATATCCCATTGCCCACGGAGGATAATAACTTGCCCCAGGGGGGTCAGACATAACTGTGTGCCCTAAAGCGGCATCGGGGTTGCACCTAGGAGGAAAAGACATGTGTCCCCCTGGATATAAAGTGCCCGACCACGTTGAACAAACTGTATTTAAACTCTGTATAGCAGAAACTGCAGCACCTGGAGGGGGAACAGGCAAGGGAAAAGAAATGGGAATAGGGTACCGTGGAAGAGGGGGGGGGAATGAAGGGAAAGAAGTCCCAGGAGGAAAGGATACGAAGAACCAGGGGTGGAGAGGGGGGGGAAGAGGGGAGGTAGAACTGCTGTGGCTGGGACAAAGAAGGAAAGGAAACTTGGACAGGACTGGATGTGATAGGGGGGGGAAAAAGGGGCAGAGACACCCGCCGTTTTGGGGGGGAACAGCCAAGAAACTTGCTGACATGGCCTGGCTAAAAGCTGCAGCAGGAGCCAGCTGACAGCCCGAAAATATGAAGGGGGGGGGTTCTGTCACCTCAATAGACCCCTCCTGTAAAGTGGCAGAGCCTGCAGCATCTCCCCCCTCCGCCAAAAGGACCGCTGGGTCCCCGGCGGGGGGAGAATCAACACAGTCCCCCAATACATTGGTGACAGTGGGAGAACAGAGGGAAGGGCAGCCTCAATCAGGCGATGGGGAGGACACGGACTTGCTTGGCCCGGAGCATGATGGAAAACAGAAACAAGGAAGGGGGGGAATGGGAAAAAGGGGACCCGGAAAAGTGCAAAAATAGGGACAAGGAAGAAATAAGCAAAGAGGCAAGGAAAAAACAGGGCAGAACTAGTAAGTATAATAAGGGAAAGGCAAAATCAAAGATCACAGAAATGACAAAGCATTCCAACAATAAACTACTATAAAAACAGTATAACACAGCATATAACAGTATCACGCAGTATAAAACAATATAACACAGTATAAAACGGGTTTTTACAGAAATACTCACCAGGACAGCAGAGCAGTATATACTCACTCAACAACTCCAGACGGCAAGAGGAAGTCAGATGCTTTTCCTATATGTTATAAGCCTCCTTTGGAATACTAGGCCCTCCCCTTCCGTCTCTACTGATTGGGTGACTCAGATTTCTACCACCACCCAAATAAGTTAACTCCTGGTATGCCTGTACTTTTTCCTCTGCCTGCCCCCGCAACGTTTATATCACCTCGGTCTAATTCCATCCCTCTGTTATATTTCTTCCTGTTACTGTCATCAACCAGTGAGTGGGGTCCATCGACGAGAACCATCGTACTGTTTCCTCACCTACTCTAGTTAATTAAGTGTTCTGGGCTTTCCTAAAATCCCATTTCATTTTAAGTATTTCATCCATCTTTTGATCTATCACTTCCTTTGGATCATCTGCTGCATTAGTAATGTAGGTTCAACATTTGTTAATTTAGTCTTTAATGTGATACAATATCAACCAGTTAACAAGGTCAGATAATTTAACACCATTCTATGTTGGATTCATTTTGTTTTAAACACTTGGGTCTCTGACTAGAAACTTGAACTTGCCATCATACATATCAGTGTTGTTATCAATTATCTTTGCTAGGGCCTAAATATATTGATAACTTATGGTTCCTTGTACTATATTTGATGTGATGAGCTAATAAGAGTTGATATTCTTGTCTTCATGGTGAACGCTTTTTTTTATTTCTCTATGCTGCATAGTAGAAACATATGGTGAAATGGCATGAATATTCAGCATTTGCTTACAAGAAACCATGATCAGAGCGCTTATAGTTTTACCTAGAATCATACCCCTTCAGGATTTGGAGGTAACCACTTCTATGCCCACAAATATATTATGTATTATTCGGAAGGATGTAAAGCATGGAGTTGAAAGCATATATCTGCCTGTATAATAACAATTTTTGCCTAAACTTTCCCACAGGTATCTTCCTTTTTCCACTTATATATCCCATACTCCCAAAATCTGAAATATTGTTTATAATATTAATTAGTCTCTGTGAGTATCGTACCTTCATCTGCTACTGTGGAATAAAACACTGACCATTTCAACTATCACACTTCACTGCATCCTGGAATTTGGCTGTTAGTAAAATAAAGAATCATTCCAGGATCATCATAAGTATATTGTTTAAATTTAAGATGAGGTGGTTTGGTGGCTTTATACTGTCCATTGGTTGATCGATCATCCTGTAAAGACAACATTTCTGTGATAATCAGAGGCATCGGCTAATTGTGATGTTATCTTGTTCCTGGGGCATGTGTGAGCATATCCAACAATTACTCTAATTAAGTGTTTTACCTTCTAAATAATGAAACATTTCAATTAGGTGTAATTCTAGGAAGAGTTCAGGGTCTTCTTGACTCCAAAGTATACAACTCGTTTCAGAGGGCAACCACAATATTTACAAATACAATATTCTGCAGACAATTTTTTACATTAGAAAGAGATATACCGACGCACCAGATAATCATATACCCGGTCTATTATTATAATATTTGTTATCATATGACTGGGTTGGTGCACCCTACACACGTTGGACTGATATTCACAGAGGTAAGTAGAGGGTAGAAAACGTGTATATTAAGGGCACTTTATGATTGTTTATTTATATAAAACATACATTTTAATAGTTCATTTAAAACGATAGTAGAGTCCCAAATTAGTACCTTAGTACCACTAGTAGCGAAATAAAACCAAAATAATAACCAAAATAAATTTATTAAAAAGGCAGAACCAACTGCCTAGCCTCGCTGTGTAATTTGTATTACAATTTCCCTAATTATATTATATCTGGGTAATATCGATCATCATGCTGTCCAGGTGTCTGGTATAATAAGCAGATTAACCAAGTCAGTGTAGACACTATTTAAAAGTGCAAGAGAGATAAGCTATACCGTTACAAACAGTTCCTATTTGCATATATATGATGTCATAAATCTAATGCAAATAGATAATATCCTCTCAATACTTTATTGATAGGGAGAGAGTCAATTTTATAAAATTGAATACATAACGTTTAGGATAGAATCAAAACCATAATATTTTTTTCACCCGTTTATAAGATAGTTAGGTCTAGATTTGTCTAATATGATAGGAGTTAGTAGCGTAATTATATTGTGTCCCGTTTTACAAGACTATAAACTCCTTTCTTGCAAAGAGAACCAAATTAGCTGCTATCTAGTACCACTCCCTATTGATATGAGTCTGGTGTCCCTCTCAAGGACTACAAACAGATCCCTATGTGCTAACTATAGCCACGCTCCCCTATAGACGAGGCTGTGGGGTTTATTAGAATTATCATATAGTATCAGACCCACTCTGTTCTATTATAGCCCCTTAGTGTATTGGAGCATATCTCCCTAGCTTATACAAATAGCGGCAGCATGAGTCACACATGTAAACAACACAGCGAGGGGAACGCCAACGCGCATTTCGCTTACTCGCTTAATCTGTTCAGGAGGTTGCCACCCCTGTATATCTTCTGCCTGAGTTCTGAGTCTTCCCAGTCCCAGTTGTGGTACTATATTTGCCTGAGTCTCTGACTTCTTGGAGGTACTCAGAGGCGAACGGAGGATTGTCGGGGGGGTTCCCCCCCCCGACCCCAAAAAAAAACCACCCCCCCGCGAGAGCTCCGCTTCTTCAGCGCTGTCCTATACAGCAGCCGCGGCGCTGTCTAAGAAGCGTCCGCTGCGGTGCTGTATACACTACTGCACCGCCGCAGACGTTTCTTTGACAGCGCCGCGGCTGCTGTATAGGATAGTGCAGCTATAGCGGCCACTTAGTTAGCGCAGGGGGGGGTTTCTGGAGACTCAGAAACCCCCCCCTGCATGCGCCACTGGTACTGAGTCTCTGGTCATGGGTTCCGGTCCCCCCTGTTCCTTCGTCCAGGTTCCAGTCCATCAGCTCCAGATACCATACATTTATTTCAGTACAGAGTCCAGTCCAGCATTCCTCCTCCTAACCTCCAGTATATGGGATTAGAGCAAGCTCTATGAGCAAGGCATTCATCCTGCCCCCCAGTGTCCACTACACTCCTGCCACAGCTAGCTCCAGGGGTCCTGAGACGGATTCCAGAAACCCTATTGCTGTGACACATTTCACTTGGTGACAGATTCAGTGGTGGTCAAGGTGTGTTTCTGGTGCCACAGCTGGGCCATGCCAAACCTGTTCCAGTCATTGCCTTGCTCAACTTATTTTTAGTAGTACCATTGAACCTTTCTACTCGCTGACTGTTTTGGGGCCAATAGGGAGTATGCCCATGAGATTACACATAGCTTAAAAAAACATTTCCCCAAAAATGTGTACCCCTATCATTTTCATGATCCTAGGAATACCATATCAGCATACAAATTATTGCACAATTTTTTTTGCAGTAAACACAGCTGTGTTACATGCTACACAGTAAGCTTCTAGCAAATGAGAGAATAAGTCAAGACATACCAATACATTCTTTAAATTTCTACATTGTGTCAATTGTATAAAATTGATTTGTATTACCTAAAAAAAAATCTGTAGGATGAATGTTGGATAGCACTGTGGATATTGCATTGCCCATATTCTTTCTTAAACAAGTAAGACAGGCCATAGACTTCCTACCCGCTTGAGAGGAGAAACCAGGTGTATACCAAAATGCTTTTACCAGCCTGCTCATACCTTCCTTACCCAGATGGGTCAGACCATGTGCTGCCTCTGATAAATTTAGGAAGAATGCTCTGGAAGCTAATGGCCTACCGTGTCCATCTTTCTAAAGTCCAGAGGACTCTCAAATCACTTCGCCTCCAGTTGGCTTTCTCCTGTGGGGAACACAAATCTTCCATATGAATCAATTTCTGTACACTGAGAGTCTCAAAAAACACTACATTTCTCAATGGTATTTCTATGCCTAAAGTTGCCTCTCTTTTAGCAGCTTCATCTGTTCTTATGTTATCAAGTGAAACTGGTCTCTATTATAGGTGTATCCTAGGCATTTAATAACTGCTACTGCCATAGGCAACTGTATAGCATTCAGTACAAATATTAATTGTTACCTCTGCCAACTCAAATTATTATTGTATTCGATAGGAAGGTCTGATTATGACGGACAACGTCAGATGTCTGTATTAGATACAGACATCTGACAGTCGCTTTCTTATCTGACGTGAAACTTAGCTGCCAGCATGCAGGATGTTCGGAATTTACAGTTGTCTACATGAAACTGTTATCGGTAAAGTTGTTTGTGTGTTTTATTGCATGTGTATATTTTATTTATTTCGCTGTCATAGCCTTTGGATTTTTTCTGTCTGTTAAGTCAATGTCAGTATAATAAATATCGCAATTACCATTATCGCTGGATTGAATTCCCACTATAATGTCATGTGTAAAGAGGCACAGCCACAGCCCATATTGTGCATGCCCCCATTACTATGAGGCCATGCCCCATTCGATGGTGCCACCACTGCATGGCAGCGCACATCCCTTCTCCTGCTATGTGTGGAGGGGGGCCCAGAAAGTTGCTGTACCAGGGTGCCAAATTCTTCCTGGCGGTTCTGCCCCCCCTTAATTCGACCCTGAGTAGCAGTAGCATCATCATCATCCACCTCATCCTTTCAGCATAGTAGTGCTAGCACAATGCCAGGTCTTTCAAAGCACCCTTTCTTTTGGTTGCTTACACGTACACATGTAGGGGGGGGGTGCTGCTCAGAGTCATACAGCACCCTGTTTTTTAGCTGCTTAGAAGTACAGATGTCAGTGATACTGTCCCTCAATCAATTGCATTCACAGTCAAACACTGGGATTGTACAAGCAAGAAATATATTATTATTAAAAAAAAAATTGGGTGGGGGAGGGCTGCTCAGAGTCATTAAGCACCTTGTTTTTTTGGCTGCTTATTAGTGTCACTAATACTGCTCCTCTCACAACAGTGACATTTTAGTGGCCAGAATAAAACCAAACAAAGAAAATTCTTAGAACAGTATAAACCTTTGTAAAAGGGTAAGTAATATAGTGTAACTATAGCCCTAGCAGTCCATGCAAATGCAATGGGGCCCATTAACTAATGGGGGCCTGTCCCAAAAGAAAAGAAATATTCTTCAAATGCTAAACTTAAAATGGCTTCATAGCAAAATGATCCAGGAAGTTACATGGTTTGGAAAAATAATGAGGATTAATTACTGTATATGTAGTTCAGTCTAATGTGCCAGATTACTACTAACACGATTAGTGCTCTGCCCTAGAAAGGCATACAGCAGCCACATATGGTTTCCCAAACTGGTTTGTTGAATCAGTATAAACATTTGAATTTTAATTTTAGATTGGTTTGAAAAATCAAGCTAAACTTGAGAAAATGAAACATGTTCCTCGATGTTCGGGCCTGTTACACCATGTTCAAGCTGATTTGGCCATGTTCAAGCTTGTTTGTATATGAACAAGCCAGTTTGCAGATGGTCAAGCCGGTTTGTACACATTCCAACTTAAATTAATAGATTTTATTAGCTTTTAAACTTCAAACATGAACTTCAATTAGAAAAAAAAAGTTTAAAAATGTTTTTACATCTTACAAGTATTAAATAGTGTTTCTAAAAAAATTGTAAATCACTAACTTTGAAAAGGATGGCGATCCATAACAACAATCAGTGAATGAACAAATGCGAGCTGCAAACCGCAAACTTGAAATGGGGTTCTTTTAATTGACCAGTCTATGGGGCCTACACAATTCTAATTGCACCCCGGAGTGAGTGACTCCAATAAGTTATGGTTATTATCTTCCCAAAATTTGTTTGGAGGTTTCGTTCCCTTTAAAAACAACTGTCACTTAAATTAAAGGTAGAACTAACATCCACTTACTAGCATAAATTACATAAAATTTGAATGAACATCAAACATCTGGTACATTGGAAAAAACTGAAATAAGTTTACACTAATGAGGGGATGGGGTGAAGACACATTGTGTTTTGTATGAATGCTCTTGCTGAATGACTCCCTTCGAGAAAAGAAAATACTAAATAATTTAGTGTTATTACTACTTATCCTGTTATAAACTATCTTATATAATATGTATGTATTATCAAATAATTTAAAGAACACATGAAATGTATGTACATTGACATTATGGGATCAGTGGAGGGTGGTGCTAATTGTTGCTGATGTGGTTTAGTAGTTTTTGACCGATGATATGTAATCACATATAACAGCTACTTGCAAGTGTGTATAAACATTTGAAGGAAAATTAATGCCTAGAAAGGTTTGTTAGTTGTTTTTAATTTTACATGAAAATCTTGGAACACATTGTCTATAAAATAATGTCAGGGTCAGAACTTTCAGTTCTTATAAAGAAGAGAAGGGGTAGATTTGGCATGCCTTGCAATTTTGTTCTGTAATTAAGTTTTAGCATCAAGGAACAATTATATGTTAGGTTTAACTTAACAAGGAGAAATTACAGCATCATTATGCATGAGATAATAAACAAAACTAAGGCAAATGTATGTACACTTTAGAGAACACTTAAAATTTTAAAGGAATAATTTTACAAAGTAAAACATCTAAGAGTATCGGATTGACAAAGAAAAAGTTTTAGAAGTGCAGGTGCTGTCGGACAAGTGGATTAGGGGGGGGGGTATTTGCCACCTAAGGTCATCTTTGAGGATTGCCCAACTTCATGTTTTCTGTTGCGACTGCCAAAATTCATCCATAATAATTATTTGCTCTCAATAGCACCAGATCAACTTTAATTGTTTATCCATCAGCATGGAATTAGTCAATTGTGCCCCTGCTGTAATAAAGCATATCACTGAATAAAACAACTCAATTCAATTCCAAGACGCATCACCCAGTACAATGAATGTGATCAATCTTTGCCTAGCAACAAGATCTATTAGCTGACAAGTTAGCCCTGTTGCAGCCCCAAAACTATGAATCAGGGATTCATTCAAAAACACAAGTATAACAGTATAACAGTGAGTAAGCAGAATGTAATCTGGCAACTGGATTCAAAGTGTACTGGAATGGAAATACTTTAATGATGACCAGTCATCTTCATGTAAAATGATGTCTAGATATCCTATAGGATAATGACCTGGGGCCTGATTCATCAAGGTACGCAAACTCATGTTTCATACTTTGAGTGACGCAAACCCTTATATTTGCGTTGGAGTTTGAGATTGAGTTGACTTTGAGTGCCGTATCTGCTCTGTTTGCTCTGCGTATGTGGTGTTTTACGTAGCTCAAGTCCCGTTTATCAGATGCGTATGAGTTTGCGTACCTTGATGAATGAGGCCCCTGATTCCTCTGGGCAGATTTGTACTGTTTTGAGAGAAAGTACGATCCTGAATTTATTGTCAATCAAAAATAGTCTCAACCCTTATTAAATGCAGATCAAAAGAATATGTCTTCATCAATATTATAGGGAGGTGCCGCCTATCAAAGATCAATAACTAACACACAGAAGAAGAGGTATTCGATTTTCCTGCTACATATAATTTATTGAATGAATAATATTAGCAAACGCTGCCAACACCTGAAATATGTGAATACTGTCAATGTGAAATAGATGTAACTAAAGGTTGATATATAATGAGATATAACCAGAATGATAATTAGTAACACCTGGAAAATGCGAAACCTGTCAAGAGTTAACCTACACCCATAGTCAACATCACACTTTGGGAGTATGCAGAGCTTATTTACATGTAGTTTAAAACAAACACACAATGCGCTCAGTATCAGTGGCGGATCCAGGGGGGGGGCGATCGCCCCCCCCCTAGCAGACACTTGCTGCCGACGGCTGCACAGTATGTGCCGGTCCATCCAGCCGTGACAGGCAGGGACAGTGTGCTGCCCGGCTGCTCTGATTGTGTTTTAAACACACTGTCCCTGCCTGTCACGGCTGGACGGACCTGCACATACTGTGCAGCCGTCGGCAGCCTAAACTGTTAGAAAGGGGCGGGGCCTAAATCGCCCCCCTAAATCGCCCCGGGTACAGTAGTTTTCTAGATCCGCACCTGCTCAGTATGCATGCCTTAATGACTCAGGCCCATAGTCTCTATGTCCATCATCATGAATGTGAAAGTAAAAAATCTCATCTCTCCAGGTGCACACTCTGCTGATTGCAGTAGAAAATGTATGCAATCCGAATCTGGTGGTACTCTGTTGCTTACGTCCTGCTCTGGATCCTAGTTGACATGGGGGGGAATTGGTCCAACGTGTTTCGTCAGAGATCATGAGACTTCTTCAGGGAGGTGTGTGTAAATGTCTGACATTTCCCTTATTGATTGGTTTTTATATATGCTTTGATTGGTGTTGGGGGAGGGGAGTATATGGGCAGGTCTTAATATGGTACACATAGTCATCGGTGAACATTGGATTTTAAAGTGAGAAATTCTGAACCTCTTTTGGTATTTGAAAGTATAACGTGTGTGACGGGTACCCATTTTAGGGGTTATACCTTGGACGTCTGCGCTTGGTTTGTGTGCTTTGTTGATTTCTGCTGTCATTACGGGTACTCCGGGCGTTTCGATTCCCAGGGATGTGGTTCTCGATTTCGTCATGTTAGCCGTGGCGCAACCTTGGGTGTCTGTAGTGGAGAGAAGTATAAAGCACCACGTTCTGCATGGGCCATTACTGTGTGCATCGCTCTGTGTGTCCCATCTCACTAAATCAAAATGGTTTCAACAGATCAGATATATATAGACTTTGTTCATCACAATTAAACAAAAATGATATATATGACAACAATCTAGATCACAGTAAATATTTTATTTACCTACGGTTAAAATCGATCCCTAAAGTGCTTGCGTTCATTCATAGAGTGAAATGAGAAGGGCATACATAAGATTCCAGTTGTAGAGGACAATTCATGACCCCACTTCTAATTTTAATAGAAAGTGAGGGTATCAAAGTTCAGTTGTTGCAGTTGACGTAGATATATATAAACAATGTATGCCATCACTCAATGGTAATTTATGATGACACAGTACAGGTTAGTGTCATAAGGTACAAGATTCATGGTACTTTTCAAACAGTAGGTGTGGATGAATCCAGGGCCATCTTAACAACATTATGGGCCCCCGGGCAAAGCAGTGCATCGGGGCCCCTAGATATAGATATATAGATGTATACAGATATAGATATATAGAGATAGAGATAGATAGATAGATAGATGTACTTGCTCAGTGACCCTTGTAGGTTTTTGTTGCAGGTTTTTTTCTTTTGCAGTATTATTTATTCTCATTAAGAGCCGTCCCTATAGGGCCCCCTTGCACGTGGGGCCCCCGGGCAGCTGCCCATCGTGCCCAATGGAAAAGATGGCCCTGGATGAATCACGAATGCAATTGATCCCAGTTGCACAAGTTATTACCCCACTTCTAGTTAAAATAGTCTAAAAGGTATTGGTATCAAAGTGCAGTTGTTGCAGTTGAAGTAGATATGTATAAATAATGTATGCCACCACTTGTGACCATCACCTTGTCTCATGTAATGGCTCAATATAATTACATTGCATGAAATTTAAGCTATTAAGTGCATACATTGACTAATATGGGATTAGCTCTCCTCCTAACCCACCCTTACTGACTCTATCACAATGACTCACCACTCTAGACTACACCCCTTTGTCTGCTTCCCTTCTCAATTGTAATATATCACAAGCAGGGCCCTCTTCCCTGGTGTCCTCCTTCATTACCTATGCCATCAGCACACCTGTCTCTTCATTCCTTTCCGCTATCCATGATAGGTAATTCAAGGCAAAATGATTCTACTTTGACCTGTGTAATAAGATTTCAAGATTTCAGAGAGAGTAATATCAGGTGAATAATCGCACAATGTAGCATAAAGTAAATCTAAGTGATTAATTTCATGAGGTTGAACAAACGAAAACGCCTGTGTTGTTTAGGACTTAGTATTCCAGTGGCTATTTTGCTCAGATTGTGCTAATTTAGCAAACTTACAAAATATAGATCAAATTAATTCAATATTTTATGTTTTAATATATATTAATTCTGGATAACAGACTAGTGGAGGCTTTCATTCTTAGAAATTGCTTGTATTCCAGAGAATAAAGCTTAATGTCATGTTAATTGGAGAAAGGAAAATAATTCCCTTTTTAAGCACAATGTGCTCTGGATTTTGTTGTAACATTCCCATTTTATGTTCCATAGCAGCTGCTCTTATACACCACCTCCACTGTCTCTCCTCCTGGCTGGAGATTTAAGGTCTTTCATTCTTAATATAGACCACGTTCTGCTTTAGTCTGTAATCCATATATTCCACATGTTCTCAGTCACCAAGTCTGATGTTTGACAGTACCTAATGTTCCATGAGATCCTTTCATGCTATTATGAAATAATAGTCATTAGCTAAAACCATGTTGATTTATGCCTAACTCAGAATAGTGACTAGGTAGGGCAAAGTGCTTTAACCCTTTCTCTGACTCTCCAGCTAAGCCATTTTTGATAATGAATATAAAAAGGGCCTCTCATGTGCTTCTTTTGATATCAGTTCTGTGTGTGCCTGGATGTAATTTGCCGTTTCACTGTGAATGCTGAAGGGCCAAGATTGAGCATGATTGAAATCTCCACCTGCATCATTGGTTAGATGCCCCATATGTTTCTTGGTTGGGTTGCATTGCATCAGTAAAAATGATATAACTAGTTTTCATCCTATACCTGTTTTACACCTTGTCAGTCTACTTTTCAGTGAGGACTGAACAATCTTTACAATCATGACTTTTACCTAGAAGGTTGGAGGTCTGGGAGCCCTCATATCTATTTATATGAAAGGTCACCAGAGTTTACAGATTTTTCCCCATTTAGATGCCATGGGTTGCCATTAAGAATAACTCTACCAAATTATTTTGGTCCACATTGTTTTTGACATCTATCCTTTAAAATGTTGCAAACATCTAGGCAGGCAATATAATTGTCAGTCACTTATAGATTAGTGTCACACTTATGTTTTTCCACTCATGTAAAGCACAGCATCTAATCATTTCTATGAGTAGAAGGGAGAG
Organism: Mixophyes fleayi; assembly: GCF_038048845.1. Classification (NCBI taxonomy): domain Eukaryota; kingdom Metazoa; phylum Chordata; class Amphibia; order Anura; family Limnodynastidae; genus Mixophyes; species Mixophyes fleayi. The sequence continues at coordinate 62,991,135 of NC_134410.1, read as the reverse complement.
GATGTCACACAAGTTCATTAATCACCTGTTCAGTTTTTAAATTGCTGATAGCAGCTCTATAGACAACTGCCCAAGGCGATCAGTAAAACTCTCTATTTCAAGTACATTATATTTGAGCAGACCATGTCATACAGAACAATTGAAGCTCTCATTATAAACTGTGATATTTAAAATTGCAGCACTATTCCAAATATTGCACTATTCCTAAAAATGATATAAATGTTAGGCATGAACCCTGATGAAGCTGGAAAAGCGCTAGCATTAAAAGCACACGAGACATCACCCAAGTGAATAGCATTGCAGAAATGGTGGCACTATATAAATAAATGGTGATGATGATAATCAGTTTTTTCATTATATATATATCTATATATCTATATCTATATATATATGTATATATATATATATATATATATATATATATATATATATATATCTATCTCAATTAATGGATCTATTGAAGTCTGTGGAAGAGGAATGGCAAAACACCCTCTCCCTACACTGCAAGCATGATCAGCTTATGCCTGCTGACCTCTGATATCTGGTAAAAGGGGATCATGGGGGACACCCCAATTGCTACATGAGGTATCCAGATTAGAAAAAGAAAAAACTGAACTTCCCCTATAGGTAACAACCTTAAACTCTGTAAAATGGGAAATTTGATATGTATCAATGTTCTTTAATTATATTATTTAAAAAGCAAAAGTTGCATTTGAAAACATAAAAATAAATTCTGTTCTTCACAGCCATTTCAGGCAGCTCAGGGTCAGACAGGCAAGATTCGGTACACACGAGATCAGCCAGCTCAGGGTCAGACAGGCAAGATTCGGTACACAGGTGATCAGATAGCAGGAACACACAGGGAGCAACACGGAGTTAGTAGCAGTAACTTGTACAGTGTCATTGCAAGCCTTAAGTAGAGAAACATGTTTGAAAAATCCGCCTCTGGAGACAAATCATGTGACCCACCTCCCAGAAGTGCCGCGTGAGGCACAGAGAAGCTGGCGCTGGAGCGAGGAGAGGTAAGTTCCGTTACAGCAATATTGAATCCATTAGTCTTTTATGAAAAATATTGCTTTACCATGTTAGCACTTTGAATGCTGGTGTGTGATTTGTTAATGCATTTGACTAAAAAGCTTAGGTAATTTTAAATTTAATACACAAAGGTACAGGGCATTTGGATAGTAAAACAAACAGATAACAGTTGACATACAAATAATTAATGCATAACAGTTATCAAAACAAATGGGAAGAAATTACAAAGAATATATTTACGTATGATAATCTGTATGTCTGGGGTCGACAGAACAGATGGACAGTCTTTCAATTAGATTGAGACCTCAAGAGCTGACAATCTACCCCTTCACATACAGACTTTTTAAGCAATCTGAAATGATTCAGAGGGGTAGCATATATGCTAACATTGGGGAGGAAATGTCCCATGGGTGTCAACTATGGTTTGTTCAAAAGTATTCCAAGACTTTTCTTAACTTTTCTTAGACATATCTCATATCTCAGATACATAACTCCCCGTTCAATAAACCAGTTATAACCTCCCACACCTTTACGTATCAAATATGATTGAATTACAGCAATATCAAATATCCTTCCCTAAACTGTTGGTATCTTTACTTCAAAAACCGTGTGCGGGTTTTTGCCCCTGAGTACAGAGTGGCACACTGGTTTACCAAAATATTAAATATTTTGACGTTAATAGTCACAATGCAGCTCCGGCATCCAGCCTCTTCGGGGAGAAGGTAAGTGTATATATTAATAAGTTTGTTCAATACCCGCTTCGGTGTTCTTTTGTAGTGGTATTGGGTGTTGGTATCACCAGCATCGGGATACCGTACCCAACCAATTCAGTGTACAAAATGTATCTACCATAGTATTAGTCACTGAAACATACGAGTCCATAAGGTTGCATATAACCCAAATTATATACTTCATTGGGAAAATCTTTAAAATGCCTATCTACTAATAGGAGAAATATTGTACTATGATTAGTCTTCTAATAGAATAGACATGTCAGCGTATTGAAACCAGAGGGGGGTATCCTTGATTATAATTATTATTGGATAAGTTGTTTAATAGATCAGTATCTTATAGCGGTCTATAATCCAGGTATAGCATGATCCAATTCTCAGATCTGATATATGACCTCCACAAGAATATCCAAAATGTGAAAGTGAAATGTGTATAAGCAGTAAATACAGTCTTTAAATAAATCGTTCTGTCCAAAGTAGATATAGTGTTAAGACAAACCCTATTACAAACCCACTGTCAATTACAGCATCTATAACATGAATAGTTAAGGTGTCAATTAAGAGTTAATAAGAAGCCCCACTATGGGGAGATGATGAAAAAAGGAGAAAAATAAGAAAAGGTGCATATTTGTATATCCTTTAAGGATATATGCCTCACATTGTCAATGTGGGTGACAGATAGTAATATTTGTGTATGACATTAGCATTAAGTGCACTGTGAACCTGTTATGAGGAATCCTGCTAATCACAGATAGACCATAAAATTATTATAATCATTGAGGCCTCGCGGTGTCAAGCTGTTCATGAGAAAAATCCTTTTTGATTCTCTTTTTAGAAGTTCCTCATTGAGGTCTCCCCCTCTAAGTCCTAGTTTGATTTGTTCCATAGCAAAAGCTTGGAGATCATGTGGGTTACCCTCATTACATTTCAAAAAGTGTCTGACCACTGTTGTCAGTGGTTTAAACTTGACTGCATCTTTTTTGGCATGCTTAATGTTTCTCACATGTTCTAAGATCCTTCTCTTTAAATGTCTGCTTGTCATCTCCACATAGTGTAAGCCACATGGACAGGTCAGGCAGTCAATGACATTCGGAGAATTACAGTTCAGAAAACCATCTATTTTCCATATTTTATGGTAATGGTCCTTATATTTTTTAGTTTGGGCCATAAATTGACAATCCCGGTAATTGTCACTTTTAAAGAAACCCACTGGTCTCCCTGATGTCTTACTCTTAGGAGCTAAGTTGCTATGCACAATACGTTCCCTAAGGTTTTTGGATCTGCGCCATGTCATGGATACTTTATCCTCCAAAATACAATCAAGATCATCATCAGGTTTAAGGACTCCCCAGTATTTCTGAAAGATATTAGTTATCTGTTGCCATTCTGCGCAAAAGGTGCCAATCATCCATATCTTGTTTCATTATTCTTCGTCTTGGGAGGTGGGTGAATGAGAGTCTCCCTATTTCTTTTCCTTACAGGGACTTCGGCCTTTCGATTAACACGTTTACTGTAGCCCCTGCCTCTCAGCCTGTCTTTTAGCTCATTAGTTCTTTGAGTAAACACATGTTCATCAGTGCAATTTCGCTTCATCCGAAGTAGTTCACCTTTAGGTATGCCCCATTTTACAGCCTGAAAATGTAAGCTGGTAGAGTGCAGCAAGCTAATAGTGGCTGTTTTCTTGCAGTAAACGTCGGTACTCAGATGTCCTTCTTGTGTTCTATAGATTGTCAAATCAAGGTGTCACTCACTGGACGGTTAGTGCCTCTGGTCTGGTACGTGGCTCTCTCTCATTCCTGCCGGCGCCTGTCCTGAGCCGCGGCCGTCCGCCATCTTGATTGGATTGCGCATGTGCAGGACTCTTGAACTTAAAACCTTGCTTTTAATCCTATTGGTGAATCAATCATCACTCACTATTTAAGGCACCTGTGTCCTTAGTATCGTTGCCTGTTCTTGGTTCTCATTCCCTTGAGACTACTAGGTGTTTCCTGTGTTCTGCTCATGTGATCGGTTTTGCTGTGGACATGTCCTCTCTGCTCATCCGTGGTAAACTTGCCCGCTACACACTACCTCTACTCCACTGCATGCCTACACCTGGACAAGCCTTATCTGCTCTTCTGTGGTAAACGTACCCGCTATAGACTGCTTGCCATTCCGCTGCATACCTGCACCTGGACACGCCTGCTCTGCTCATCAGTGGTAACTTGTCACTCACCGGACTGTGAGTGCCATTTCTCCTGTGTTCAGGAACCGTGGCCGTCCGCCATCCTGAGGGTCTGCGCATGTGCAGCCCTTATGAAACCTTCAGTACCTGTTGCTTTTAATTGATTGGATGATCAGGCAACCCTCCCTATTTAAACCACCTGTGATCATTACCTGGTGGCCTGATCTTAGAGTCTCATTCCCCATGAGCCTCTGAAGGTGTTCCTGTGTTTCCTCGTGTATTCAGCTCCAGCTGATTCCTGTCTACTACGATTGTGGTTTCCAGACCACTTCAACTCTCCTGTGTTCATCGTGTCTGCACTCAGCTGATTCCTATCTGCTACTGCTGCCGGATTCCAGTCCGCCTCAACTCTCCTGTGTTCAGCGTGTCTGCTCTCCGCTGCCTCCGTTACTACTGCCGGATTCCAGACCATCTCAACTCTCCTGTGTTCATCGTGTCAGCTCTCCACTGATTCCTATCTGCTACTGCTGCCGGATTCCAGACCGCCTCTACTCTCCTGTGTTCAGCGTACCTTCCCTCCGCTGCCTCCGCTACTCTGCCGGATTCCAGACAGCCTCAACTCTCCCGTGTTCATCATGTTTCCAGTTTTACTTACTACTGCTTCCTGAGTATTGCTCCGTTGATTACCGGTTACCTTCCGTGCGCTGCACCAACCTGATTACCGCTTCCATCCTCCAGTGGTCTCTCCTCCTGCCGGCGTTCAGCCGTTCAGGTATCCCTGCACGTCTCCTTGACAGCCTGCTCTCCTGAACCGCGGTATGCATACTTTGCATTGACTTTGCTATTGTATTGCATATCCGTCTTGACTGTGTTGTGTTCATCTCCGGAGTCTTCTATCTACTGAAGCTATTGTTACTATTGACATTGTTTCCTATTACCTTGATCGCTCTAGTGACTTTGTATACTTCAAGCAGCGCTTGTCAGTTATTATTGTATTGTGGATATCATCGTGGGATCAAGTTCCGTGTGCCCCGTGTATCCTCTGCATTACATTCATCTCCTCGTGCCCCTCCTCACATATATATAGCAGTGGTACAACTTGCTGACGCAGACCACTGACTCCTGTTTCCCATTGGCACCAGTTTCAAGTATCCTCTCACATAAGCAGTGGTACAACTTGCTGTACGCAGACCACTGACTTCCCTGTTACCTACTTGCACCTGGAATCCATTCCTTCACTATAGACAGTGGTACAACTTGCTATACGCAGACCACTGACTCTCACTACCTCCTCTCTACTCCTGGACATTCCTCCTCACTACAGCAGTGGTACAACTTGCTGTACGCAGACCACTGACTCTCCTCACGTTTCCTTGTCCATCTGGTTCCTCGTGTACATACATCTAAGTCATTACCAGTTGCTGCTAGTCATAGACTTTCCTTGAGCATTCTCTCACCATCTGCTGATTCTCCTGTTCCGTTGTCACCCTGCTACCAGAGGACCATAATACCAGCTATATTACTCTGGTAAGAACATCATCTGGTGATATCCTGGGCAAAGACTCCTAGTGCCCGTGACAGTAAGATCAGGCCATGACAGACCCAGGAGCGGAACCTACAGCTAAAGAGATGCTGCAGTATCTGGTTACCCGTATTGAACAACAGGATATTCGCCAACAACAATTGCTGCAATGTTGCCAGGCGTTAGCCTCCCAAAGAACGTCTGCACAAAATATCACAGCTACTGTTGATGCTCCTGTGCCTTCCTCTGTTTCCCCAGTGCCATCCCAGGTGTCTACTGCTTCCACGCTATACCTGCCTACTCCTTCAAAATATGATGGAGACCCCAAAACATGCAGGGGTTTTCTAAATCAATGCTCAGTTCATTTTGAGCTTCAACCTCATTTCCTTGTTTTCCGGACAAGCTCTCGCATGGGCTTCCCCTCTGTGGGAAAGAAATGATCCATTATTACAAGATAGTGCCAAATTTATTTCCACTTTTCGAAGTGTATTTGATGAACCTGGTCGTGTTATTTCCGCTGCATCCAGCATCCTCCGTCTACGTCAGGGTTCTCGTACTGTAGCCCAGTACGTCATTCAATTTCGGATATTAGCCTCTGAACTTCAGTGGAACACTGAAGCCTTAATTGCCGCCTTCTGGCAGGGGCTTTCTGAGAAAATTAAAGATGCACTGACTACTCAAGAATTACCTACTTCTCTAGAAGATTTGATTTCTCTTTGCCATCGTGTAGACATGAGATTTTGTGAAAGAGAGTCTGAAAAAACAACTTCATTTAAAGAACCTCTTCGCTTAAGTCCTCAAGTTCGCCAAGTTTCATCTCCGGTGATACCTATGGAGATAGGTTGCTCCAAATTAACTTCAGAGGAGAGGGACCGAAGAGTAAAAAATAGACTTTGTATCTATTGTGCTGATTCTACTCATATGCTCAATTCATGCCCTAAAAAATCGGGAAATGCCAGGCCCTAACCAGTTCTGGAGAGGTGAAGTTAGGGTCCCTGGAGTCCTCTCCATGTTCTACGAAATTAAAAGTTTGTGCTTTTGATGTTACGGTTTCCTTTGCTACCAAATTTTTCATGTCCCAAGCACTTATTGACTCTGGAGCTGCAGGAAATTTTATTTCTAAATCCCTCGTGAATCAATGGTCCCTACCAGTGATTACCTTGAAAATACCTATTACTGTGACTGCTATCGATGGATCACGCATTATTAATGGTCTCATCACCCAGAGTACGTCTCCAGTAACCCTTTAAATTGGTGTATTACACCAGGAAGAAATTTCATTTTTAATTCTTCCTGTTACTACCAGTCCGATTGTATTAGGCCTTCCATGGCTTCAACGTCATTCTCCCCAGATTGACTGGCGCACTCCTTAAGTTACGTCTTGGGGGCCTGAATGTCATCATCGTTGCCTCCCTCAAGTCGTTCCTCTCAAGATACAGCAATCCTCCATTTCACCTTGTTCACCGGGACTCCCTCCTCAGTATGCCGCTTTTGCCGATGTATTTGATAAAAGTCAGTCTGAACGTCTTCCTCCTCATCGTTCGTGGGACTGTCCGATTGATCTTCAACCTGGCAAGACTCCTCCCAGGGGTCGTGTGTATCCACTTTCGTTACCTGAAACTCAAACCACATCTGAGTACATCAAAGAGAATCTCCAGCGAGGATTTATTCGTCCTTCTACCTCTCCCGCTGGAGCAGGGTTTTTCTTCGTAAAAAAGAAGGATGGGTCATTACGTCCTTGCATAGATTTCCGTGGACTTAACGCCATAACTATCAAAAATCGGTATCCCATCCCATTAATTACTGAGTTATTTGATCGTATCAAGGGAGCCCGGATCTTTACCAAGTTGGATCTTCGTGGTGCCTATAATTTAATTCGAATCAGGTCCGGTGACGAATGGAAGACAGCTTTCAACACCAGAGACGGGCATTATGAATATTTAGTAATGCCCTTCGGGTTATGTAACGCCCCCGCTGTTTTCCAGGGTTTCATTAATGAGATCTTCCGGGACTTGTTATATGTTTGTGTCGTCGTCTATCTGGACGACATATTAATCTTTTCTCAGGACCTGCCTTCTCATCATCAACATGTGGCAGAGGTCCTTTCCAGACTCCGGAAAAATTCATTATTCTGCAAGTTAGAAAAATGTTCATTCGAGTTGCCCCAGATTCCATTTCTGGGATATATTGTCTCCGGAGTTGGTCTTCAGATGGATCCAGAAAAGGTGAATGCTGTATTACATTGGCCTCAGCCAACTACTCTTCGTGCAATTCAGCGTTTTTAGGTTTTGCCAATTACTATAGACGCTTCATTCAAGATTTTTCCTCGATTGCATCTCCTATTGTGGCCCTAACTCGTAAAGGGGCCAATACTAAACAATGGTCCTCTGAGGCCCTTCAAGCCTTCCAGTTTCTCAAAGAGTCCTTCTCCTCCGCTCCTGTTCTTCGACAGCCTGATGTGACGCTTCCCTTCTTCCTAGAGGTAGATGCCTCTAATGTTGGCTTAGGAGCCATTCTCTCCCAAAGATCGGAGCAACAAAAATTCCATCCTTGTGCCTTTTACTCTCAGGGTCTTCTGCCTGCGGAGAAGAATTATACCATCGGGGACAAGGAGTTGCTGGCTATAAAAGTAGCATTAGAGGAATGGAGATATTTGTTGGAGGGAGCTCGTCATCCTGTGACAATTTTTACTGATCATAAAATTTGTCATATTTACAGTCTGCTCAATGTTTGAATCTTCGTCAAGCAAGATGGTCTCTTTTCTTTTCTCGTTTTGAACTAATCATAACCTTCAAACCAGCTGCGAAAAATAAAAAAGCAGACGCCCTATCTCGAGCCTTTGTGACGTCCTCAGACGTTGAAGATGGTCCTAACCACTCTATATTAGACCCCAAATGTGTTTCTCTGGCTGCTTCTTCCACTAAGGTGCTACAATTTGGGAGAACCCTCGTGCCTCCTGCTCTTAGGAAGAAAATCCTTTCGTGGTTTCACTCTTCTCGTTTTTCTGGACATTCTGGTGAACGCAAGACTTTTGAAATTCTTTCTCGAAGTTACTGGTGGCCTTCTATGAGGAGAGATGTCAAAGATTTTGTGGCTGCTTGTGAATTGTGTTCCCAGTTCAAGACTCCCCGCAGAACTCCAGCGGGTTTGCTTCAACCACTACCCATTCCTTCCAAGCCGTGGACCCATATTAGTATGGACTTTGTTACTGATCTTCCTCCTAGTAAAAAGTGCAATACTATTTGGGTAGTGGTGGATAGATTTTCGAAAATGGCACATTTCGTTCCTTTGACCGGTTTACCTTCTTCATCTACTCTGGCTGATTATTTCATCAAAGAGATTTTCCGAATTCATGGATGTCCTTCCGAGATTGTTTCAGATAGAGGAGTGCAATTCGTTTCCAGATTCTGGCGGGCCCTTTGTAAGACCTTGGGTATCCGATTATCACTCTCATCCTCCTACCATCCTCAATCAAACGGACAAACCGAAAGGGTCAATCAAGATCTTGAGACTTTTATAAGGATGTTCTCTTCAGCCAACCAAGACAACTGGGTAGATTTGCTTCCATGGGCTGAATTCGCTCATAACAACATGTATCATGAATCATCTTCTAAAACTCCATTTTTTGTGGTTTACGGTCACCATCCGTCTTTTCCGGAATTTTCTGCCCTCCCTCCCACCCAAGTTCCTGCTGTAGAGACTGTTTGTCAGACCTTCAAAAATATTTGGTCTCAGGTCAAAACCTGTTTAAAGAAGACATCTGTCAGATATAAGTCTTTTGCAGATAAAAAGAGACGGGCTATTCCACCACTTAAAATCGGAGATCGTGTCGTGTATGGTTATCAACCAAAAATATTCGTTTGAAGGTTCCATATATGAAGTTCGCTCCTCGTTTTATTGGTCCATATAGGATCATTCAAGTGATAAATCCAGTTTGTTTCAAACTTCTACTACCTAAGAACCTTCGTATTTCCAATGCCTTCCATGTGTCTTTGCTCAAACCTCTTATCATCAACCGTTTCTCGGTGCCTCCTTCAGCACCTCGGCCAGTTCAAGTTCATCAAGAGGAGGACTTTGAGATTACTCACATATTGGATGCAAAAATTTCACGAGGAGTGCTTCGTTTCCTCGTTCATTGGAAAGGCTTTGGTCCTGAAGAGCGTTCATGGATTAAAGCAGAAGATCTCAATGCTCCAGCTCTTCTTAAGAAGTTTTATTCCAAGTTTCCGGACAAACCCGGTTCCAGGTGTTCTGTGCCCACCTTTAAAAGGGGGGGTACTGTCACTCACCGGACTGTGAGTGCCATTTCTCCTGTGTTCAGGAACCGTGGCCGTCCGCCATCCTGAGGGTCTGTGCATGTGCAGCCCTTATGAAACCTTCAGTACCTGTTGCTTTTAAATGATTGGATGATCAGGCAACCCTCCCTATTTAAACCACCTGTGATCATTACCTGGTGGCCTGATCTTAGAGTCTCATTCCCCATGAGCCTCTGAAGGTGTTCCTGTGTTTCCTCGTGTATTCAGCTCCAGCTGATTCCTGTCTACTATGATTGTGGTTTCCAGACCACTTCAACTCTCCTGTGTTCATCGTGTCTGCACTCAGCTGATTCCTATCTGCTACTGCTGCCGGATTCCAGTCCGCCTCAACTCTCCTGTGTTCAGCGTGTCTGCTCTCCGCTGCCTCCGTTACTACTGCCGGATTCCAGACCGTCTCAACTCTCCTGTGTTCATCGTGTCAGCTCTCCACTGATTCCTATCTGCTACTGCTGCCGGATTCCAGACCGCCTCTACTCTCCTGTGTTCAGCGTACCTTCCCTCCGCTGCCTCCGCTACTCTGCCGGATTCCAGACAGCCTCAACTCTCCCGTGTTCATCATGTTTCCAGTTTTACTTACTACTGCTTCCTGAGTATTGCTCCGCTGATTACCGGTTACCTTCCGTGCGCTGCACCAACCTGATTACCGCTTCCATCCTCCAGTGGTCTCTCCTCCTGCCGGCGTTCAGCCGTTCAGGTATCCCTGCACGTCTCCTTGACAGCCTGCTCTCCTGAACCGCGGTATGCATACTTTCCATTGACTTTGCTATTCTATTGCATATCCATCTGGACTGTGTTGTGTTCATCTCCGGAGTCTTCTATCTACTGAAGCTATTGTTACTATTGACTTTGTTTCATATTACCTGGACCGCTCTAGTGACTTTGTATACTTCAAGCAGCGCTTGTCAGTTATTATTGTATTGTGGATATCATCGTGGGATCAAGTTCCGTGTGCCCCGTGTATCCTCTGCATTACATTCATCTCCTCGTGCCCCTCCTCACATATATATAGCAGTGGTACAACTTGCTGTACGCAGACCACTGACTTCCCCGTTACCTACTTGCACCTGGAATCCATTCCTTCACTATAGACAGTGGTACAACTTGCTATACGCAGACCACTGACTCTCACTACCTCCTCTCTACTCCTGGACATTCCTCCTCACTATAGCAGTGGTACAACTTGCTGTATGCAGACCACTGACTCTCCTCACGTTTCCTTGTCCATCTGGTTCCTCGTGTACATACATCTAAGTCATTACCAGTTGCTGCTAGTCATAGACTTTCCTTGAGCATTCTCTCACCATCTGCTGATTCTCCTGTTCCGTTGTCACCCTGCTACCAGAGGACCATAGTACCAGCTATATTACTCTGCTAAAAACATCATCTGGTGATATCCTGGGCAAAGACTCCTAGTGCCCGTGACATAACGTACCCGCCACAGACTATTTGCTATTCAGCTGCTTGCCTGCATTTGGACAAGTCTCCCTTGCTCATCAGTGGTATACTTGCCGCTACAGACTACCCGCTATTCCGCCACCTACCTGCACCTGGACAAGTCTTCCCATCACCGCAGTGGTACAACTTGCTATCCGCAGACCACTGACGCTCCCGCTACCTACCTGCACCTGGACAAGTCTTCCCATCACTGCAGTGGTACAACTTGCTATCCGCAGACCACTGATGCTCCCGCTACCTACCTGCACCTGGACAAGTCTTCCCATCACTGCAGTGGTACAACTTGCTATCCGCAGACCACTGACGCTCCTGCTCCTATTTGCACCTGGACAACTCTTCCCATCACAGCAGTGGTACAACTTGCTATGCGCAGACCACTGACTCTCCCCGCTACCCACCTGCACTGGCACGAGCCTTCACTGCACATCAGTTGTTATACCTACCTCCACATTATAGTTGCAAGTCGTTGACTCTCCTGCTGCATAGCTGCAAGTCGCTGACTCTCCTGCTGCATAACTGCAAGTCGCTGACTCTCCTGCTGCATAGCCGCAACTATTTTTACTGACCACAAAAATCTTCTCTATTTACAGTCAGCTCAATGTATGAACCCCCGACAAGCAAGATGGTCACTTTTTTCTCTCGCTTTGATTTAATCATAACCTTCAAACCAGCTTCAAAAAATAAAAAAGCTGATGCATTGTCTCGGGCGGTTGCTGCTTCCGCTGACTTTGAAGATTGTTTTGACCGTCCTATATTGGATCCTAAATCTGTGAGTTTGGCCACTTCTTCCACCAATGTTCTACCATTTGGGAAAACCCTTGTGCCACCACCTCTGCGTAAAAAGATTTTGTCGTGGCATCACTCCTCTCGTTTCACTGGACATTCTGGAGAACGAAAAACACTAGAGATTCTCTCTCGGAGCTATTGGTGGCCCTCGATTAGGAAAGATGTCAAAGAATTTGTGGCTGCTTGTGACATTTGTTCCCAATTTTTAAACCTCCCGTAGAACACCGGCGGGCCTACTCCAACCACTACCTATTCCTTCCAAACCATGGACCCATATAAGTATGGACTTTGTCACTGATCTTCCCCCCAGCAAGAAATGTAATACCATCTGGGTAGTGGTAGATAGATTCTCAAAGATGGCCCATTTCATTCCTTTGACAGGATTACCCTCTTCATCTACATTGGCTGACCATTTCATCAAGGAAATTTTTCGGATTCATGGATGTCCATCTGAGATCGTTTGGGACAGAGGAGTGCAGTTCGTCTCCAGATTCTGGCGAGCCCTTTGCAAAACCTTGGGTATTCGACTGTCATTATCATCATCATACCATCCTCAGTCGAATGGGCAGACCGAGAGAGTCAACCAGGATTTAGAGACTTTCATAAGAATGTTTTCCTCAGCCAACCAGGACAATTGGGTAGACTTGCTTCCATGGGCTGAATTCACCCACAATAATATGTATCACGAGTCATCTTCGAAAACACCTTTCTTTGTGGTATACGGTCACCATCCGTCTCTCCCAGAATTTCCTGCCCTCCCTCCCACCCAAGTTCCTGCTGTGGAGAATTTATGCCAGAGATTTAAAACTATCTGGTCTCAGGTTAAAACCTCCCTGAAGAAGGCATCTTCCAGATATAAATTTTTTGCTGACAAAAAGAGGCGAGCAATTGCACCACTCAAAATTGGAGACCGCGTATGGCTTTCTACCAGGAATTTTCGCCTGAAGGTTCCTTCCATGAAGTTTGCCCCACGTTATATCGGTCCATATAAAATCACTCAAGTGATTAATCCCGTGTGTTTCAAGTTGTTATTACCAAAGAACCTTCAGATCTCCAATGCCTTCCACGTTTCATTACTCAAGCCTCTCATCATCAACCGATTCTCGGTTCCTCCTTCAGTACCCAGTTCAAGCTCATCAAGAGGAAGAGTTCGAGATTACCCATATACTGGATGCCAAAATCTCTTGTGGAATCCTTCGCTTCCTGGTGCATTGGAAGGGTTTTGGCCCTGAGGAGCGCTCTTGGATCCGCGCAGAAGATCTCAATGCTCCAGCTCTTCTAAAGAAATTTTATTCCAAATATCCGGGCAAACCCGGTTTCAAGTGTTCTGTGCCCACCTTTAAAAGGGGGAGTACTGTCACTCACCTGACGGTTAGTGCCTCTGGTCTGGTACGTGGCTCTCTCTCATTCCTGCCGGCGCCTGTCCTAAGCCGCGGCCGTCCGCCATCTTGATTGGATTGCGCATGTGCTGGACTCTTGAAGTTAAAACCTTGCTTTTAATCCTATTGGTGAATCAATCATCACTCACTATTTAAGGCACCTGTGTCCTTAGTATCGTTGCCTGTTCTTGGTTCTCATTCCCTTGAGACTCCTAGGTGTTTCCTGTGTTCTGCTCGTGTGATCGGTTTTGCTGTGGACAAGTCCTCTCTGCTCATCCGTGGTAAACTTGCCCGCTACAGACTACCTCTACTCGGCTGCATGCCTACACCTGGACAAGCCTTATCTGCTCTTCTGTGGTAAACGTACCCGCTATAGACTGCTTGCCATTCTGCTGCATACCTGCACCTGGACAAGCCTGCTCTGCTCATCAGTGGTAACGTACCCGCCACAGACTATTTGCTATTCAGCTGCTTGCCTGCATTTGGACAAGTCTCCCTTGCTCATCAGTGGTATAGTTACCACTACAGACTACCCGCTATTCCGCCACCTACCTGCACCTGGACAAGTCTTCCCATCCCCGCAGTGGTACAACTTGCTATCCGCAAACCACTGACGCTCCCGCTACTTACCTGCACCTGGACAAGTCTTCCCATCACCACAGTGGTACAACTTGCTATCCGCAGACCACTGATGCTCCCGCTACCTACCTGCACCTGGACAACTCTTCCCATCACAGCAGTGGTACAACTTGCTATCCGCAGACCACTGACTCTCCCTGCTACCCACCTGCACTGGCACGAGTTTTCACTGCACATCAGTTGTTATACCTACCTCCGCATTATAGTTGCAAGTAGCTGACTCTCTGGCTGCATAGCTGCAAATCGCTGACTCTCCTGCTGCATAGCTGCAAGTCGCTGACTCTCCTGCTGCATAGCTGCAAGTCGCTGACTCTCCATTGACATTCCTTATCCTAAGTTGTTGTACTGTTCCAACCATTCACCATACTGCCCAGAGGATCACTGTGATAAACTCCACCCCTCTGGTAAGCATAATCACACCTGGTGAATCCTGGGTAGAAACTCCTAGTGCCCGTGACACAAGGAAATTAATCCTGCTGTCCTGAATCTCAGAGATCAATTTCAAATTGAGGTCATTGGTGTTTAGTTCTAGCAAAATCATGGAAGAGAGTTTTCCTCCCCCTCGTAAAGAATGAATATATCATCTATATATCTGAGCCACATATGAATGTGGTCAGTATACAGTGTATTGGTTTCAGTGAAGACTCTGTCCCTCTCCAACCATCCCAGAAAAAGACTGGCGTATGTGGGCGCACATTCACTGCCCATAACACAGTGGCGCACGCAGGGGGGGTTTCTGGTTCTCCAGAAACCCCTCCCCTCCACGAACCAACGGTACTATACAGCAGCCGCGGCGCTGTCAAAGAAGCGTCCGCGGCAGTGCTGTATTGTAGTATAATACACCACTGCTGCGGATGCTTCTTGACAGCGCCGCGGCTGCTGTACAATTCAGACTCGCCGAAATGGAGCTGCTGCGCATGCACAGCAGCTCTCTCTCGCTCTATTTTTTTTTGGGGGGGGAGGTGGAAACCCCCCCTTCTAAATCCTGCGTTCCCCCCTGTAGCAGTCCCTCTGACCTGCAGGTAAAATGTTCCCGCAAAGACAAAGTAATTTTTTGATAGTACAAATTTCAGTAATCTTATAATAAAATCACCCAAATCATCCACTTGTCCCATATTAAGGAAATATTTCACTGCATGTAAGCCTTGTTCATGTATTATATTTGAATAGAGAGATTCCACGTCAAAGGATGCTAATTTAGTTGTTTCGTTAATCAGAATATAACCTAGTTTTGCTAGTACATCAGATGTGTCTCTAACATGAATCAAGGCTAGTGACATGATGGCGAGGATGTCTATCAATAAATTTGCTAGCCTGTTCCGTAAGGCTTCCTCCTATGGGTCTGCCTAGTGTATTATTTTCATCCTTGTGCACCTTAGGTAGGATGTAGAAAGTTGCTCTCCTTGGATGGCTAACATTGAGAACGTCAAATTAATTTTCTGGAATAATACCCATGGATAAGGCTTCCTGTATCATGTTCATATATTGCAATTGATAGTTAGCTGTTGGATTGAAAATGAGATGTTTATAGCACTCGTTACTATTAAGTTGGTGATATACCTCATCCACATATTTAGTGCATGGCCATAGCACCACATTCCCACACTTTTCCAATGTTTTTATCACAATTTCATTCCACCTTTCAATATCTTTAAGGGCCTCAAATTCTCCCCTAGTGAGATTTTTTTTCATCCTATACCCATGTTGGCTCTGATGGTACAGGCGGTCCAGATCTTTGGACACTAGGGGACTGATTCATTAAGGATCTTAAATGAAGAAGTATCTTATTTCAGTCTCCTGGACAAAACCATGTTACAATGCAAGGGGTGCAAACTAGATTTCTGTTTTGCACATAAGTTAAATACTGACTGTTTTTCATGTAGCACACAAATATCAACTTTAAATTTTAGTGTACAAATAAGCTATCAAGTATTTGTGTGCTACATGAAAAAACAGTCAGTATTTAACTTATGTGCAAAACAGAAATCTAGTTTGCACCCCTTGCATTGTAACATGGTTTTGTCCAGGAGACTGAAATAAAAATGCCACTTCATTTAAGATCCTAAATGAATCAGGCCCTAGATCTCTATAGGTTTTTACCTGAGGACAAATGGAAATATCAGGTATAAAGATTGATCTTTTCTTGAGTTTGATCGTGGGGATTGTCTTTGTAGGCTCTATGTCCGAGGCAATTGAACAGTCAGCTGCATCCAATTCCTCCAGGACCTCTAGTGCTAAGGTTTCCTCTGCAGAGTCAAGTTTGAAGTCATTTGGGTTTTAATACAAAACCGTGGTGGTCGCTTGTTCCCTGGTCTTATTGAGAAAGTATTTGTTTAATAACAATTTCCTGGAGAAGAGCATGATATCCTTCCCCCATTCAAATCTATTGAAATGTTGGATTGGTGAAAATGAAAGACCCTTACTAAGGAGAGATATTTGATCAGAGTTGATAGTTCTGTCAGACAGATTGATGATCCTCATTGTATCATCTAATAATGTATTCTCCTGTTGTTTCTCCGAGGGGGCTGTTGTCGTACTGGAAGTTCCTGTTCCTCCGTTGCTTTTCTTTTTCTTACTCTTATATCCCTTCCCGCCCATTCGTATCGGTTTGGGTTTATTCCCCCTCCACCTTCTCTGCGTCTTAGGCCAAAGCCTAAAAAATTACGCACTGTTGTTTGATCTTCTCTAGAATTAGTAGAATGTTTCAAAGTTTAATTTTCTGATGATTCAATCTCCAATGTACAATATCCTGAGATGGATCTCTTAACATGATGTGCATTCCAGTTAAATACTCTATTATTGGAATAGTCCTTTTTATCTCTTGAAAATTTATTTCTGTTTTTATCAGTAATTATCCTTTCAAAATCATTTAGTTCTTGTTTGAACTTATCATATGCCTTCTTAAATTGCTCCAGATCCTCATATTGTTTAAGTTTTTCCCCTACTGCCGTAATTCCCTGGGAGTATATTTCCAATAAATGTCTGTCATGCTCCATTAGAATGTTCATCAATTTATTTGAGCACTTAGTTAGGGATGCTTCCCATTTTTTCTTTAAATCCTCATTGACCAGTTCAAACGCTGGATAAAGTTTTGGCCTTAAACCTCTTGGGATCATTTGTTGTTTTAGATAATTATTAAACATGGTTTTGTTTCAAACCTCCTTAGTTTGTTTAAACATAAACATTTTTAGTTCCAGTAACAGCTGGGACCATCCTTTCACTGATCTTTCTGAATCAATTAAACCAAAACAGAATTCGGAGTCGACATCCTCCTGCCATCTTTCCTGTCTTTTTATTATGTCACTACTTATACTGAAGGCTGCAATGGATTAAATTAATGAAGTTATTCACTTTTCGTTAATATATATTCTTGAATTAGAAAATAAATAAAGAGAATCCTGTGCTGATATAAAGGTAAAATTGCAAGAGAAACAACCCAAATGAACTGAAAGAAATTAATATCGCACCAGGTGGATCTACTATCTCCTATATACCTGATATATCTCAAATGAAGGGATAATACCCATTACTTCAAAATTACACTAGGGGGTAAATGTATCAAGCTGAGAGTTTTCTGGCGGGTTTGAAAAACCAATCAGATTCTAGCTATCATTTATTTAGTACATTCTACAAAATGATAGCTAGAATCTGATTGGTTGCTATAGGCAACATCTCCACTTTTCAAACCCGCCGGAAAACTCTCAGCTTGATACATTTACCCCTAGGAGTGGTGCTCCCACACATCTAAGGCGTAATATGAAAGTAAATATTGGGGTAAGGGAAGAGATGTGTACTTGGGGCACTGAAGGGCCAAAATAAAATATAATATATAATTATTGATATGCATTAAAATAATGGTCTATATCTATTGAACAACATTAGCGAATTGTTAAAACTTGAATAAAGTATGAAGAGCCAGAAAATGAAGAATGACTGTTAAAACTAGCAGAAGAATACTGCTATACGCGCCGTAAGCTCTTGTTGGATTTAGTACATATAACTATCAATTAATATTGTCACTGGAAAAATGATTGTGTCTACCCTTTGCCTTGTTTCCCTCATGTGGGCTCTGTGACATTGTGTCCCTTGTTACCCCATTCTGTATCTGTGTCACTTCCCCATTTAGATCATGTGCATCTGTCATTGTCCCACTTGTATTCTCATGTGTCTCTATTAGAGATACTCACTGACCCCCGTGTTTTGGTTTTGGTGTTGGATCTGGATTAGCATCGGGTTTTGGTTTTGGTTTTGCCAAAACCGCCCTTGCGTGTTTTGGTTTTGGTTTTGTTTAGCTATTTTATATTAAATTTCATGTTTTGGGGGTAAAATCACATCATTTCGTTATTATTTTGTACCTACATTATTATTAACCTCACTAACACTAAATTCCAGTGATTTGCATTACATTTTTACCACCTCACAGGTCACAATATGCTTTTCATACACTTTCAGCCAAATACTGCAGCGATCTGGCTGGATGGTAAGCGACAGAGCAATTACTCCTACCACATCTAGGACAAATTGGCACACAGCAGGGGCAGAAAAGAAAAGTGGGGCAAGATGGAATTGTCCTTGGATCATGAAACCATTATGGTTCATTTGATCGCTCCACCTGTTTCTTGGATAAGTGAGGTAATTCTACAGCTAATACATGGCAACGATCGTTCCACCTGTTTCTTGGATAAGTGAGGTAATTCTACCGCTAATACATGGCAACGATCGCTCCACCTGTTTCTTGGATAACTGAGGTAATTCTACAGCTAATACATGGCAATGAGCTCTGAACCCCCTGGGATGCGTGCTTTTATCAGACACACACCAATCCAGGGTGCCAGAAAATGCACTAAAAAGAGCCATTAAAATTCAAAGCAAAAAGCCAGTTCATCAGTGAGCTTCGAATCAGCCCCAATTCCCACAAAATTATACCTTTCATGTAAAGTACTGATTACAAACACAACAAAACACATGTGGGAGAATGTGGCCTCTAAGAGGCTGACTACTAGACACAAATACATTGCATAGATGGCTATCCATGGATGTCTGCCCTTCAGGACATTCATGCACTCCCGGAACCTGTGCCAATATGTCCACTGCCCCTTCTGCATCACCAGAAGGGAAACAGCACAGCGTTTTTTTTGGGACTGCCCCACTGCACAGGCACTGTTGGATGCCTTGGAACATGAACATAAGGACAGTGTGCCCAGAACTTGCCTTTCATACCATTCAGTATTTTATGGATTATTTTCTGGGACCCACATCATTGGGGCAATCCAGGAGGCCTGAAGCCTAATGAAATGCTTTAAGGACGCTTTTCCTACCGGTAAGGAAAGGGACTGTTTGACATTTCGATTTCAATTAACTCTTGAAAATAATTCTCCACCATCCTTTGCAGAAAATACAGCTTTTTTATAAGGGGGTATATGAGACCCCAAACACTTTGTAGTGCAAATTCAGAAATTCAGAAAAATACAGTTTAATTCCAGCTAGGCCCTCCCCAAACAATACAGTGTGTCACGAACAGCACTCACCTGAGTCTGCGTGACACTTATGTGACACAGGGTTAACCACACAACAACCACTTGGTATGTCTAAAATGATTAAATACTTCCCTATCTATGCCACACACTAGCTTTGCGATACTAATTACCGCCACCAAGGTTTTTTCGGATAAGAGCTGACACTCTTATTTAGGAAGCCTTCGGTTCTCCCTAGCATTAATCCAACACAATTTACTTTAATCAGAGTTCACTTAAACCACAAGGTTTGCACAGTTTCAATTAGGTAGCGTCTGGACCAAACTGTCGTGTGAATTCATAAGAACACAGAGACTAGAACTTATTAAGTGTAATTTAATATGGAAGACACATCCACAATGCTTAAGATAAAAAGATAATAAAATGACATACAAATAGAGTGCAATTGTTTCTTATAAAATAAAAAGGATAAAACACAGAATTGATACCTCACTTAGAATCAAGTTTCCGTTGCCGGGAGAAGCAGGAAAAATGGGACCTCTTCAATATCGAATTGACTCCCTCAGAAGAACCCAGAGTTACATTTTCAATACAGTTTTAAAGTCAAGCTACAGGGCCCCCCAGCCCCCTTCCCTGTGAGGTCAGAACCAACAGGAGGGGAGAATGCAAATTAGGGTCTTATGACTTTGCTGTTTGAATACCTCTAAGTCAAGTTTTCTTTACACCATCCTAACTTTTTAACAGTATGGTTTACGAACATGATTTTACCTTCACACAACAGGTCCTAAGCTTCCCTTCA
Source organism: Mixophyes fleayi (assembly GCF_038048845.1). Lineage (NCBI taxonomy): Eukaryota > Metazoa > Chordata > Amphibia > Anura > Limnodynastidae > Mixophyes > Mixophyes fleayi. Next base: position 62,970,835 of record NC_134410.1, on the reverse strand, counting down.
TCTGCATACCACACATGCCTCTGGTATGTATGATATTGGAGAAAATGATATGATCTTTTCCTGTGCCCTTATTCAGCTTGAATCTGTCATTAACATACAACCCAGTCTCTGCAGTCGGCCTGTCTGGGGCCTCCCAAACATGTGTGAGATTTCATTGTCTTGCAAGAGATCTCCTCAAAGGCATTCACATTTGCCATCCTGCCATAAATGGTATAAGGTGCTATCCTTATCTACCAGCCCCCCTGGGTGGTTTAACATCCACAAAACCCATTGATCTAACAGCTTCTAAGAGAACCAGGTCACACTATTTCTAGGAAGTAATACACAAACATATATTTGCAGATTTATGCCTAAACATTAGCTTGCACATGACACAGTGCTATATTAGAATTTCAGCACTCACAAAATACAGCTTTTTTAGAAGGGGGTATATGAGACCCCAAACACTTTGCAGTGCAAATTCAGAAATATACAGTGCTGCTATATTACAATTTCAGCACTCCGCAAATACAGCTTTTTTAGAAGGGGGGATATGAGATCCCAAACACTTTGTAGTGCAAATTCAGAAATATACAGTGCTGCTATATTACAATTTCAGCACTCCGCAAATACAGCTTTTTTAGAAGGGGGGATATGAGACCCCAAACACTTTGTAGTGCAAATTCAGAAAAATGCCTGCTCTATTCTGCTCAATTCCTACTCTATTCTGTGACCTAACCCTCCTCTGTCACTCTCTCAAATGGCGCTAGATCGCCCTGGAGGCAGATATTTATTCATTTTAAAACTCCAGAGATCCGACGACGTGACGATGACGTTTTGCCTCGTTTTGGAATCCGAATAGGCACGAGAGTACCGAGCTGACTCGGCTCAGTACTCGGATCCCTGAAGTTCGGGTGGGTTCGGTTTCAAAGAAACCAAGTCCGCTCATCTCTAGTCTCAATACCACTGCCTCTTGCAGAGATGTTGCTCCCTATGGGACATGTTTCCTATTGCTTTCCAGATGTGTAATTGTGTCACCGTGCCTTATAAAAGTGCCTAATTGTCCATACAGATTATAGGTGCACACCCACATCTTGGTTTTTGAAACTGCCTAGGAATCTGTGCCTAATGTTGCAGATCAGGCAGGAAATGTGCATACTATAAACTGAAAAAGTCCCATCACTGTCCATCCTTTTAACACTTTAGGGCAACACCTGTCATCGATTTCAACTTTTCAATTTTTGTCCTAAAATACTACCCCGTTTCATTGATGTTTTAAATTAATCACAACAGTGACAGTACATGGATTTAATCATTTATATTTAATACATGTATTACTTTTTATGTTTGAATGTCTTTACTACAGTGGTTGAAACATTTTTAGACATGTGCACCTGGAGAAAGTGTAGGATAATGCTCAATTACCGGCACTTCTTCAGTACACATAAAGTAATTTTGCTGGGAGGATATGCTGCACAACTCTCTGTTAAACAGGGAATGTCCCCTAAATGTGCCTTCTCAATTTTTTTCATTCTTATTTGCTTAATCTCATTCCAAAAAAACATGTTTTCATTCATGTGCCCAGCCAGCACTCAGCAGGAACGCCCCAGATCTGCCTATATCCACCCATCAGGAGATGCAGTCACCGTGGTTCATAAATGTACGCACTTCATCATAAATGGTTGCACAAAAATAAGCATGTGTCATCCCTAAACGACACTTATGCTGCACTTTTGATGTCAGCTGTTTGTGTCTTCAGGCTTGCTCTGCTGCTATCAATCAGCACAATGTTAAGTTGCAGCCAAATTCCCTAAAGGAGACAATGATGCCTTATGAAATGCAAAATGGAGGGTTCTTTTTTTTGGGGGGGGGGGGTGCAGGGATATGATGGGGCAGACATGGCTGGAAATAAAAATAAAAAATAGAAAAATGGGCCTGATAAGGACAGACAACACAGGACAACATACATAAATACATGACAAAGACATATTATACAGAACACACACTACACATTGAAAAAAACAAAATGTTTAAGTAAACAGGGCTCAATAGACATCACAACCTGTACAAGTAAAAGTTGACTAATATTGATTTTTTCAGTCATTAATCATACTCACCATCTAGTGAGGATAAAGATAATACATAGTATTTGAGCTGTTGTGTAAGGTTTGTGAAGATTTTATTCATATTTTGTTTGAAGTCCTTTGCCATAGGGGTGCATTAATTCAGTACTTTGCAGATATCTTCTCACATATTGACCTTAAATACCTTATACTAATGTATGGATTTGGCTATATAGGAGAACAGCATAGAAAATTGCTCCATTTAACAATACCACAGTAATGTAAACAAACAACTGTAATAAAAATACAACTCTATTTACAATAACAAATTTTTAAATGAGTTTGCAATATTGGTTTACTTGTAAATATTTGGTCAAGGATGATGCACTGCAATTTGAATTCTATTTGAAAGTCTTTTCATACATATACTTGCCTGTAGCTGTAATGTATGGCATACGTCTCTCCACATTAATCAGTGCTTATTGTTAGCTATTTTGTTACCATGATCACCACGCAAACATTGCTGCTTTGTATTTGGTGATGTTGTATAATTTTGTCCAGCACATGTATGTCATCCATTACTGAGGCCTCCTTTCTGTGTATGGTACTTCTATGCCGATGACGTAAGCTACATCCAATGTAATCAGTTTTAGAAATTAAAACAGACTGTTCATTGTGTATAAACTTCAAAGACTCTTTTCTGTGCTAGGCCTTTCAACAACATTCCTGAAAACCTCACTTGTGCTCACCTATCAACTCATTACACAGTATTCCTTCACTAAAGTGCTTAGGAGTAGGAATATATACCCCTTTATATGCAATGGTCTGTCAGACATCCAATCCCACATATATGCAGGTTGAATGTTTAACCCACTGCAGACCTCCACATTTTGCACAATCATTTCATTTGAAAATTAGTAGCAAAGAAATAAGAAAAGCAGCTTGAGAATGAATACATGGAATAAGCCACTATTAGCAGTGAAACGCGTTTGGTACTAATCCTGCACTTCTCAGAGTTTTATAGAAACTTTACTCACTTATTTTATCTCTTTATTTACTGTCATACATTCCTACTAATTTTATACAGTGTTATATTATGTACTCATTATCAACTTTATTTATCTGTTGTAATATATCTGTTTATCTTCTACCCTTTCCTATACAATGGGATTACTCCTGCATTTCTCAGAGTCTGCTTGACAATTCACTCACCTGCTTCATAAATGTCCACTTTTCATTATTTTCATTCATTGTTTGATTGGCCACTTTCACATTATTTGTACTCATCCTTGTATAATGTGTATTCATTGTCAATGTATTCTAATTTATTTTATTTTATAGTTTATTTTATCTTATCCTACTCATTACTTATAATGCAATCGCTTATCCACCTACATGAAACATACGAGTATTATCTAATATAATTTAATATCTAGTATTTCTATACAAAGTACACTTTTACTGCACATCTTCCTATATCTCCTCTTTATCCTTTATGTTGAGACTACTCCTGCAGCTCGCCCAGTCATCCCAACTTTACTCATTCAGCTTTACTCTCCCTTCACTATTATCTCATTATCACCATATAAACTTATATATCATGTATTTATTGTTATACTGTGCTAAATCCTTGCTCTTGTCTTAGTTAATACTGCCCAAACTTAATTTGAAGCCAGCTACTGCTTATTTACTGCATCCAATATTTTCCATTATGTACCTATAGGGACCTCATTTGCATGGTCCACGTCTACCATTTTAGGATCCTGGCTCTTGTACAACATCACAGAGTACACAAAACACTTTCAGACAGCCCGTATATGTGGGGGGTGAGTGCATCTGATTTTAACTGCATTTTAATGGTGTCTAAAGCATATAGGTCAATGTAGGACCTGTATAAAATGAGGTGTCCTTGATGCTGGGATGCAGACTTAAATGTTTTGATCAAAATATGAGCTAATACCTCATGTTTTCATTTTGCTAGATGCACACAGATATGCAGTGTTAAGGGTAAGCACTGGCAACAACTGTCTTTTTGTTTTCTACACAAATATGGGCATTTATATTGCCATGCAGCTGGTACCATATACAATAAGGGATATACCGAGCGTGGGCCTATTTCCTCTCTGGTTTACACTCTTTCACAATAGCTGTATCCTGCAACAGTGCACTCCTAACTGTACCAATACCATCTAGAAATGGTTCCATTTTGGCGTTAAAATTTACTATGAGCCACTTTTCCAGACATACTAATGAAAGTCACTATGTTGCCCCAAATGTGTAAACCTCTCTGAATTAAATTGATTTTTAATTATATATATATATTACTATTGTATATATCTTTTCTGAAACGTTTGCAATAGGAAACTATCAGGAAGACCATGTTTGAGCCATATTAGCATGCCTCAAGGTACCTCCTGGTTAAAGAGGTGCTATAGAGATACCCCAAGTCCACGTCAATATTCTATTTAATTAAACATTAAACACAAAGATTCTGGTGTCTATTGTGCTTATTCCACTCCATCACTACCTACTAGAGAGACCTTGTCATCATTTCCCCATAGAAATATACTATATGAGGCTAATCCTGATCAGGGAACAAGCTGGTACAACTCTCTTAGTGACCAGATAGGAAAGCTATAGGGGAAAGAGGCAAATCAATTTGAAGGATGTGTGCTGGAATTTTAGTAAAGCTACACGAATTGCGGATTCTCTATAGAAATTCAATATTTTAGGAAGAAAAAAAATCACATAACTATTATCTAATGCTTATATATTTCTCATTTACTACAAGGATTCAAAGAAAATCATTCATCAACAATAAAAATGTTAGTTTATTTGACTAAGCTTGCATAAAAACATGTGAATGTGGCTTATTCTCCATATACTGCTGTTCGATTATTATTGCACTAACTGTACTAACTCAAATAAGTTCTGCTCTGTACCAGCCTGTGAACGAACATGTCAACAATGCCTACCATCTGCTGCTAATTAATAAGCACCCGTTCAGCTCTGATTTTTGTGTACAGTGGCCAGACTATTATTATTATTGTGATAAGGTGGATGTTTTGTAGTTGGATGTAAAATAGGATGAATTACATCCAATTGTATCTTCAAACATCTCCCACTGGTTATGAAAACTTTACTGGAGATAGGCAAATTGATATATATATTCCACTGAGCCAAAACATCAATCCACATATATTTGTATACCTCTTAAAGTTCACCTGTTTTTTCACAAAAGAAATAGAAAGGGCCATATATAAACAAAGTGGTTTTTAAAATGTTTAACTGCTCATAACATAGACATAGACCTTTTAGTCTTAATCTTAACCCTTATTTAATATAATAAAAGACACCACAACGACTTGCTGGTAAATAACTCTGCTTTATTTAAATAACCGTTTACTGTTATGATGACGGAAGAACATTGTACTCGTGTCTATCCATAAGCGCACCCAAGTATCTGAACCTTAATGGGACAACCGTCACCAGGCATTCCGGAACCCGCATCCTTCTGGGCTAATCGTAATGCACCACAAGCCAGCCCAGAGGAGCTGTACTTACACTGAACCTAAGCCAACTCTTCAAAGGGAACAGGTCCCAAATGCCTGACTACCATGAATGTGTGCTTCACCCACCTTGCATATCCTCTACAGTGTACTCCTGCCACGCTAAAGGCTGAACCAGCCACAGGACTTCAGTCAGTGCAGTGAACACACTCACCAAGCAGCAGCAAATGCCTCTGGGGCTGAACCAACACACCCGTACCATACCACAGCCTGCGCTCCTTGTTGGCCCAACAAACCTCAGGGGCTGAACCAGCACACCCACACCATACTACAGCCTTGCGCTCCTTGTTGGCCCAACATACCTCCGGGACTGAACCAGCACACCTGTACCATACCATGGCCTCAGGGCCAGACTGGGACTAAAAATCAGCCCTGGCATTTAAAGCACACAGGCCCACGTGTTGTGGGCTCCATGCACTATAGTGTTGCACACTGATGCTGGCGCAGTACAACATGATGTAGTATGAGTGTGTGTGGGGGGGAAGTATTTATTTCTCCTAATGACGCTCAACATTACATTATTAGCACCCCAATTACATCAATAAATACCATGACAATACATTATTAGTACAGCATTATTATTACAGCAATAAATAACCCCCCACTCACACTCATACTACATCAATCACCCCCACATTACAGCAACCGGCACCACCCCCCACAATACAGCAACCGGCATCACCCCCCACATTACAGCAACCGACATCACCCCCCACATTACAGCATCCAGCATCACCACCACATTACAGCATCCAGCATCACCCCCCACATTACAGCATCCAGCATCACCCCCCACATTACAGCAACCGGCATCACCCCCCACATTATAGCAATACCCTCTCCTACTTATTAGCAATACTAATCCCCAAACACGCTACAACATTGCCACCAGCACGCCATCCCATACTACAGCAATACCACCAATTATACAGATGCCACAGTAGGAAACAATGTTTTGCTTTTTTCAAATCTCCCACAAAATAGCAACAACGAACAGAATACTTACACACACATATAGGTAACAGGTACCCTTTTCCCTTAATTAAATAGTAATGGCAGAATTTTCATGAATCATTCCACATGAAATAAAACTAACATATATCTAAAAAAAAACATAACTATTGAATGATCAGTTGAACCCACACGGCTGCATTAAAAGTATTTCCATCTACAGCAAAATGTCAGAGAAAAATATTTTTGTTTTACTACAGTAATTGGATATGCGTCTTTTCTATTCATGTTAAATAACACAGTATATAATGTCACGGTTCCTACGAAGAGACTCGGCAGATGTACCGTAGTAAGAGTGGTAATTATAATAAGTAAAGGCAAAGAAGATGATGCAGTTTGGTGTAACTCTGCAGACAACTATGTGGTGTTAAGTTCAATAGAATGAGCGTCAGCTCTGTAGACAAACGTAGGGACGATGTCCGTAGATGAGCGTCAGCTCTGCAGGCCACTATGTAGTAAAAAGTTCAGTAGAATGAGCGTCAGCTCTGTAGACAAACGTAGGGACGATGTCCGGGGATGAGCATCAGCTCTGCAGACCACTATGTGGCGGAGAGTCCAGTAGAATGAGCGTTAGCTCTGCAGGCCACTATGTGGTAAAAAGTTCAGTAGAATGAGCGTCAGCTCTGTAGTCAAATGTAGAGACGATGTCTAGAGATGAGCATCAGCTCTGCAGACTAGGATGGAAGAGAATAGCTGGAAGCTAACAGGAAGCCACTTCTATAACCAGGAGGTGACTCAAAGAACAGGCACTGTAGGTAAGGAGGAAGTGCCTATTAAACTAAGCGCCATTAGAATCCACCAATGAGAGGAGAGTAGAAGTTTTAAAGAAGCTGTCAGGTCTGCGCATGCGCAGACCCGAATCCAAGATGGCGGTGCCCAGGACGGAGCGGAGCGCCGGAGCCAGGTAAGTCTGCCGGGTGTTGGGTGTGCTACCCGCACACCCGGCGTGTGATATATAAATTAAGGGGGATAGAGGAGGTGGGTGAGAAATAATTGGATGTGATCCATCAGTTTGATTAGATAGGAAACATTTAGATTATTTACCTGGAGACGTCTACCCCCTTGACTCACAGGCAGGGCTGACAAGAGGAATTTTGGGCCCCGATACAGCAATTTCTTTGGGCTCCCATCATATTCAACAATGAAAGACTTGCCTTTGGCAGAAGTTCCTATGATGCCACACCGTAGTGTGCCCAGTTCATATTATGTCACATCGTAGTGCCCCAAGGTCATATTATGCCACATAGTATAACCCTCAATTCATATTTGGTCATGCAGAAGTGCCCACAAATCATATTATGGCATAGTAGTGCCCCCAAAACATATACCATACAGTAGTGCCCACAAATCCTATTATGTCACAACAGTGCCTCCAAATCATATTATGCCACAATAGTGACCCCAAATAACATTACGCCATAGTAGTGCCACCAAATCATTAGTAAAGCCCAGACAAAAACTCGTTCACAAATAAAAATTGGTACAGCATATCAGATACTGAGTGTGAGTCCCAAGAGCAGCTTAATACATCATTTACAATGCAAACAAAAATAGATATATTGACACAATTACAGATAAAATTTATGACAAGCAATGTTTTTTCCTCTTATTTAAAAATCTCTGTACAGACAAATATGCAAAAAACATTACAGCGCAATAATGAGCAATACATAGTGTTAAACATTATTGGATATGCTGTAGTGTCCCCAGTTCAAGAAAGGATGGTTAAAAACATATTTCACACGAGAAAATATATGAACTTACCTGATTATGGCATCCTGTGTTCTGTTCTCCTACTGGGCGCGCTGGGCGAGGAGGGATCAGCAGCTGTCAGCTCACACAGGCAGTCGGGAACAGGAATAGAAGGCAGTGGTCGAAGCAGAAATTTAGGAGTGGGGGTATAGAAAATATAAGTGAATGGAGTATGAAGGCTTGATTTTTTATTTTTGTTAACACTTGTCCCCTCTGTGCATTTCCATTCTTCATTACTACTTGTGTTTTATGATAGCTGCATCCCTGACATTCGAATTCTTAAGATGTCTCTCCCTTTACACTTTCTTTTACCTATGCCCCTGCACCATCTTCTCTTTTGTCCCTCTCACTTAACCCCCTGCACTACCTTCTCTGCTGGCTCTCACACATCTTCCTGTACCACCTACTCCCCTGGCTCTCTCACACGTCTTCCTGTACCCTCTACCCCCCTGACTCTCTCACTCCTCTTCCTGCACCCCCTACCTCCCTGGTTCTTTCACCCCCTCTACCAGCGCCCCCTTCCCCCTGGCTCTCTCACCCCCTCTCCCAGTGCCCCGTTCCCCTTTGGCTCTCTCACCCCCTCTCCCAGCGCCCCCTTCCCCTTTGGCTCTCTCACCCCCTCTCCCAGCGCCCCCTTCCACTTTGGCTCTCTCACCCCCTTTCCCAGCACCCACTTCGGCTCTCTCACCCCCTCTCCCAGCACCCCCTGGCTCTCACCCCCTTTCCCAGCACCCCCTTCCCCTTTGGCTCTCTCACCCCGTTTCCCAGCACCCCCTTTGGCTCTCTCACCCCCTCTCCCAGCAGCCCCTTCCCCTTTGGATCTCTCACCCCCTCTCCCAGAACCCCCTTCCCCTTTGGCTCTCTCACCCCCTCTCCCAGCACCCCCTGGCTCTCTCACCCCCTCTCCCAGCACCCCCTGGCTTTCACCCCCTCTCCCAGCACCCCCTGGCTCTCTCACCCCTTCTCCTAGCACCCCCTGGCTCTCTCACCCCTCTCACAGCACCTCTTCCCCTTTGGCTCTCTCACCCCCTTTCCCAGCACCCCCTTCGGCTCTCTCACCCCCTCTCCCAGCACCACCTGGCTCTCATCCCCTCTCCCAGCACTCCCTGGCTCTCACCCCCTCTCCCAGCACCGCCTGGCTCTCACCCCCTCTCCCAGAACCCCCTGGCTATCTCACCCCCTTTCCCAGCACCCCATGGCTCTTCCACACTCTTGACCCCCCCCCCCCAAAAATCGCGGCAATCCCCCCCCCTCTTCAGTAAAAAAAACAGGAAACTCACCATCGTAACTGCACAGCATAACGGGGGAGGGAGCTGAGGAGCACGCAGCAGAGGTGGCTGGTTCCTGGGGAGGAACCAGCACACCCGTACCATACCATGAGCCTGCGCACCAAGTGGCTCATCATACCTCCGTGCCTGTATCAGCACCCGTATTTTAGACCTGCATATCAAGTGGCTACCAATTTTTGGTTCGTACCCCTCTCACCACAGTATACATCAGTAGGAAAGGATACACACCTCAACCAGGAAGCGAACACCGGATCCAGGAGTCAAACATGGGAGTGAGGGATGCTTTCCCTGGAACCAAGAGAGCTAACTCCTCCCCGCTCTTTTAATCTGTTCCCTTGCTCCTGCCCCATTATGACACATTTCTAGGCATCACCACACCTTCCTGCTTTGTTAACCTTTAGTGATCCAAATAGTAATTGCTTTTTATCTCCCTTGGGCTTAATCCATGTCTCAGTTCTATTTGCTTTGTCAAAAAGGTAGGATATTTCAAACCAATGATTGCTTGTTGGTAATTAAGGGTATTTGTACATTTTACCTGTGTAGTTGACTATTTTTTTGTACAGTTTGCTCAACAGATGGTACATCATTGCATAAATGATCATAGGTTATAGAGTTATAGGGCACTGCAGTTGATTGGTGTCATTGTCTGACAAGTTCTAAGTGCCAATTGCCAAAGTGGATTACTCTGATGGGTACTGGGTTAAGCAGGAAAACAACTTTTTAACTACAGTTATTGGGTTCATTCTGCTAAAAGTGGAAATTTTGTCAACCGATTTGTGGTCGACCATTATGATTGGACATTTCTGGACACAAATCCAGTCAGACAGGGATTAGCATGATTAGCAGTGAGTGATCTAATTAAATTAATAGTGAGAGGCAAACATTATAGGAAAAACAATAACAATAAATAGAATAAAACAATACATTTTTTCACATAGAATACATTCCGAAGCTTAATTATATTTTCTTTTGGTAGATTGCCTTAAGGTATCTAAAAGTGGAACTAAATCCTAAAAGTAAAACCGTTATTTAAAAATGCAAGTTGCATCTATTTATGCATGATACGTACTGGTTCAGGATTTTGTACAGATTTACATCAATTTGCAATCTCATTTTGAGCTGACATACAGTATGTATGGGTCCCCAAAGAAGAAATCCCACCATCTGCGCTGACATGTATGAATGGAAAAGGAGAGGGAACTAGTTAACTGCAATGTACATAGGGCAGGAAAAGAAATGCTATAACATTTTAATAGTCCATTGTAATCCATATTGGAACACTACAGTAAGTTTACATTTACAGAATAGTAGAGCAGAGATCTAACATATCTGGTTTAGAATTAATAAAATATTTGTGCAAAACATATTCACTTGCATTGATACCCTTTATTAAAAACTTTTACTGACTGGAAATAATACCATTTTACCAAATGATGTACCAATAAAGAATTAATCTTGGTTACTACACATGATTAATTGTATAGGAATGCAGACTGAGGACAAACATATCTGAAGACAGAATTGTCTGCTAACAATCGATTTGACTTTTGACAGCTATTTGGCAACATGGGCAGCATGCAATGAGAACACAAAACTGCTAGATATCTGTAGCCATGTTAAAACCAGGAACAGAACACCAAACACATTCAGGTCAAAGGTGAAGCCTGGCAATATTTACCAATAACATTGCACCACTGGGTGTGGCCAAACAAAAGGATAATATCTGTAACACTAGAGCTATGAGTTCAATACAGACAGGGCCTGATCAACCACTAGGGGTCACCCACGGATCCTAAGGACCGGCTGCACAAGGCCCGACTGAGGCTCACTGGAACAGCACACTAACCTGGGCATCAACTGCCGCACGGAACAGCCGATCGTAACTCAACCACCTGACTTCCTCCACCCAGATATCGAACACGTGTCCGTCCACCCGGAACCGCCAGAGAACCTGCACGGAACTCGGACTTGGGACCCTTAACCAGAACCACGGGCCGCCCCTGGAACTGAATCAAGCTGTGCTGCACTGCCACTGACTCACTCAGTCACCCCCTCTGGAAACCAGCGTGACCCCAGGGACCTACGGGACGGGAAGACTACGTGTGCTCTCCCCTAGCTATATGTACAAGCTGGTAACTACACTTATTCCCACAGTGCGGGTTAGAACAGGAAAACAATAGGAAACAAGAGCCTACCTTTAATGGGGGCCTGACGTCTTGCACCTGGAACAAATGGGTAGCACACCAAAAATACAATATACATGCAATATTCACTGTACAGACGGAATAAGACAATATACAGTATATGGCAAGCTACTAGACCAGAGTACACAGCTGCTAGCCAACCAGCCGGTTGCTACAGCACCAACAGGAGCCTCTGCTCTACTGTACCTCCTAACTTTAGTGTACTCACCTCACACAGGACCGCACCCTGCACTCACAGGGCTCTCACGCCTCTGATACACCAAGGCCTTATGCCTCTAACTAGGGCCTTGTGCCCTGTTCTCCCAGGAGACACTAGCCCCTGCCTAACTAGGCCTTGTGGCCTTCCTCACTATGGCCTCTAGGCCACTAACTGACTATAAAGGCCTTGTGCACTTATACACTTTGGGCTTGTAGCCGCTACTTAACTAAGGGCCTTGTGCCCTTATAAACACTTTATGGCCTACTGGCCCACTACCTAACTGTTAAGGGCCTATTGCCCGGTTCCCTGGGCCTTGTGCCCCTAATTGATGCCCATGGGCCTTGTGCCCGACCAAGGCCACGGGCCTAGTGCCCGACTTTACAGGGTGTGCTGCGGGCGTGGGCCCGGGAGAGGTGGTGCAAACAAGGTCCTTACCTGCTTCCATGGTCTTCGGGGAACTTCTCCTGGACTCCTTCCCCTACTGCAGCCGCCTCTAGGCTCAGCCGCCAACTTCTGTTGTATATCTCGGCAGTCTTCAGGCAACAGAGGCACTCCTAGCCCTGACAAGGGCTCTCTGTCGCCACTGTAGGTCTCCGCTGGCTTCTTGCTTGATCCCGCAGTTCTTTGAGGCACGTCTTCACTCCTTCGTCTCCACCGTCAAAATGAAGATGGCAGCGCGCGCGCTGACTCAAATAGTCGGCGGCGCACTGACGTCATCATGTAGCGTCGACGCGACGCTACGCGATGATGTGGCGGGTCCGGATTGGCCCACCGCCATCCTGCAATTTCAAATGTCTGGGTGGTGAGCCCTGATTGTCTCACAGTCCCGGCCGAAATGAGTGGACCGCCGCCGCCTGAGGAACAACGACGGCCCCAGACAGGTAAGCCCTCCACACATACACAAGGCTGGCATATGTGCAGTGAAGCCCCATGTGCATTCAGAATCAAAATCCCAAGCAAGACTTCACTGCATATGCACTGGCCTCCGCGAATGCTCAGAAGAGCAGAATGTGGACCTCTGTATCGAATGGACTGGCATTGTCCTTCCTTTTCAGCCTGGCCGTTAGTAGTGACGGGATTTGTCAATGTCCATATTTCGGAAAGTCGCTGTTAAAGTCTGCAGGTGATTTCAAGTGGCGGATATACTGGCAGTCTATTATTCAGTCAGTGGATATATTCATGTGGTCGCACTTACAGTAATCGTCATTTTTTTTCCGTAGTAATGTGTGTCGGGATTACAAATACAAGTGCCGCTGAAGTTAGTATCACCGGACTGTTTGCACCTTTCAGCAATGTTAGGAAATAGCCATTGTTGTCTGGTGAGCTGTCTTGTCTGTCTCTTTCGTTAGTTTTCCCCTCTTTATTATATGGGAATATGTTTGTGATTGGGGTTTGTGAATCGAATAGCAGTGGGCAAATGATGATTTTGAGATAGAATCATAAGGAAAGGATATGATACAAAAACTCCATTCTGTACAATGTAATTAAACATGAATAGCATTCACTATATAATTAATCTGCAATAGTATGCACTTTGCACTTAAGTTAACAGTAAGACACTTTGGGGCTCATATAGAGTTGGACGCATTTGTGCCCAGAACGTATGCAAGAGAAGACCAGCATTTGCACCAGATGTAAATCCGGAGAGACCAGTGTACTTGAAACGGTAAAGAGACTGTTGAGATGTGGCTGACAGTGTTATCAGCAAATTCTAAAATCACATTATCCACCTCTCCTTTATTGCTGGCTATGCAGCGAATCCTCACACATACAATGTACAGTATATACATATGATAATGTAGAGATGCAGCTTGACAGTGTTAGTGGTAAATTCACCATTAATTGCATTGAATAGTGTTTTGTCCATGATACTGCTGGTTTTTGCTGCTTAATTGCATGTGCCATCTCATGTGCAAGCTGATTTCTAGCCATACAAAACTGCAAATATGTGTTTGAATTAATTCCTAGTAATAGATTAATATGGCTAAGAGGAGCAGTGTACAGCTAGAAGTTAAAACTTTCAAATTGAAACTAAATCAATGTGTCCCTTTTATAACATTAAACTCCTCTGTTCTCCCCAGTGGATGTTTGTAGATAAGAGCCCAGACCCATGGTTCCAGACAAATACCCTGTATCAATTTATAGCATGGGTCGCAAAAGTTGAAGCCTTTGAAATATCTCTTTTAGGACAGTGATATACACCAAACTCAGACATGTCGACTGCTGAGATAGGGTTATATGTTAATGACAAATTCAAGCTGCATAGGATCACATTAAAATGTCCTATCATATCTTCTCTAATATCATATTTACTGGTGGCATGTGTGGTATGCAGATGAAGGGAAACTTATGATCTATTGTGTGGAGGTAAACTCATATTTGTAAGCTATTCCCTGAATAGTTAGGACAGGATAAGTAAAACCTGACTTGAAAAGGTGTTTTCAACAGAAGTCATAACACCCTATATTGCATTTACACAGACTTTCTAGTTTTGACATCACAGGATGGGGGCAGTTTTAAAACTGTAGTGTAACTCTAAGAAGTTGTTCACTTTTGGGGAGTCAATCTGATATTGAAGAGTGTCCCATTTTCTACTTCTCCCAGCAACAGAAACAAAATCATATGTGAGCTGTATCCATTCTGTGTTATCTTTGTATGTCATTTTGAACAATTGTTTTATCTTAAGCATTGTGGATTTATTTTCCATATTAAATTACACTTAATAATTTCAGGTCTTTGTGTCCTTCAGAATTCACGACGCAGTTTGGTGAAAGCGCTACATAGTTGAAACAGAGGAGAACATTGTGGGTTATGGAAACTGATTAAAGTAAATTGTGATAGACTAAGAGAGAACTGAAGGTTTCTTGAATAAGAGTGTCAGCTCCTCACAAACAACCTTGGTGATGGCATAATTGGTAAGGCAAAACTACTGTGTGGCATAGATAGGAAAAGATTTAATCATTTTAGACAGACCAGGTGGTTGTCTTTGATTAACTCTTTGTCACACACACATCACACAGGCTCAGGTGAGTGCTGGTCGTGACATGCCACAGCTTGTTTTTTATTTGCATTTGCATTGGTTTCTGTATGCACACTAATGCACTTCTGCTATGACATTCACCTGGATGGTGCAAAAGGCATCACAATTAAAGTGGTCAGTGTCCATCTCTGAGCTGATGTATAAACCTGGTTGTTTTGCATCACTAACAAGATTCTGTTGATATCTGCTAAAATCGGATTGCCTCCAAGAAAGTTCATTAGAATAATATTTCATATTGCGCAAAAGTAGGCATATTACTGCACCTATGCCTGTAACCTCCATTGAAAGCCCTATTTCACCTATGCCTGACCAGCTACTCCCATCATAGAGAGCAAAAATTTGCTTACCTCACATATGACCCCATCTTGCCTCAATAAACAATGTGTATACATAGTAACCAGTGGCATATGCTCAAACATAGTTACATAATGTCCCAAAGTAAATGTTTTTTTCTGGGCTTTCACATTTTGTGGCCTGTAAATTAGCAACGGGGGCCACTATTAACAAGGCACCTGCCCTTGTTAAATAAAAATAGTAAAACAAAAAATAATGACAATGCAGTTTTGTTATGGGACATCTATATTTATTTTTTATAAACCATATTTTTTTTGCTTGCATTCTTGCTGCTGGGATGACGAGGCCTGCTATAATGTTACTCTTGGCCTCTGTTACAAAGTGGCAACTTTAAAATGGAGATTTACAATAAATTCTTTAAAAAATATATCGCTGCAAATCATTATTTTTATTAATACTATATTTAGGTTTAAAGTGCCACAAGGCTTCCGCAGCGCTGTACATAGGGGGTTAGAACATACAACAAAATTACATAAGTGCATGTAGATAAAAACAATGCATACTTATAAGCAGGAAAATAAATGTATAGATACAATTAACAGAACAAACTGTGACATAAAAAAAACAATTTAGCATGATACAAAACAGGGACAGCAAGCAGAACGGAGAGTGGGCAGACCTGCGACACAGAGTATAGACATGAGTCATAGGGCAGATAACTCTGCCCGTGACTGCTTACATTCTAAATCGAGGTATAATGAGAGACAAAAGGAGCAAATGGGGACAATAGACATAGTGGGGTACACTATGTTGCAGAGGTCTGCAAGATACTGAAAGCAAGATGTGGAGCGGCCTAGATGGGGCCATCATGGTGCAGGGGCCTAGGTTGTATATAGTCCTGGAGGCTCCAGATGGTGCAGAGGCCTATCTGGGCAAAAACTAGGATGGTGCAAAGGCCTTCAAAGTGCAGAGGCCAGCATCATGATTTGTAGATGTTATGTAGAAGGCTGGATTGGGCAGAGACATAGATGGTGAGTGCAGAGGCCTATATGGAGCAGATGCCCAGAACTGTAGACAGGCATACATCCAGCATAATACATGGAATATACAAAATGGATTAGTGTTTGGAAATTTCTGTTATGGTGATTGAGTTGGGTTGAGGGATTTGTGCTTTATGTTATAGATCAGAGGCATAGGCATATAGAGTAAGTAAAAGAGAAACACCCTCCTTACTATATATTAACAAACACTGCATTCCTAAAGTGATATGTTGTGCATATATGAAGAATGCCTATTCATAAAAGCCAAAAAATGGAGTTTCTCAACAAAGGCAGCCGGTCCTCAAAATACAAAAGTCTTTATTGCAATCTGTGCTTGTCTTTCGGATAGTGAGCTTCATATAACAAAATGGAGAAGATACACTCAATAGTGAAGTACTGTTGAATGAAAATAATTCAATCTAGAAATTATGCATTTATGTTAAGATTATCTGGTTAGAGCCTTATATTGCTGTAATCGTTCTGATCGGTCCGTGACTGCTGGGGTTATGGATTCTGCTGCAATGGGATGTGCTTCCTGTTCAGCTTTTTCCAGCAGGTGCATCTCTCCAGCCGTTCACATATGCGTGGTTGTGTGTTAGTGGAAATAGAGTAACGGGACCATAGTGGAGTACTGGAAGGTTTTATTGAAAGACAATAAAAGGTATACTAAAGTTACCTACTAACACTTATGTGTTGACATTTCAAGGCTAAAAACATACAACCACGTATAACTGGTTGTGTGAATGTTCCCCTGTTCTATATATTAGGCGATAACTCCACACTTCAGCTGCCTTCACGCAAATTCTCAGACTCATTTCTGCTAGTAGTGCTGTCCCTATCCTCGTTATAACAAAGAAAATTGCATATCACACTGGGTATAGTCAAAATTCCATAATTTCTATCATGATTGAAAAATATATCATAGAATAAAACTTGGGGGGGGGTGCACCCTCACATTGGTATACTTCATTAATAGTGGAAAAGGAAAAAGAAAATGTGTCAACTTGGGGCACTCCAGGGCTTATACATTCAGTTACATAAAATATGCATTACAGCTTTATTGATAATTAACAATAGTAACAATAGTAACAATTATGTTTCATATATTTAATTTAATGTTTAAATATTCAATTAAAGTATTTCCATCTGTGTGAGTTTGTTTAATTATTTTATATATAAAAGTTGTATATTCAATCATCTAAGGGAAATACCCTATATTGGACTCTGGATGGTCTCCTAGTAGCTAGCTGCTTGCTTTTCTTTTCTTATGAAGGGGATTGCTACATCTATAGCGATATATATACACTGGCTTAGATTTGTCTATGACAATGAGGGGCTAAATCCACACTGATGGATCCTCCACTTACCAGTGATAGAAATGCTGATTAAGCAAATCCCTCACTGTTATGTTAACAAGGATAGCCAGCTATTTGTTGCTGCAGTATCATCCCCTACGATTAGCAGTTTAATATTATTCACTGCCTTTTTCTTATTTAGGGATTCCTCCTACTCAAGCCCCTTCATAAGCTCTATATTTTGCAAGATATTACTTATCAGTTTGTTAATGAATTAGTAATAAATTCTCCTACTGCAGGAAGCAGCTAACTATATTGCTAGCCATTGGGACACATTCATACAGGTAATCACATTCACTCTGACTGCGTGTACACAGACACTAAATACTAATCATCCTTCAGATCTGATTACAAGAGGATTGCATTTTAAACATATATAGAAAGTAGGAGTAGCGAACGTGGCGTCCCGCCGTCAAGTGCTTCGCTATTGGCTTTATCAAAGCTAACCGAAGGGTAGATTTTGCTTTTTATAGACTTCAGACATGCCTCTTTCATTATTATTCACCCCTGCTTGGAGATGTTTGTTAGTAATGATCCCTCATTGGATCATATGATAATAGGACTGACCATCTACTGAATCACCAGTGCTCTCTGTCACGTCATCATTCATAATATTGATCATTGGTTCAGCCAATCAGATGCCAAATCCCGCCTCCTAAATCATTTTCATTGGATAAGATTCATTGGTTTACATTCAGGTTTATCAAAATATTAGAGGGAAGATAGTGGGAGAGGAAGGACAAAGGGGGTTGACAGATACAGTATCGTAGTGAAAGGGCAGATGTGAGGTGAGATGATGGTAAAAAAAAATGCAATTATCATTATTATTATTATTATTATTTTTATTATTATTATTATTATTATTATTTTTAATATTATTATCATAGATTTCTAAAGCGCCACAGTGCTCTGCAGCATCATACAGTAGGGAAAACAGGACCTACATAAAACTAGGACATACAAGGTAGAAAAAATAAATGTAGACATGAAAATAAATCTATGGAGAACCCTCCTTATTAGAGAGCTTACATTCTAAGTAGTAGAGGGCACAGTTGAAACAAAAGAGGCATTAGTATGAATAGTATCCTCAGTGATAACGTAAGCTGTAAAAAATAGATGGGTTATCAAAGAGCGTCTAAAGATTTGAAGGCTGTGGGAAAGCCTGACTGTACGTGGTAGAGAATTCCATAAGTGAGTAGCAGCACGGGAGAAGTCTTGTAGGTGGGAGTGAAAGGTGGTTACCAGAGACTAAACAAGGAGCAGGCCAGAGGTAAATCTAAGAGGGGGAGAGAGAAAGTAGCTTGAAATGAGATTTGAGATGTATGAAGCGCTGGTGTTGTTGAGGGCTTTGCAGGAAAGGGTGAGTAACTTGAATTGGATTCTAGAGGGCACAGGGAGCCAGTGTAGGAAATTGCAAAGTGTTGCAGCAGGTGTAGAGTGGTGAGAGAGGAAAATCAGCCTTGCAGCAGCATTAAGGATTGATTGACGTGGCGATACCTGGGTGTCAGAAATGCCAGATAGCAGGAGTTTGCACTAGTCAGAGAATGCATTGGTTTTTATTTAATATATATATATATATATATATATATATATATATATATATATATATATATTGCAATAATTGATTTTGTTAAATAAAAATGAAACAATAAAAAATTAAGTATCAAATTCTTCAGTTAGTTATTATCGTCATTCATCACTTAAATGTGTTCTTTTCGGGGGATGGTGGATAACGGGCAATTAGATGCCTTTCAGATCTGGAATGGCAGAATCCAGATGGTACAGCGTATATTTCTTGTTCTATCTTCTAACACTTCATTAGCTTTTTCACTCGCGAACTAAGCTGATAGCGGCCAAACAAGACATTCTCTCTCTAGCACTAAATCCATTCTCAAGAGTCCCTTGGAAAGGATTATGCTTTCTAGTTGGCATACAATAACTGTTGTAATTAAACCTCATGGCAGATATTTTTGAATGTGAATCACGCCATCATTTAGTCTACTATTCTGCAACACATCTTATCACGCATTGTAAAGAAATCACATGGCAAATAACTAATTTCTTTTTCCTCAGTCACTTATAGCAGGAGCTTCTCGGTCCTATTGAAATGAAAATAGACAAGTACATTTATTATATCTGTGCTTGATACCTATGTTATGAGCAAATTAAGCCAATTTCTCCCCGGTTTATACTTTTACTAACGTCTCAGATCACATTATTTTAAACAACTTTACACACCAAAAGCAAAGCCTTCCTTGTATTATAAAACAATTCCAGCACATCCTTACATACTTGATACATATAAAAATTCAATCATTTACAGCCAACTATAACCACATATTCAGACACGGCAAACAAAAGATTTCAACAAGCTGACAACCATATGGAAAATGATTCAGTTCCTATTTTCCTTTAATACCATGATTGATATCACATGTTTAGAAATATCATACACTGTATATACAGGCTGAATGGTAAAACAAGTTGTTGTTGTGGCACCCAAGGCAAAGTTGGTAAATTGATCCCAGTGAGATATATATATCCCAATATATCATTATATTCACTGTCACTGTCCCTCCCAGGGTGATCAGGCTTCTTTTGATGTTCCACATTCTCTTCCTCAGGCTGACTGCTCTCACCCCCGACTTTCACTGCAGTCTTTTCAGCTCCCATAGCATCCACCTCTTCCTGTGTCACTGCCTTGCTAACTTCTCCTACGGTCTCAGGTATTTCACCCTGTGCATCTGATGGCTTCTCTTCCCTGCTGTGTTCCGGCTCATGTACTTCACACGTATATCCCTTGATTTACTCTGATGCTTTCTCACAGATCTCTTTTGAATTAGTCTTATGTTCTTTCTTTCTTTCTTCCCCTTTGCCATTCCCACCATTATTATTATTTTCATTATTCACTTTTATACCATTCCATGCCTCCACAAACTAAACCCAGCAGTGACTATGCACATTATAACTGAAGTGAACCTCAAACCTTATAACAGCGACTCCATACAATATAGCAGTATCTTTTCTCACTGCACATAATACAATGACCTTCTGGGGAGCCCAATCTTATTATTATCTATTATTTATATGGCACCACAAAAGTAGTTAGGCGCAGTTTCCTGACCAAATATAGGTGATATGTTGTTGGATTGTTTGATTATTTGATGTTATTAGATAAGTTATTAGATCAGGGAGCTGTCAGAGGCGGCAATCCATGACAAATCCGTTTTCTGCTCTGCTTGGAGAAGCAGAAATAAAAGGACACTTCTCAATATGATATTGACTCACAAAAAGTGACAAGTTTTTTATAGTTACAGAACATTAGCAAACATGAAAACATGCTGCGCACAGCCCCACTTCCACTATGATGTCAGAACTAGGAAGTCTGTGCAAATACAAACTAGTAGTCTATGACCTCTGTGCAAACACCTTTCAAGTCAGGTTTTCTTTTCATTGGCCTACTTCTCACCAGAATGTCTTAGAAAGATGATTTTACCTCCACACAACAGGTAATAAGTTTCCCTGCATTTGCATACCAAACATGACTCCTGTATATAAGATATTTGAGAAACTTGAAATTATATTTTCCTATGTCCTTATTAAATTCGTTCACACTTATCCCAACTGCTCAGGCACTCCATCCCCAAACCCCCACTTCCCCCTTGGAGGTATCCGGAGATATCACAGAAGTTTTTGATGTAAGCTTAAAGAGAGATTTCAAAGACTTCAGATTTACATTCTGGGTCATAAATTGGTACCGAACACTTGTCTGTAACCACGTGTTGGGAGTTCTCAATCCATTAATACTGTCTGGGTATAACATAAGAGTTTAGAAATCAAATGGATACATTAAATGGTGTAGCACTTAAGGGGCGTGAAGATTTTTAAACTGTGGGGATCCCTGCCATGGAGTCCCACAGGTCTGGTCTTTGGAAGGGGAGGGGGGAAATTCACGATTTGGCAAGAATCATCCATGAGTTGTGGAAAGCAGATTTCTTATCTGACAGCACTGGGGAAAAATATGAAAAGGATTATCTTGTTGGATACCACAAATGGCAGTGATGCTTGATGCAGATCTCTGATTCATTGCAATTTGAGAACTGTTTAATTGTTGTACACAGTACTCAACTTTGAAGAAGGGAGGAGGGGCAGGTCCTGGGAGTTGATCAACAGGAAAGGCGGAGTTAACAGCACTAAGGGGCCGTCGAATACAGCTAAAAACTATAATTCCCAACATGCCAGAGATGCTTGGAGTCTGGACACTGGATGTAATAATAGAACTAGCCAAGAGAGGGTGTTTGGCACTTGGCCCTTGTTGGCTTTGCTGTTGTTGGAATGACCCCACAGCTGCTGAGACTGCTAAGGAGGAGAAAACACACAGTAAGTACTGTGTTTACAAGTGCCTTAAAGCCAGGCAGAGGAGAAGACAGATACACTGCAAATAAAGATTGAGATGAGATGGTGTATACATCCCCTAGAAAGAACTACATAGAACAAGCCTCAATTTTAACAGAGAGTTGCGAACCTTACAAAGTTGCCAATCTAGTCCAAAAAGCTGCCAATCTATCAGGAAGAGCTGACATACTGCTACAGATAGCTGCCAGATCATCAAATGGAATTGCCAATCTTAGAGGGGAGTCTGTCACTGCCAGAGAGTAAGCTATCAGGGATCCTGTACAAGCTGCCAGAGGAACAAAGGGAGTCCAGGTCCAGCTCAGAGAAACAAAGGGAGTCCATGTCGAGCTCAGAGGAACAGAGGGAGTTCATGTCAAGGATACGGAGGGAGAATCCAGGATTTCAGTTGTCTGCTGTTTGTCCTGTATATGCTATTGTTAAAGGTTCTTGCTGCTGCTACTGCTACTACCCTACCCATATTGCCTTTTAGAGGGGACAGTCAGCGAAGGTCATTTCAAACCTTTGATTCATTTTTAAAAGGTCTTCCATGCATCCAGAAATGGTCAGTGTCTGATGCATGTGTGAGTAACCTGCCTAATTTTGCACTGCTCCACACCTGGAGAAATTTGCCCATGTTAAATCTTATTTAAAGCAGATTTATAGCCTAGCATTGAACTACAGTGCTCCTGTCTTTGTCCTTTACATTTAATACTGCTAACTGTGCAATGGACTATTCCGCCACTTATAAATTGCACTCATTTCCTGGTGTACAATGAATCTTCAGTTACTCCTAGAACTGGGTGTATCACCTGTCACATTATCTTCTCCATAATAGTAGTGTTGGGACTACAACTTGCTTTATCATTGTTTTCTTCATATTGCAAGTTATCCTCATTTATAGTTGCTACTTGCTACCATTCTTATTATTGTCATTAACATTTATGTAATATTTATTGCTAATTTATCTTCAAATTCAGGCACATTTATGATCTAGAACTTACACTTGCCATTAGAGGTAGTTTCTCCATCTCATCCATATCTCCTTTATTTAATCTCTTGTATCAGGGTTTGTGCCCATTGGTATTTAAGAGTAATATCTCTCTTTACTACCACAATAGCCTGCAATTTAAGCAAGGATTACTTAAGTTACATGATATTGATATACTGCTTTATTCTTATTCAGAGCCTAGTGCATTACCCTGTTTATTATTTTTTTAAAGAGTCTTAGCTGTAATTTTCTATATTCACATCATTACTGCTGTTTTATTCTTCCATGTCATTGAATGTCATTTATGTCTGTACACATGAACTGTTTTCTCCCGTGTCTCCTGCACACACCACACTCACCAGCCTACATAAACAGAAATAAACCTCACACCCACAAATCCTCCTCGCATGTCCTCTTTCTCACCCTGCTCCTTCTCACAGCTGCTGGTGATATCTCGCCTAACCTTGGGCCCCACACAATCCCCATTATCTGCTCATGTTCCTCACTCCACCCCAAACCTTTCCATCCATCCTGTACTTCCAATCCCGCCAGCGCTATCCCCATATCTCCACTACCCTCTCTTCCCTTCTCCAGTGCACTACAGAAAGCCATATCTGTTTGTAACAAACTTACATCCATCCATAATTTATTTGTTTCTAAATCCCTCAACCTCCTTGCCATTACAGAAACTTGGCTTACCTCTTCTGACACTACATCCCCTGCAGCTCTCTCCTATGGGGACTCACCTTCTGCCACACTCTCAGACCCGGAAACAGACAAAGCGGTGGAGTAGGCATTCTACTCTCTCTCCAAGCTGCACCTTCCAAGTCATACTCTCTGAACCCTCCCTGTTATTCTCTTCATTTGAAGTCCACACTATCTGTCTATTTTATCCTCTCCAGCTTTGTGTTGCTGCCATTTATCGCCCCCAAGGTCCAGTTTCCCAATTCCTTGACAACCTTGCGACCTGGCTCACTTATTTCCTATCCATTGACCTGCCTACACTCATACTAGGTGATTTCAACATACCCTTTGATAATCTCACTGCCACTAAACTTCTTTCACTTACTTCCTCCTTTGGTCTCTCGAACTGGACCTCATCTCCCACCCACTGTGATGGGCACTCCCTTGACCTTGTCTTCTCCCGTTACTGCTCCATCTCTAGTTTCTCCAATTTAGCCTTCCCACTCTCCGACCACAAACTTCTTTTCTTCAGTCTCACCTAACCTCTTGCCGTTCCCCCTGCACCCAAATACACACGTACACAATGAAACTAATACTTTTAATCCAATCCACTTCTCATTTTCACTAAAACAACTATTTTCTCCAATGACTGTATTGTCCTGTCCTAATCAGGCTGCCTCTTTCAATAACAAAACACTCACTTCAGCCCTAAACAATGCAGCTTCAGCTACTACATATAGTCTCCAACAATCCAAACCCCAGCAATGGCACAAAAAACAGATCTGCTACCTGCAGAAGTGCTCCCACACTGCAGAGTGCCACTGGAGGAAATCTTGTTCCTATCCCGATTTCCTCCACTATAAATATACCCGTTCATCGTACAGCACTGCCCTTTCAATTGCCAAACAAACATTCTTCAAATCTCTAATATCCTAATATCCACCCAGTCTTCTAAACCACGACGCCTCTTTGCCACGTTCAACTCACTTCACTGCCCACCTGTACCTCCTCCTCCTTCATCCCTCACTGCCCATGATTTTGCCATCTATTTCAAAGACAAAATTGACACCATTCTACAAGATATTTCCTATTGCCAAATTCCACTCATGCCACTCACTATATCCACCTATACCTAGTCTTCCCAATCCATCCTTAATTCATTCTCTCCAGTAACTGAAGACAAAGTCTCTGCACTCATCTTATCATCTCACCCTACAACCTGTCCACTCTACTCTATTCCCTCCCAAATACTCCGCTCCCTCTCCTCAACTGCATGCCCACCTCTAACTCACCTATCCAACCTGTCTCTCTCCACTGGCACATTTTCATCCTCCTTTAAACATGCGCTCATCTCATCTATTCTAGACCTGGAGCCCACAGATACATGGAACTAGAACTAAGCCCTAGACACTGAGAACCAGCCATAGCAACAGAACTGATAGTACCGGTAAAGCCACTGATACTGCAGAATAGATACTTGATAGTGCAAAGTTCTTACTGAGGTAAGCACTCTTGCTGAATGCAGAATATTGCAGGAAGATGATCAGCTTGAAAGTGCAGAGTATTTGCTGAAAGTTGAACTCCGGTTAATGCAGAACAGAGATTTAATAGGAAAAGATAGCAGGATAAAAGCAAACCATGATGATGCATAAAAGGTATAACAATATACAGGAAAGTATATCCGAATACATTATTCAAGCATTCCATGGGCCCAGGTCCACTTTCAGTCTTGTAGTCTGCAGTCAAGGAAGAGATTTAATAGTGACCCAGGGACTTGCTTATATACAGTTTGAGTTAACAAAAAAATAGTGATGATGTCACAATGTAGACAAAGATAAATTAAGGTCTTTCTTCAGTGGTCCAGAGGTCTGGTCAGTCCAGTACATAGGTCAGTTAAAATCAAGCAATCAAGTTCTTAGAATAAGTCTTCTGCCCAGAACCATGTTACTGACCAGAGTGTAAAGACATCTGTAAGCTACCAGACCCAAGCAAACTAACAATAATTTCTCAACATCAGAAAATTATAAATGGCAAGGTTCAGAATGAGTATGGTTTGGAATTCCTGTACGTGTTATTGAATGTCATGGGGGAGAAAAAATCCTATGTTAGAGTATTCAGGAGTATCAAGACTCAGAATGATGGATACATTTATAATTTTGTAATTACTTACATAATCAGATGGGAGGAATATCCTATAAGAGACGCACTAGTCAGAGAAGAAGGACAGACATTATAAGGAGTATATTTTCTAGTTAGAAGGAAGTGTATACACTCTCTACAAAATAAAACAAGTTTGACTTACGAGTCCTGATAACAGATAAAGCCTAATTTAATGCACTTCTGTCTGCTAAATATTTTCTGATTAACCATAGATATTGTCAGGCATTCTGCATAACTTATATAAGTATTCAGAGAAGCATGTGGGTTGGTAAAACAACCAAAGGTTGAAAATATTGCTTCCTTTGACATTGGAAACAGAAGTGGTAGGACCGCGCTCACTCTCAGAAGGCAAGAGCTGCAATAATACAGGGTATCCTTCCCTCGAAAGGTAATAAGAACAAATAATATTAATGCGCTCTAATGACTTAAATGGATAAGATTTGCATAGTGTTAGTTTAAAAAAAGTGAAATAAGATGTTTCTATAAGGAAGGGGATATTAAATGTTCCAATGTGTCAAATGGATGGTGGATTGGAGGGGAATGTATAACATTGGAATGATTTCTATGTACCTAGTTGTTCAACTATGACGTAGTACTGATGGGATGTGAATAAAAACGTATTTATTGTTAAATAAGGGAAAAGTGTACAAATAATAAAATCACTTATCACCAACAATCAAGCTTATAGGTGAACATACATAGAAACCAGTTGTTAAAATGAAGGAAATTGAAAGAGAAATAAAATGGAATTGCATAATTGTTACCAATATGAGAATGGAACTATTTTAATTCCATTACAATTCCATTTTATTTCTCTTTCAATTTCCTTCATTTTGACAACTGTTTTCTATGTATGTTCATCTATAAGCTTTCTAACACTATACAAATCTTATCCATTTAAGTCAATAGAGCGCATAAATATTTTATGTTCGTCCTTTGACATTGCCATTGTCCCATATTTGATACTGGAACCACCACTGACTGGTATTGACGCAACAAAACAGAGGTGCAGAGTCTAACACATCCCCGGTGTTCACAAAGGGACCCCATATTTCCCTTGCTTTATATCAACTTGATAGGGGAATGCTTGATTTGGCAGTCAGATGTAGCTGACCACCGCCAGGAGCAAAGGAAAGTGTCCAGTTGCTAGGCAACGGGACACGGCCAGCAGGGAGTGATAGGCGTCTGTCCACAGCAGCTAGATGAAGAGCAGGAATGGCGCCTGACACTCATTTTCCGTTTGCCTTTCAGTTTGTTCATCTTGTTCAGATGGAAGAGTGTTGTCATATGTAGATGGCCTGATGCTTGAGCTTGGTTGCCTAAAAGATTGTATGTTGTATAGTAACCATGTGAATGTTATATTTTCAGCCATTGTATGTGACATGGCCTTGAATTGCCGAGAGGCAAAACACTTAATTCTTCATTGAAGAGGGTGAAAACAAATGAAGATGAAAGGCTTTACCGGCAGATCAGTCCCTCATTTATTGTGTCAATGAAAGTAGTGCCTATGTAAACAAAGGTGTAGGATGTGTTCTTTGTCGTTTTGTAGTGGCCCTACTAGCAGATTGTTGTCACCTTGGTCTATATTCCTATATCCCAACAAGTATGGATCTAGTAAGTCACATCACCAAACAGAGTAAAGTGATCTGCACCATCTGAGGTGCTTGCAGGCTGCAGAAGAATGGAATGAAGAAACGGCAACTTCCCCTGGTAACACAGCAGTCATATTGCATAGCCTTTGTCCCACTTTAACAATGGCAGTGAATTTGCTCCAGAATATGAAATCAGAGATAGTAGTTTGCTTGTGTAAAATGAAAGCCAACTTTGGGCAACAAATGCCTGTTAGTTTTGTTATAGTAACAGAATAGCATTATAGATTTCCTACTGGTTCTACACATATTCCCCTTACTAAACTCCTTCATAAAAGAGGAATAAAAAGTATCACACCCTGCTATGCTTCATATGCCTCTCTGGCACAAAAAAAGTCAAAAGACACAGTCTTTAAAGTTGTATTTTAATGTCAAATGCCTTTGTGTTGCAGCCAGATAATATCCCTCAATAAGCCATCAGTACAATTGAAGGGGGAGGTGGAAGACATCCCATGCCAAGCCTTCGAGTCACCCAGCTCTCCCAGGAATAACAGCTCCACGTGTCTGTGATGTTAGGTGGAAACCTCAGGCTGAATAAACATCATGCAAATAGGATGTGCTCGGAAAACATAGGTGGGCTGTTATGCATTTTTTAATAGAGCATAAAACCATAACTGTTTGGAAAAATGGATGTATTCTTATCCAAAGCAATTAAATGCAATCACTTTTTCCAAAAGGTACATTGTTCTTTGCCTCGAATTGTTTCATTAAGTGGAGATGAGTAACTGTTGGATGAAGATGTCACAAGTATCTTCATTTTGTAAAGTGCAGCTTTTTCCATTCATATTCTTTTCTGGGGGTCTGTTAGTGAGACGCTGCTCATTCGGAAAACTGTGTCTGGAGAAAGAAATCTACATTGCGAAACCAAGCTGCAAAAAAACATACATGGCTAGGTTCACCAAGCAGTGTTATAAAGCAGTTTGTTCAGACACTTCTCTAACTGCTTAATAAATGTGCAGGTATTAACTAATCTTGCTGGCCATCGATTTAGCTTGGGGGAAGGGGGCTAGCAAGTGTTATAAAAAATCAGTAGAGAGTGCATAAAGCATCACTATTTCCCATACCATGGGGCAATATATAGTTGTGAGAGATCAAAAAGCAGTGGTGGGACAAGTTGTATCAATGTCTGAGACAGAGATGTCAAACCACTCCCCTTCCTACACATGACTTCTTCGCTCATTGGCAACATAGTAATGCTGTGCAGTAGCCATGTTATTAGTTTGGTTGGCTGATCATTCTATCAAATAACCATAAGTAAATTAGAAATCAGATTTCCATAGAGAGCATGCGCTTCCTCACTACGCTGTAGTCTCTCTGCTGGAAGACAGCCTCTGCAAGAGATTTCACCTATTTACAGACTGCTGCTCACCTACAGGTCACACCCCAAGGATCCCCATGAGACTAAATGGAAGCAGGACAAGTGGGAAACCAGAAACCTGAAGAGTGGTCATCTATTAGAGCAAGCATAGTGATGAGCACCATATGTGTGTGAATAAGGGAGAACGCCACCATGGTGTACTACAGATGGTATATGAACCCAGAGAAATTGCAGACAATATGCTCATGTGTTTCTTTGTTGGAGACAGTATGGAGGGGAGGGCACCCTGTCGTACATATAGAGGGACTATCCGAGGCTTACTGTAATGTGGAGCGACATTCATCGTCTTACTTTTAAAGTCACACAGGTTTACATGCAATGAATATCTTAAATGATCCGAAATGTCAAATAGCTCAAAGCGGGAAGATAAAAGATCTGCCTTCACTCTTTTCCATAAATGAGAGTGTCCGGTTTGTCCACAAAATGAAACATATTACAAGTATTATCAGCAATTCTTCTGATAAAATTTTGTCTCCCATGCTCAAAATACTGTAATAAAATAATCAATTTGTATTTGTTCCTTATTAAAATAGTAAGCTAATATTGGCTGTTTAATAAATAAAATGTTTTTACCCCCATAACAACTTCTTAATAAATACTTACCTTATTCTTTTTTCTGTTCTGGTAGCCCAGCTAGTCTTGAGAACCACCTCTAAAAATATCTGCCTTTTTCTGGAAGTTCGATATACAGTTTTGCAAACCGCAGCTTGATACATTACATGATTTGTATTCTTTACATTTGTAAAAATTAGGATGGCGGTTTTAGGACTGGCGCTGTGAAATCATGCATTTTTATGTGTAGTTTTACCTTTAGTAATACCGCTTTCATACTGCCGCCCCGGCAATATCCCGGGTTTTTCAAGCCGGGTTTTTGCCGGGGCTCGGAGCGTCCCAGCTCAGAAACACCATTCATACTGCACCTCGGACCCGGGAATTTCCCGGGTTGACCCCATTCATACTGCACAAGTCTGTGCCCTGGCAATTTGTGGGAGTCATCACCAGAGCAGTTTTCATTGGCTGAAAAATGGTGATGTTATTGAAAGGTGACTGTTTTTTTTTTCTTCCACGGGCTCCCACCGATGGCATCATCCTCCAGAGACAGGCAGACAGCCACTCAGCTTGTTTTCTGTGCAACCCGGGTTGAAAAACCCGGGTTGCACCATTCATAGTGCAGGCAACCCGGGTCCGACCCGGGAATTACCCCTCGATAAATCCCGGGTTGAAGACCCGGGTTTTTAGACCCGGGATTTTTGACTTGTACCATTCATACTGCACCAAGACCCGGGTCGTTTGAGCTCGCCCCGGCAAAAACCCGGGATTTTGGTGCAGTATGAATGGGGTATCAGTCTCATGGTTTGCAAATCACACATGATTCCCCATCTCTCCGAAAGATGAAGGTCCCTCATCTCTAATTAACATCAACGAATGTAAAAGCCCTGGACATGTGGTGAGGTTTACTATGACAGCTATTGAAGACCTCCATATCTGTCACAATACCGTCTTAATGCTGTTAATTAGTTTGCAGTAGTTCTCCATCTCTTTGGCCTGTGTAATACATTTATGAAATCTCCTTGTTAAACATTACCAACTATTTGTGCATATGTACTAATAATAATAAGCTATGTTTTATTATATACTGGATCTGAACATCTGCTGAGCTGCATATATAAAAACATATGAAAAGGTATCTTGTTTATAACAAAATGTGACAAGTCGGTCTTTGGTCATTTGAAATGTTGAGGTATGTATGTGCTTCCCTTGGATGTTTAAAACTACTGCAAGAAATGTACTATTGTGTAAACAAAATAAACAAAGATTAAATCCACCATTTACCATTTACAGAAACCTAATATTTTTTTCAGCAATTATTAAATTCTCTACCTTGCTGTTTCTATTTAACTTAAACTAAAACTAAAGATTACATGTGCAGTTTTTGTCAGCTAATTCGGGCAATTTGAACCGAATTGGCCTAAATTGCTGTGTGTGTCTGGCTCCACTGACCACCAAAGATGACCAAGAATGATTGAACTAAAATGTGTAAAGTAGTTTGGTGACCATACCTATTTTAGATTTTTTGCTATATTCTTGTTCTCAGAGAATAACTTTATGTGACACCCCCAGTATCTCATAACCATGTGCCAGTATGTGCCATGCACATACTGTCCCAATTTTTACAGTGGCAATGTTGGAAGGTGCTTTATGTACATGAGTAGAAAATTGGCTCAGGGATAAGGAACAAGCGATTGTTACATATAGAGCATAATCTTAATGGATTAATCAGTCTACACTCTCAGACAATTCAAGGTGACAAAATGCCACAGGCCTCAAGTAAGTCCCACTTGGAGGCTGCTAATAGCAAGAATGAGACAAGGGTTTGAAGTGACAGACAAAAAGCATAACCAGATGACAATCAAGGAGCCAGGGCAGGCAGAGTACAAGCAACATCTCTAGAACTCCAGAACATTTACTTGGCAAAGAACGTGGAGTGTTAATGATAATATATAGGGTTTTGTCACTCCAAGGTACTCAAACAATCTAGCAAAAGTTATGACCAGAAACGCGAATTAGTGCTTAAATGAATCTGACCGGACTCAACAGGGATGGGCATACATGTGTGTTTCTAAGTGGGCATGTGGTGAAAAATAAGCAATAAATGTGTCTGTTATGTCATATTACCCATCCTTATGGGTAACATCTGCCACCCCTTAGCTGACTTAAGTGACTTAAGTGGAAACATCAGGTGTCTTGATTTCTTCAGGACCTTACTCCTTCCATACCACAGCATATTGAAGTTAACCATGATAAATTTGGAAATCCAGAACCCAGTAAACCTTAAATTTGTGGGTCATCAACTATTACAGGATTAGGTGGAAGACTTTGAACAGAGCAGTGGTTACTAATCAAAGATATCAACAAGGATATGTGGACAACATTAAACATTCTCAAAGAGGAAGTCAATCTCAGGTGTAATGCCACCAAATCCTCTGTTTAAGGATTTGAAAAGTACAAAAGTAAATGGGAACAAATGGGACCAGTGCTTAGGAGCAAAGAAGCTCTGTGAATTGTAACTTTACTAACTTCCTCTTTGAGCTGAAGTTTCAGATCAAAAGGTACAGACATCTGCTGCAGAAATTCCTTCTGATGAAAAGATGGATGGTACAGGTATTCTTGGGTGATAGCCATCAACAATAAATAAAGGAGGATTATTAATAGAAGAGTGCATGTGATTACTAATGATAAATTTCATTCAAAGGAAGAGAACTTCCTTACTGGTGTTATAAAGCATAATTTATGAGGAACTGTTTCAGAGTTTGATTTACTGTTTTGCTTTATTTGTTGGACTGTCATGGACAGAGGAGAAATGTAACGTGATCATTCATCCAATGATCCAAGATAACTGACAGGCATATCGTCCTTGATGGTCTAGGTCTGACATCAAGTAGGTGGTCTATAGGTTCTGTTCCCGGTATTGGGTGTTATTGACTATATTTTATATCTTATTGCTGACCTTGCTTTGTTCCTGACCATTGGGGCTTGCCACCTGTTCTGACCTTTTGCTTATTTATTTACCTTGACTTGTACCTGCTGATTTGTAGCAAATTGCCTGTTTGTATTGACTCAGCCCATTTGACTTCCCTTGCCCTTGTGTTGACCACTAGTTGTAGCCATTTAACTATAGTTACATGTACAGGACCTAGAAGAAACCAAGTACTGGTGAACATACTAAGTTCTATGAAAAGGAGACTGATGAAAGCAAAGACAGTGGCACATAAACTGAACAAGATATGAATGGCCACCCAACATAGTGGACTATAATTTTCTGTATTTTTCTATTGCTGAGCCTAAGCATTCTCCCACTGTCCTTTCTGAATTACATATCCTTTAAACATGTCTCAGATCTGTTCTTGTCCACTAGTTTTTCTTTTAAATAATTTTTCACCAGATATTTTTCATGTTTGTTTCCGTCCTATAGTAAAGTATTCCCCCTTGATCTATTGCTGTGAGCAAGCATAGGGGACAATATTCCTAAGAGGTTAGGAGACTGCATAAGTACCCAGAGTCTGCTAAAAATTAACACAATTGTAGGTGAGACCTTCGGTGATCCATTTCCATTATTTTCCATTTGATCTATTGTGGGCTTCTTTTTGATGTCCCTTCCCACTTCTTTAACTCGTGACTTTGACATAAGCAGTGGTTCTCAAATAAATGGTAGACTACATAAGCAAACTTAGTTCTCGGTTTTAAAAGCTAGGTATATACTTTAAATACAATGAAATAAAAAAATAAGTTTACTGTGATGGTAATATAAAGTTGAAATCAGGTCACATTATTTAAAATTGGTCTTGCCAATACATGGTGCTAATTTTTATTTCATAAAAACCACAATTGTGTCAGTGGTGTCACAAGTACAGTGTGCCTAAACAGTACAGCCATTTTTTCTGTTCTTGTGAGTATACTCCTGCTGTTTTAATACATCTATATCCAAAAGGTTTGTTATATTTTAAATAATGTCCTATTTTATGTTTCCTTTACCCTGTTAATGGGCAAATCCTTGTGCTGCCCCTAGTGGAAGTACTTATGTACTGCAGAACTCCTGGGAAGCCTGTCAAACATTACAAACAGCTGCTGAGCTGAGCCCTCCCAACACTGTGTGCTTTGGCAGTGCTCAGA
Source organism: Mixophyes fleayi (assembly GCF_038048845.1). NCBI lineage: Eukaryota > Metazoa > Chordata > Amphibia > Anura > Limnodynastidae > Mixophyes > Mixophyes fleayi. The sequence continues at coordinate 62,937,115 of NC_134410.1, read as the reverse complement.
TGCACAGGAGCGAGGGTTGAGCGAGTGCTCTTTGAAGTCTGCTTGGTGATGTTATATTATTCTTGGCTCAGGACAGTACATTGCAGCTAGTTCTCATCATAACTGAAGTGCAAAGTTTTTCTCAAAGCTCTAGAAGGATGGTTTTAGCATTACATTATACTATAAATCACCTTGACTCATTTCACTGCCGAGACCATGTTATTTTATTAAATTCTTCTTAGGTTTTTCTTTTTTGTTTTTAGGATGAGATCCATTGCTGCTTCATTTATTGGGGTGTTTTGAGGCTCCACCGAATGCCTACCATAGCAGAGAAATGTGATGCAATATGGTGCAGTCATTCAGTTTCTAACCATCCACAAATGTAAAGCTAGGCATTCCAGATAGTAACATTCTAGCTGTGTATAACTGACTCCCAGCCAAATGAGGGCATTGCCACTGCTGAGAGGGTGACAATCCCAGCATGTGAGTCGGAGAAACGTCACTTTATGTCAGATCTATGCAACTGGCGTCTCCACTCTGTCCTTTTAAACCCTTATCTTAATAAACCCTTGTGTTCAGATGGAGAAAGTATTTTATTGTTACAACTGCAGAAAACCAGATGCCAGGGAGGTGGAGAGTTACACCAAAAGGCTGAGAATTATACTTCAACACGATTTACCATTAATATGAAATTTGTATTCATGTCTTGTGGATTATAGTATAAGAAAGTATATCCAACCGGCTCCATGTAATAAATGACAATACCAAAAAAGTTTGTGTTTCTGCCTTGTAGATTGTTGTTGGATCTTTGCATTTAGGAAGAAATCATGACCCCCTTCGTAATACTGAAAGGAGCAAGTATGGCTATTGACTTCTCTCACTTGTAAAACAAATGAAACACAAACAGTAAACAATAAAAAAAAATGGTGCCCATGCCATTCTTCTTCCCATGAAGAAGGGGAAAGGGAGAGGAAGAACAACAGAGTTGGGAGGGTACCTGTACATATCTCAATAATAGACGAGTTGTAGTGTCAAATGCTTCAAATTAACTATCAGAAATGGAGTCTCAGTGGAGTCTTGTAGCGAGCTTCCCAGGGTTCTGACGTCTTACAAAATGGTTTAGCAGAATTCTTAATAATGCTTGTCATATATAGAGATGGTCACTGACCCCCGTGTTTTGGTTTTGGATTCGGTTTTGGATCTGGATTACCGTCGTGTTTTGGTTTTGGTTTTGGTTTTGCAAAACCGCCATTGCGTGTTTTGGTTTTGGTTTTGGTTTTGTTTGGTTTTGTTTTGCTATTTTTTGGGAAAATCCATGTTTTTGGGCCTAAATTAACCCAATTTAGTGCTCCAACTGTTTTAGAGACAAGTAATCTAATTGTTGAGGTAATAAATCATCCAAAAAAACAGTTTAATTCTTCGTTGGTAGGCCTATTCTACACACAAAACAGATTGTCTTCCTCTCCATCTATGCATATTGGCAATGCAGCCATCGTCTTTGAATGTATATTACACCCTACACTTATAGTTAAATATGTAAAGAAATGGAAAAAGCCAGTTTGGTTTCTGTCTCTCAAGGCCCCCCTCCACTTGTATAAAATACCAAAAAATTCAGCCATTATAGACTGTACAATATTAATTGACATGGAGAAAGACAGTTTGGGGTCACTCTGTCTCTCTAGGCCCCCCTCCACTTGTATAAAATACCAAAAAATTCAGCCATTATAGACTGTACAATATTAATTGACATGGAGAAAGCCAGTTTGGTTTCTGTCTCTCTAGGCCCCCCTCCACTTGTATAAAATACTAAAAAATTCAGCCATTATAGACTGTACAATATTAATTGACATGGAGAAAGACAGTTTGGGGTCACTCTGTCTCTCTAGGCCCCCCTCCACTTGTATAAAATACCAAAAAATTCAGCCATTATAGACTGTACAATATTAATTGACATGGAGAAAGACAGTTTGGTTTCTGTCTCTCTAGGCCCCCCTCCACTTGTATAAAATACAAAAAAATCCAGCCGTTATAGACTGTACAATATTAATTGACATGGAGAAAGCCAGTTTGGTTTCTGTCTCTCTAGGCCCCCCTCCACTTGTATAAAATACTAATAAATTCAGCCGTTATATACTGTACAATATAAATTGAAATGGACAAAGGCAGTTTGGTATCTGTCTGCATCAGATCCTCTCTCCACTTGGAGTAAAATAGAAAACTATTCAGCCGTTATATAATCTAGAATATAAATAGAAATTGAGAAAGGCAATTTGGTATCTGTCTGCATCATAATCATCAACATCATCATTAGCGCCCTCGTCGCCTACACAAATCTCCCCCTCATCCTCTTCTAATTCCAAAGTGGCATCCTCAATTTGGGTATCACCGGCTACACTCGGGCTATTAAGGCACACATCAGCAGAATGCTCACGATTAGACATCCCACTGTTGGATGGACTCTCCACAGGGATTGTTGTCATTTGTGAATCAGAGCAAATATTCTCCTGTAATGCCTCACTGTTATCTTGCAGCTCGGCTTTGACGCGTAACAGTAGTTGTGCACCAATTGTAGGCTGGGTAACTTTTTGGGATCTGCCACTAATAGCCAAAGGTGAAGGCCTCATTCTCTCTTTGCCACTGCGTGTGTAGAATGGCATGCTTGCAATTTTTTTTTTATCGTCACTTAACTTTTGCTCAGTTACACTTCTTTTTCGCTTCAATACAGTAAATTTTTTTTTGGTTTTTGTTTTTTGCACTAATTTGAAAACACTCTGTTGTTTGACATCGCCTTGGCCAGATGACGTACTGGGAACACTAACATCAGGACTGGTGACAGAACCTGGTTGCTCATTTAGATCATATGTGGACTGCTTTGAATCCATTCTGAGCGCAAACCACTGAGGAGTGCTAAAAATTATTGAGTAGATACTGCTGACAGATATGACTTTTGACAGCCAGAAATATTAATGCACAATTAGGGAGGACACCCCAAAAACACTGAGGAGTGCTAAAAATTATTGAGTAGATACTGCTGACAGATATGACTTTTGACAGCCAGAAATATTAATGCACAATTAGGGAGGACACCCCAAAAACACTGAGGAGTGCTAAAAATTATTGAGTAGATACTGCTGACAGATATGACTTTTGACAGCCAGAAATATTAATGCACAATTAGGGAGGACACCCCAAAAACACTGAGGAGTGCTAAAAATTATTGAGTAGATACTGCTGACAGATATGACTTTTGACAGCCAGAAATATTAATGCACAATTAGGGAGGACACCCCAAAAACACTGAGGAGTGCTACAAATTATTGAGTAGATACTGCTGACAGATATGACTTTTGACAGCCAGAAATATTAATGCACAATTAGGGAGGACACCCCAAAAACACTGAGGAGTGCTAAAAATTATTGAGTAGATACTGCTGACAGATATGACTTTTGACAGCCAGAAATATTAATGCACAATTAGGGAGGACACCCCAAAAACACTGAGGAGTGCTAAAAATTATTGAGTAGATACTGCTGACAGATATGACTTTTGACAGCCAGAAATATTAATGCACAATTAGGGAGGACACCCCAAAAACACTGAGGAGTGCTACAAATTATTGAGTAGATACTGCTGACAGATATGACTTTTGACAGCCAGAAATATTAATGCACAATTAGGGAGGACACCCCAAAAACACTGAGGAGTGCTAAAAATTATTGAGTAGATACTGCTGACAGATATGACTTTTGACAGCCAGAAATATTAATGCACAATTAGGGAGGACACCCCAAAAACACTGAGGTGTGCTACAAATTATTTAGTAGATACTGCTGACAGATATGACTTTTGACAGCCAGAAATATTAATGCACAATTATGGGGGACACCCCAAAAGCGCTGGGGAGTGCCAAATATGAAGAAAAAATAATAAACCTCTATCCTCCTCTCTGCACTAGCGATTTTGGTTAGAGCAATTGCAAGAACAATATGGTATTCTCTGTCCCTGCTCTAATTAGCCTATGACTACACCCTGCTCTCTCCCTCTGTCAAATGGCGATGGATTGCTGTGGAGGCGTGTATTTATAAAGTTGAAGTATCGCGAGAACCGAGTCCCGAGATCCGACGACGTCACAATGACGTTCGGCCTCGATTTGGATTCGGAATGGGCGGGAGAGTACCGAGCTGCTCAGCTCGGTACTCGGATACCCAAAGTTCGGGTGGGTTCGGTTCTCGGAGAACCGGACCCGCCCATCTCTAGTCATATATTCCATCTGCTAAATAAAAATATATTTGTTCCAATTTACAATTTACTACGATAAAAAACACGGGCACCCTTAGGTGATGCACACACGGACACATCAGCCACAGACAACTTCATGCTGAAAACAGGACTTTTATTGTTCCTTTACAATAAAAAGCATTCTTTCATCAGGATGACACTAGTAAACAACATCAAGTTGCATACACCTCCTTGTGATCATAATGCTAACTAACACAGTCCAGCGCTGTAGCCACTAGCCGACTTGTTCAGCATCAGTCATACCTTAGAACTGAAAAAGACAGGTTTAAAAACACAAAGCTCCTCCCTTTGATCTAATTACCCTATTAGACTCTATTTTCAACAGGTTTGAATTAAACCTAGGGTTCTTGGTCTGAAAGAACTTAACCCTTTCCGCAGCCTGTACCTGCTGATTTGTGCAGCCACTGAAATTTAATTCATAATTTAATGGGCTAGTTCTCAGTACAGGGTACAATATTGAAGTCTAATATAATTTTAGGGTTCAAGAACAAAAGTACCCAGTTTCAAAAGGTTTCCCCTCTCATCATAAAGATTTAGGGTAGTAAAAAAATAAGAGAAGTACGTATCTGCAGGTAATAGTAAAACTCCATGCAAATAGGCTCTACTTACACACGTAGTCAACAAGGAAAAGACCTCAAGATACATTCAATGTTGACTACGGATGTATTTTCACACCCCTCTCTGCTCTACTACACAGAATGCTGCAGGACACATATGTACAAGTCACCTGCAGCAGTCTGCGGGGTTGGCAGGGGCCGGCAACATTTCAGCTTCTGGATCTAGCAGCTCAATACAGTGTATAAATAATTTATTTTAATTTTTTAATAAGCGTGCCCCCTTCCCCCTCTCAACGATATTAACCCTTGTGCTGCCAGACGAGTGCTGTTATGGGCAAAATCGTGGGAGGGGAAGCGTGGATTGCCCTCCCCTCAGGTGTAATTCTAACCAGCATTAGGATAGCCAGCCGTGGCTGTTGGCACCATACCAGGGGAACCAACAACGTGTGACCCCCAAATGCCTAGGGCAACCAGCCCCATGCTGACCAGTCTGGGACTGCTATTGTCATTATGTTAGAGGGACCCCATGCTGTGGGTTTCCCTGCTATAGTGTCAACAACCCCAGCTGTCTTGTCAAGTGCAGGTTGGAATAAAATTAAGGGGACCCTACTCTTTTTTCCCTCCAATTTTGCTTCGACCAGCACTAGACTGTTAGGACAAGGGTTAATATCTTTTGGAGGGGGGAGTCCAAGTTTTTTCTTTTTTTTTTTACATCTTTCTTAAACAGCAGTCTAGCACTGCCGGCAGCTGTAATGCTCCCAGACCTGGCACAAGCACTTAGACTAGACCCCTTGCTGGAGCTACTGGTGAAATCAATGCACTTTTCAGTGTACTGCAAGCTGCCTTGGGTGTTCCCTGCATGGTAATGCCCGTACTAAACATTACTTACTTTCATCCGCCCATTGCCCACCCTGTTCACTCCTCTAAAACATAGGGTGTACGAAGTCTTTTTTTTAACAAAATAATTAGCTGATTTTAAGGAGGATATGTTCAAAACAGGCAGATACATTCCTTAATGACTCAGGCCCAATAACTCTAAAACATATATAATAAACAAACTTAGGGCCTTTTTAACAACCACCTAATCCCATTTTTGGAGGACCACCACAATTTTATTTATTCCCTCTATTTATCATTAGGGGATCACAGCAGATATCAGTCCCCATAGGTTTCTATGGAGACTGCTATTTTCGTGATTTAACAAGTTCTGAAAATCAAACATTTTTGGAACTTGTGCCTGATGCCCTTAGTCGTTGAATCCTATGGGGAGAGCATTGCAGTAGAGGGACCATAGGATCCCTCACTGCATTTTACCTGATCTCCCCTCCAGTTGCTATTTCAAAGATGGCCATTTTGTGACAATGACCATAGAGAAGATAGAATATTGATAATCTTGTGTGATCAGAAGGACATCGAGACTGCTGTTCATGCACACCACTTTTTAATAAATGCACACAATCTTTCATTCCTCATCACTGAGATAAGGATTGAAAATGATCATGTCAAAAATGTGCTGGTTAATAATAGAGATATTCTCCGAGAACCGAACCCACCTGAACTTTCGCACGCCCTTGGAATTGAAAACGAGGCAAAATGTCATTGTTACATCGTTGGATCTCGCGAGTTTGGGATTCTATAAGTACTGCCCGGCAATCCAGTGCCATTTCACAGATAGACACAGAAGGGGTTGCACGGTTCTTGGCAGTCTCTAGTGCAGTTGGGCACAACATTGCTAGAAAAGAAAGAGGAGGGGTAGAAGTGTTCTTCAAAGTCTCCAGTGACATTCTACTGAGTGACAGCTCACACAGAAACAGGAGAGCTCCATTGCTCCATTGTTAATTGTCATTGCTGAAATAGAAATAATAGGGCTGTCAGTCTTCTTCTAAATCGGCAGTCACATTGTACTGTGTTATATAGCAAGCAAACAAACATGAGAGTTCCATTGCTCCATTGCTAATTATCATTGCTGAAATATAAATAATAGAGCTGGCAGTCTTGTTCTAAATCTGCAGTCACATTGTACAGTGTTATATAGCTAACACACAAACATGAGAGGTCCATTGCTCCATCACTAATTGTCATTGCTGAAATATAAATAATAGGGCTGGCAGTGTTCTTCAAAATCTGCAGTCACATTTTACTGTGTTATCAAAATGGAGTCACAGCAGTACACAGAAGACCAGAAACACCAAACAGCTGCTGGCACCAGTCATGATGATAGTAATGCCTCTACGTAATCTGCTTAAGCTTCTGTTATGCCATTTGAAACGAGTTCATGGCAAGCTGTTGGGAAAATTGGAAACTTATGCTAAAAAATAACAACAAGCAGTGCAGTATCAGCTAGGTCCCTTCTCTCAGCTAGAACCCAACACCTGTAATATACACCCACAACACCTTCCACAACAATTTATTCAGCAGCGATCGGAGTTAGTTAGAATTCTTGAGCGTTTGTCCCACTCCTGCTGCTGGGGGTGGATTTTCATCCCAGAAGCAGACCAAGAAGAAGACTACTAGTAGTTTACAACAATTGACTGCTAAACAATCTTTTGCAAGAGGAAGCAAGTATGAAAGCTGTCACCCAGTCCCAAAGCTGATTACAGACGCCATGGCAACTATGCTAGTATTAGATCTGTGTCCAATATCCACCATTAATGCAGCTGGTTTTAGACAGTTACTTGAGGTCTTGTGTCCCCATTACCAAATTCCATCACAGCACCATTTCACTAGAAAAGCTATTCCTCACCTTTACTAGAAGGTTCATAAAAATGTAATTATTGGGCTACAAAATGCCATTCTACCCACTGTACACTTAACCACAGATATGTAGATAAGCAGAACTGGGCAAACTAAAGATTATATGACTGTTACAGGCCACTGGGTTAGTGATTCGACTTCAGTAGGAACAGCAGCAGCATGTACCCAAGTATGTCACATTTTTCAGCAGCTACAAGAGCAATTTAATTTGCCCTGCCACCAACTGAAACAAAAGGTGGTAACAAGGTGGAATTCCACCCTGTATATGCTTCTGAGGATGGAGGAACAGCGAAAAGCCATCCACCCTTACTCCACAAGCCATAACTTTGGGAAAGGAGAGGGGATGTATTTTACTCAAGCACAGTGGAGAATATTTTCCGTGTTGTACAAGGTGCTAAAACCATTCTAAGTAGTCATTGTGAAGTGAGTTCAGACACTGCTAGCTTGAGCTCAGTGATTCCCTTAATTAGACATTTGGAAAAGCAGCTTGAGAAACTGAAGGAGATGAAACAAAGCAATTACGCTAAGTATGTCGGACTTGTAGATCAAGTACTTTAATCGCTTCGCCAGGATCCAAGAGTTATCAAAATCTTGAAATCGGATCAATACCTTTTGGAGACTGTGCTTGATCCTAGGTTTAAGAGCTATATCTTCTCTTTGTTTCCAACTGACCCCAGATCTGAAGAGATGCAAGGAGCTCTTGATGAGCAAGATGACAGCTCAAGTGTTACATGACAGGATGGCATCTCCTCCTTCAGTGCTCAGATCCTATTATCAACATCCAAAGGATGGTGGAGGATTATTTTAACGACAGCATAGAAATAGACACATCAGACAGTTCCTTTACATACTGGGAGGAAAAAAAGGGAATTTGGAGACCCATGTACCAACTCTCTTTGCACTGCCTAAGCTGCCCACCCTCTAGTGTGTGCTCGGAAAGAGTTTTCAGCACAGCCGGGAACCTTGTCAGCGATCGGCGTAGGAGGCTTCTTCCTCAAAATGTGGAAAAGATGATATTCATAGAATGAACTACAATTTCCAGGAGGAAGGCCTTTCCCGCCAATTACATCAACATACAGAAACTTCTGTAATGGTGGTTTCCAGCGGTGATGAATTAATAATGTGCTCCTTCAAACGTGCACTCAAAACTCACCTCTTCCTCAAAGCCTACCAACCATCTACTTAATCCCCATCTCCTCCCTTTGCTCGTCCTCCTTTCCTCTTGCCTCAACTGGCTCCTCTTGTGCCTGGTCTGTTTACCCTCCCTTAGGATGTAAGCTCGTATGAGCAGGGCCCCCTCCCCTCCTGTCTCCATACCTGTTCTTCTGCTCCGTCTTTACTGCATATGACTGGTCGGAGTTTCTGAAGTATTGGTACTTTTTGTTCATTGTTCTGTATGGTTTCACCCTGTATAGTTTACTGTTAGTACTGTGTGCGGCACTGCGGATACCTTGTGGTGCCTAACAAATAAATTATAATAATAATAATGTGAGGATGATGTACACACTGATGAGGGTGAGGATGAGGCTGAGGATAATAACAACAACATCTTGCCACAATAGAGTTCATTAACACTGTTACCTTAGGTGCCTTAAGCCCATTGTTACATTCCATATTGCACCACTTTTCTTTCCTGCCACTGCTGTGTGGCAATGTTTCCTAGATGTGCTTTGAACTGCCATGTATTTGTGTCATTCCTCTTTGACTTAGCATCCAGCCAGCTCGCTGCAGTCTTTATTCAAGAGTGGATGAAAATAATATTGTGACCTGTGAGGTGGTCAAAATTGACTGTAAATGACTGGAAAGTATTGTTATTGAGGATGATAATAATAATAATGTAGGAACAAATAAAGAGCAAAACTATGTGACTTTTGCATATTTTCGCAATTTTTCTAAAAAATAAAGTTGCAAAACCAAAACGAAAACACGCAAGGGCGGTTTTGCCAAAACCAAAACCATAACCATAACACAAAGTTAATCCAGATTCAAAACCAAAATCAAAACCAAGCCACAGGGGTCAGTGAACATCTCTATTTAGCAAATATGCCCCTTAATGAGAGAAAATGGTGTAAAATGTTATAGCCTAGAACACTAATTAATTAAAATAATACAATGTCAATCTATATAACTAACAAGAAAGATACAATAACAACAATTAAACAAGATATGCATACTTTGGAATTAATTAATTATTTGCAAGTAACATTTCAATATTACATATCTCACTAATGGTAGTCACGAGAAAATTGAAAAAGTCTATATATCCAAGGTACCTTTTCACACAGTATACTCGGTTAGACAGAGATTGTTGTCAATTATTAGTTCAGTTCTTAAAATGAAGAATATTACTGCAATCTAGCTGAATCTGGCAGAGTGGACTCTGCACACGCACGGGCGCTTATCACCCAACATATGGATCTCTGGAAAATCAGCATCTGATACAGATTCCAACATACGGAAATGTGCCTCTGTGTAGATCGATAGTTAATCTAAATTCAAGATTTACCTTGTAGTGTAAAGGCAATGCAGGCTCAAGTGGTATTCTTATGGTGTCATATAGAGTGAATTAACCAACTCGTTTCCCCATATAATATGGATTCATCAAAGGTAGTTGTCAGAACGGCTAGTCTAATATAAGGATTTACTGTATTATTGTGTTTTTCTGGATTAAATGAATATATTTTAATATTATTTATATGAGTATTTGATTGATACTTTTAAGATGACAACTGACATTTTATATGGGGTGTGATTAATTCCACAGCGCTCGTTTGTGTTTTTTTGTTTTTTGAGGGTTTGATAGACCTGTGTTATGTACGTCTAGTAGCTATCCAATGAAGATTGTCCACTTCAAATAGTGTGGTTCCAACTCACAATGCAATTTAATAGCAAAAAGCAGCAATTCAATAAAATAAGTACAGCCAATTACATACGCAGGCACCCTGGATCCAGCATACAGTCATTCAGTCCTGAAGTCTGTGGTTGAGAAGAGTGTCTGCTGTCCCCAGAGCTCCTTCTTATATACAGTTAGTGATACAGTGAAAACAATAGAGATGATTTGCATGTTTCCATAGGTTCAGGCTTCAGGACAGTCCAGTGAAATGCAGGTCATTTGCCAGTTCAAACGATGCCCTCCAAGGGTGGGGGTCGGCACTCCAACAGATGCATACTAATCTTCCCATCGAAAGCTGGTTCAAAGTGGTCTATTTGCATTACATACACAATACCATTTTGATCATTTATTCCCTATAATCTATATCTTGCATACGCAAGGTGCTATCTCTTAGGCGATTGAACCAGACGTCTGACGATAAATAGGGGATTAGAATGATACATGATATGTTTCCTGTATCCTGAACCTTAGATCTCACTAAAGTGTATTTAACATTATAATATTTAACTATAAACTGTGCTACATTTCATTATAAATAACTATGCGTTGGAACTATTTTTAAGGTGAACTAATTAAAAGTATATGTATTTGTGTAAATTTGTGTATAAGTGTTCGCACGTGTTGTGGTTAATTACGTTCCTCCATGCCATAGCGTGCTATTCGCATAATTTCCAACAAAGACAATCAGATTGATAGATATTAATTTGAAATGACCATATCCATGTTACGAACGTACCTGCTCCCCGCCGCTCCGTCCGGATGCCACATGACCGCATCCTAGAGGCGGGGATTTTAAATCCCTGTCAGTATAAAAATTTCACTCTGACACTCGTTGCGTGTCAGAGCAACACTTACCTGTTCCTGGCTTCTGCGCTTCGTGGATTGCTGTGTCTTCCAGTCTCCTGTGTCTTCTTGTGTGCTGATCTCTGCCTGTTAGACTATTCTGGCTCTCCAACCCCTGTGTACCGACCCGGCTTCCTGGCTATACCTCTATTTTTGTGACCCGTGTACCGACCCCGGCTTGATTGACTCCGAGTTGCCTCCTGATTCTGCCTGCCTCCATTCCTGTGTACCGACCCGGCTTGATTGACTCCGCATCTTCCGCTGCACTACATCTTGGGGCAAACCTGAGGACTGTGACCTGCGACTCCTGGCAGCGAAGCCCACCCCGCCTTGCGGCGGTTCTTGGTGAACACCGGGGAGATCTTTAGACTCCGCACCTCAGGTAAGCCAGTGCTAATCAAGATTAGTAGTAGTAATCCAGTATCTGTTACAATCCAATTATTTGACTTCGACATCCTAAGAGCTACAGTGTAATGGATACCCCCATTTTCTTCTTTTTTTCTTTATATATTTTTTAAAGCCTTTTCAATTCTCCAACTGTCATGGAAAACATGGAAAATATTACATATCTTATTAGAAAATATTACACTAGCAATTTATACATTTTTAAATAATTGCTCATGTCATTTTGATCTTTAGTAATATTGAAAACTAACGTTGATAAATAGCATATGATATGATTCAATATTATCCAAATAGAGACAGTTCTGTATAATCACCGAAAAATGATTATATTAATTCATTCAAATCCAGCATTTCATTTAATCATTTTATCCCCTGCACGTTTTGTTACATTTACCTGTGCAATGCCAATAAGGGAAAGTCCACTAGGATTACTTTCATGGGCTATCATTAAATCACAGTATCGGAAGTTTTTGTGATTTATTACTTATTTTACTGCGATGCTCTAAAAATTGCGTTCTCAATGGTCAAGTTGTGTGACCTACAAAAAGTAGGTTCCTGGACAATTTTTTGAGTGTGCCAGTGTGCATTATACTGTTATTCCCTAATTGACATTAGGGAATAACATTGTCATGAAAGGGGGTCTGCAAAAATATTTAGGTAGGTGGTGGGTGTCAAAATAACATTCGCATGAATGTCAGGACCCAAGTTTTCCAAGCTGAATATTGCCTAAAGCATCACACTGCATCCAGCAGCTTGACTTCTTCCTATAGTGCATCCTGATGCGATCTCTTCCCCAGGTAAACAATGCACATGCACCCGGCTATCCACATGATATAAAAGAAAAAGTTAACTATCAGACCAGGGCACCTTCTTCCATTGCCACGTGGTCCGATTCTGGAGCTCACAAACCCATTGTAGTCTGTGGAGAGAGGTCAGCATGGGCACTCTGATCGGTCTGCATCTACGACACAAACTACGATGCACTGTGTGTTCTGACACCTTTCTATCATTGCTAGAATTAACATTTTAGCAATTTGTGCTGCAGAAGCTCTTCTGTGGTATTGGACCTGACAAGCTAGCCTTCACGCCTCGCAATCACCAATGAGCCTTGGGCGCTCATGACCCTATCGCTGGTTCACCAGTTGTCCTTCCTTGGACCACTTTTGGTAGGTACTAACCACTGCATACTGGGAACACCCCACAAGACCTGCCGTTTTGAAGATGCTTTCACCCAGTCGTCTATTCATCACAATTTGGCGCTTGTCAAAGTTGCTCAGACCCTTATGCTTGCCCATTTTTTCTATTTCCAACTCGTCACCTTCAAGAACTGACTGTTGACTTCCTGCCAAATAAATCCCACCCCTTGACAGGTGGTTTTAATGTTGTTGGTGATCAGTGTATGCATACTATAACACATTACACAGCATATCTCTCTGTTTCACACAGCATTATTTCTCTGCATAACACAGTATGTCCCACTTGTGTGCCATCATTTAACTTTTACTCCTTGTTCCTGGCTTTCCTTTTACAGCTGTTGCTCCTAAATACACTGCATTCAGAGAGAGCTGAGCCTCTTACTTCTTCAGTGTATTGAGAAGCAGGCAGAGTGCTGTTTGCTGAAAGTATACAATCCATATTCCCTCTAAGGATATTGTCTAAATGGCGATAAAATGTGTCAGGAAATTCTTATGTTATTCTGCTGGAGCTCACACAAATATCATAGAAGTCGATTAGAATATATACATTAAACCGGACATCCAAACTACTGTCATCAGTTGTAGTATATTCTGCCATCACAGGTTAACCACGGTGGAGCTTGCAGTTCACTTCTAGGCTGGAATTACCTCCTTCTTACTCACAAGATCAAAACAGACTACCAGTGAGTACATTGGTGAAGTTAATTACACTAGCTATTAGTAACAGTAGAGAAATGTGTTCTCTGCTGTTTGTAGTTTAATCGGATCCCTGCCAGACAGCTCACTTCAACTGTTAAGTTTTGCATTCGGGAGGCTTCAGCCATAACTTTTGAAATAAGGAACTAATTTAGTACAACAAGGCATGTAACAAATACACAAGCAGGAATACCGATTGATACATATCATATATCGGTTTATTTCAAGCTCTAAGCTTGTACTATTGCATGGTTTACGTCTGTTCATATGACTGGAAGAGAGTCTGTTTTCACACTACAAGCATAGCTTTATAATTAAGATCAACCGGAGAACGGATATATATTGAACATCAAGTTATATGTGAATTATGGTGGTGTTTGGTTTATGATGACGCTTCTGCACATGCCCGAAGAACTAAGATGGTTGCCGCCATCCATCAGTTGCACCAGATAAGGGGGAAGCTGGCAGTGCTGCCTGAGTGTGTGAGGGGAGTGTGCAGGACCCCGGTAAGTATACCGGAGCATCCAACACGTGACTAAAAGAATTTGCATTATCTCCTGTCTGCACAACATTAGAATCCTGGACACTCTTTCTTCTTTGATTTCCTGTTCACCTTTCATCCTAGCTCCAAAAACATAAACATGGATAAACTTTCTCATTCATTTGTGCCACAGTTGTTCATTGTTTTTCAGAAATATCTAATTTTATCCAGCTTCCTACAGCTTCTTATGAAGCAAATATCTATATTAAGAACATATTTCACTTACTCGTTGATGAAATTGTGTCAGATGCTTGACTTCAATTTGTGGCTAAATGTTGAGTGGGGAAAAAAATTCAAGAAATTGGGAGTCAAATTAAAATTTTCTTCACCCTATGACCTACAACCCCAGACGATTGTGAAACAGTGAAACACATTTTGGAATACTAGTTCCAGCTTTACAATCAGGCAAACATTTCTTTCTCCAGCCATGCCCACTTTTGCTTTCCTCATTCTCTTCCAATTCAATAGAGATACATGGCCTCATCCTCCACTATGTATCATTTGTATAAAGGGAATATAAGAAATAAATATATTCTACCACCACCTGGTTTGTGTCTCTTACATTTATCATTTATATTATAATATAATCATATATAGTATCTGCTGATATTGCACAGTTGTGGAGAGTGCAGAGTTGACAGTCTAATTAATTTTTCAAAATGAGTTCATTCACTATTAATGTTTTATAAAAAGCATAACATACATTGGGGTGACAAAAGTATTTTGTGCCTGAAATCTGTTTTTTCATATACTAAAATACATTGTTAAATACATTTTAACACATGTTAAATTTTACGGCTCAAAATTATTTCAACAACACACAATTTGCAATAGACAAAATATTATTTTTGCACCCTAACCATTTGGGTTGGGTACTATACAACAAATGTTGAAATCCCGACACTACTTACCCCGGCAGGATTACAGCGAAGACCTCAATGCCGACTGAGTGGAAACACTGAGAGCTTGAAACTAAGACTTTAGTAAATTGCGGCAGCTGAAGATCCCGGCAGCGACCAATAATGTCAAATTGAAGGGATACGTTCTCATCCGACCTCTTAAGGTAGTAATTTAAGGAAGCGTTGCCTGTACAATGTACATGGCTTATTAAACAACCTTGTACAGACGGCGCCTCTTTAAATAACTTCCTTAAGAGGTCGGATGAGACTGGGTCCCTTCAATCTGATGTCACCGGACGCTGCTGGGATCTTCAGCTGCCGCATTTTACTAAAGTCTCCATTTGAAGCTGTCAGTGTTTCCACTCAGTCGGCAATAAGGTCTTCGCTGTAAGTAGTGTCGGGATTTCAACATTCATTTTAGTGACTACCACCGAACCATTTTTGTAACTTAAAATATACGATGTGGGCCAAATGGCATTTGCAATGCTTTGTGGCAAAATATAATTTCAACAAAATGAAATCACAAAATACATATTCTATTCTAAAACAAAAGAAAAACCTTCATTATGTGACTTGAGTAGATTTTGTGTTACAAAATCGTATAGCTGCAAAATGTTTTTTGCGTTTGGAGAACACAAAATAGGTTGTAAAAGTTGTGACGAGAGGTGTATATTGTGGCCCAAAAAATAATTCTGTGCAGGTTTATCCTTAACCATCAAGACAAAATGACTGATAAAAGACTAACTCCTGGTTCCCACAGGAAAGGAGGAAGTTTGCAGTGACTTGTTGAACAGCAGGCTAGACTGCACCCAGTGCTGATTTCACTTCAATGCTCAGTCTGTTTACACCTTGAACAAATCTTTCTAAAGGGTCAGTGTGTAGAAGAAAGATACTCATATATCCCCTTCTGAGTCCCAATATTGTTGCCGAATGCTAAACAAGTCCAGGCTGGTATATTGAAACCAATCTGTACTCACAAAGGAGTTTAAATGTTACAGATCTCTAAAAATGTGTTTTGGTTGTGTATTAGCTATATATAATAAATAAAAATTAAATAATGTTAAAAAATTATTTTCTTCTCCAGAAAATGTATATGTGTACAGATCTATACAGCAAGTATGACACAACATTATGCATATAATTATACACTGGAGAACATTCTAGTGAAGAACTCCCCTGGAGCAGAAAATTACACAGAAAAACCTTCCTGTCCTTGTAGAAATTGGGGGTCTGGTGTCTACAACTTACGCCATTCACTCTCTTTGCAGATGCAACTGTATTGGCCAATTCTCCAACCAGATGAGGAAAGAGAATTTTGAATTCTAGGACTGGACAGCATCTCAATACAATATTACAGTGAGGTGTCAAGAATTGAAAATTCTCACAACTTCTCCTGTGAGAGGTTTTACCTTTACAGAGGTGCTGGCAGGTTAAACCTCTGAGAAGTGGCAGGATTTCCGAAATCCATATCCATTCTGCAAGTTGGGCATAATAGGGTTGTAATGTAAGTTATGCTCAATGTGGCATTCTTTACTAATAATAATATTAATGTGGGGCATTATACTCTAAAAACCATTGAACAAGTTATGAGTGCAGGATTGGATGAAAATCACAGTATAGCATAAAGGTAACGATATATATCAATGCAAATGTGAATCACAGTTACAAATAAAGCTAAAGACTGTAGTCCCATATGCAGTGATTGGGTAAAATAATTCACTCTACCTGTCCATCTGTTAGAACTTAAACTTTACAATATTTTGAGTACAAATTTAATTTCATATAATGTTCTCTGACATTGTTTAGAGAGCAGCCATTTGTTCGTGTCACACTGAAATGCAAATGATTCTTCTAGTTAATGAAAGTGTAATTTTTGATTGATATTGTACAAGCCATGATAATTGTGACCCCTGTGGCAAAACTCTCCTTCCAGAAAGAAAGGTAATGGAAAAAAGAGGAATGAACAATTATGAGCAGATGGTACATTCCTCTAACATGTACAGAAAGGGCACAATTTTCTGTGTGTACATAAGAGGTGTGCCCAAATTACTTAAATGCCTTCAATGTGTTTGTACAGTTTATTTTCTGTGCTGCACGGTGGATATTCTCTAATTGTGGAGGAAATAAAAAGAAAGTAGAGGTAAATTGTTGGTAAAATGTTGACAAATGTTCTCTATATAAATTATTTTATTAATTTTACCAAAAATTCTACCTCCAATACTTCATTTGCACCAGCTTTCCCTGTCTCTTTATATCCAAATTCTCCCTGTTTTGTGTCTGTTGAATATGTTGCATCGAGCATACCCCAATGGTTCCAAGATTTGTTACAGAAATCACCCTGTATATTATATATGTATTTTTGCAGTTTTGGTATTTGTAGTTGTGTTTTAAGATTATTTGCATAGAGAAATCTTTCAGATGACTCTTATGTGGAGTTTTAAAGGGGCTTGTCGACCAAGGGGAGTTTTAACCCTTTTCCACATGTGTTACGCTAGTACACTAGTGTGGTTCTCTCAACTAGGAACCCATCCCATTTACTCAATTCAGCGGGGTCTAAGCATAAGCCATTAGTTGGGACCTTTGCTGGATTACTAATGTTACACTGCATTTGAGCCACTAGAGAGAGTGATCTGAGGCAATAGGTAAAATGACTGCAAGTTCCTGATTCCACATTGTGAGCCCTATCAATGTTGAAATGCAGAAAACAGTGCTTGTGGAAAAACCTCATGAAATTAAAAATCCCTTAATGTTGGGGTTCTAATTACCTGTTATTAAGTTCATTTTGTCGCTTACCAATAAACATTGTCCAATGCGATTATTGTGGTTCCAAGGCAAAATATTTAATTGCAAAATATAGCAGGATTTACAGCAAGCCGTCATAACGCATTAAAGATATTACAATAAAGCAGGAAAGTATAAAAACACCAAATACATACATTACTGAGCCCAGGGTGAGATACAGTCATATTGTCTATTGTCAGGAAGATAGGACAAAATGGCCCAGAGAGGCTTGCTTATATGCAGCTTCAGTTAACAAAAAAAAATAGATAGCAGATAACACATAGAGGGGTCTTCATTGGTCCAGAATTAACAATGTTCCAGTTGTCTGCTGGTCATAGGTCAGTTCAAATGATTGTTCTGATAAGGTGTGGCCAGCTCACTCCAACACATGAGCACATGTTGTGCCTAAGGGAACTGACCTAAACCAGTTTTTACAAACCTATTTGCATTCCAAACACAATATCATTTAGAGCATTATTCCTTTATCTGCCACAACTAGCGATCACAGGAAGTGATCACTTCGCCGATAGTAGCGGATTCATCATGGTAATGTATTGATCAAAATAACACTAAACATGACACATTTCCTATAACCTGAGCCATAGATACATTTAATAAATTATCATTTATGTATAAATAATCTCTAATACATTTTACTAATAAATAAATGTGGATGGGAACCTTAATAAATGTATATTATTTACAAGTGTAAGTGCGAATGTAAATGTGTGTGTTATTAATCCGTGCGTTTGCGTCATAACGCGTGGCGTACTAATCGCAATTGCACGGTAAAACAATATTAATTAATTTGGTTTACTTCATCCAATTATTTGATTTTCACACTGTGTTTAATTCAACCATAAGATTCCTAGACAAAAGATCCAGAAACACTGACAGTGGCATGTCACCTCAAGAAGCTTTTGGTAGGATCTTAAAATGAGACTTGACGATAAGATCACTTAGGCTCAACATAATAGGTTGATTAGCTGTAGCAAACTTTGCAGTCTCATTTGTTTGTCAGAGCATCATTTGTGAATTCCTAAGATCAGACAAACCTCAAGAGATTATTAAGATCATATGTGCTATCTTGTCTTTTAGCTATATGGTATGGTTACCCTCTATTTGTTTGTAGTGTGTGTGATTAGTGGGGGTTAATTCATGAAAGTGGTCACATGGCTATTTGAACCTATTTAAACAGCAGTCTAAGGCTGTTTACGCCTGTGAGGCTGTTAGCTAGTGAGGATTTTTACAAGTGTATTAACAAATTTATTTAGTATAGTAAGAGATATACAAGAGTTGAACAAAAGGAGAAGAGGAGGGGAACCTTTTACCTGCAAACACTGCTACATGAGGACAACATTCCACAATCAGCCCTGAGCTCTGATATCCTCCACCACCTGCATTGTCAACTGCCTGGACACTCCCTACTGATCTGTTTCTCACACTTATTTTTGGCTGGTGCAGTTTTAATAGGACTTATCGATTTCACTTATGCTGCCTGTATTCTCACCTTTAAAACACACTGTTGCTCCACTTAGCTTGAATTGTTAACTGGCTCCCTCTTGTCCTGTGGACTTACATAACCAGCTCAGTGCACCTTGTATTGTGCCTTATGTTATACAGTTGCCATCCAATCATGCCTAATGTCACTGTCTAATCTAACTGTTTTTCTAAACACACCCATCTGGTATTTCTAGTGTCCTAACTGCTTCCTATTCTCTGGCTCATACTTTACATCTTTTTTTCACCCTTTCCCTCTTGTCCCCTTCGCTGCTCTTCTCTCAGTGTCAGTCTGTTCATACCTACCACATCCCTCTCTATTCCCTCACATCATTACTTCCTTCTGCCTCACCCATTTATATACCCTCTTATCTGCCTCACTCCTCCCCCACCTCTTGCTCCCCTGCCCCCCATCTCCTGTCTACTGACAAGTCCCTTGTGGTCTCTGGAATGCCAGGTCAGTCTGTAACAAATTGACCTCTAGTCATGACCTCTTTATTTTTAGATCTTTCAACCTGCTTGCAATCACTGAAACCTGGCTATCCCCTGAGAACACTGCTGCTCTCTCTTTTGAGAGTTTGTCGTTCTCCCACACACAAAGACCTGGGGACCGGCAAGGTGGTGGCGTCGGCATACTTCTCTCCCCCTGCTGCTCTTTTCGGGTTCTTCCCCCTGAACCGTCCCTCTCTTTTTCCTCCTTTGAGGTACACTCTATCCACCTATTCCACCCAGTCCACCTCCGTGTTGCTGTTATCTACCGTGCTCCTGGTCCTGTCTCTCAATTCCTTGATCACTTTGCCTCCTGACTCCCTCAGTTTCTCTCCTATAGACAATCCTTCAGACCCTGCTGCCTCCAAACTTATCTCCCTCTCCTCCTCTTTTGGTCACTCTCAATGGACCTCCTCACTCTCCCACCACAGGGGCTACTCCCTTGATCTGGTTTTTCACACCTCGGTACTGTCTCCGACCTCATTAATTCACCTTTTCCTCTCTCGGACCACCATCTCCTCTCTTTTAGCATCTCTCCAACCCTCTTGTTCCCATCTTCCAAGGTTACTCTCACCAGGCGTAATCTTGACACAGTTGATCCTACCACATTCTCCTCCTCCCTGGGCTCGCTCCTATCCCCCATCACCACTTTTTCTTGCACCGATGAGGCTGTTTCTTTTTACAATCACACTCTTACTACTGCACTTGACACTCTCGCCCTGGCTGTCACCATCAAGCTTCGTCGGTCCCCGCCTCAATCGTGGCACTCAAAACTTAACCGATATCTTCAAAAATGCTCCCGCAGTGGAGAACAGCTGTGGAGAAAGTCACACACTCATGCTGACTTCCTCCACTTCAAGTTCATGCTTGTGTCTTACAGTTCAGCCCTATCGCTCTCTAAACAATCCTTCTTTAAGGATCTCATTTCTTCCCAATCCCCCAACCCCCGTCGGCTTTTAGCCACCTTCAACTCCCTCTTCTAACAATCTCCCTCTCTCACTCCCCCCACTCTCTCTGCTGTCGACTTTGTTACCCACATCACCTCCAAGATTGAGTCAATACGTCATGATATCTCCCAGCAATCCCTTCTTACACCACCCTCTCCCCCCTCCATGCCCACTCTGTCCCCCTTCCCACCATCTTCTGCGGGTGCTATCTCCTTTCTCCCATCCCCAATTGCTAGCTCACCCTCCTTCTCTTCCTTCTTGCTGGTATCTGCACATGAAATCCATACCCTTCTCTCTTCCTCACCCCCCTCCACTGGCCCACAGGACCCAATCCCCTCCCACCTCCTCCGCTCCCTCTCTCTTGAGGCCTGCTCTAACCTTGTCAACCTATCCCTCTCCTCTGGAATCTTCCCTTCCTCTTTAAAACATGCTCTTGTCTCCCTCATACTCAAGAAACCATCCCTTCATCCCGCCTTTCTCTCTAATTACCACTCTATTTCGCTTCTTCCTTTTGCCTCCAAACTCCTTGAATGGGTTGTCTACAACCATCTCACCTCCTTTCTCTCTTCTCGCTCACTCCTTGACCCGCTCCAATCCAGTTTTCACCCCCTCCACTCCACCGAAACTGCCCTCACTAAGGTCACTAATGATCTTCTCCACGCTAAATCCAAAAGACACTACTCCCTTCTTATCTTTCTTGACCTCTCTACTGCCTTCGATACCGTTGACCACGCACTCCTTTTGCAAACTCTCAAATCTATAGGCCACTGTAACAACATCTTCTCCTGGTTTTCCTCTTACCTCACCAACCATTCCTTCTCGGTCTCTACACATGACTCTACATCCCCCCCTCTTCCCTTACCTGTTGGCATTCCCCAAGGTTCCGTTCTTGGCCCCCTGCTTTTCTCCCTCTACATCTCCTCCCTTGTTCTTCTCATCTGCTCCTTTGGCCTCCAGTACCCCCTCTGTGCTGATGATACCCAAATTTATATTTCATCCCCTGATCTCTCCCCTTCCCTTTTGTCTCGTGTCTCCTACTGTCTCTCAGCCATCTCATCTTGGATGTCCCAACACTTCCTTAAACTCAATATTTCCAAGACTGAACTTATCGTCTTCCCCCCTTCCAGTCCGATGTCTTGGGGTCATCCTTGATTCTCCCTCTCCTGTAAACCTCACATTCTGTCCCTCTCAAAATGCTGCACCTTCCACCTTCGATATATATCCAAGATACGCCCCTTTCTCGCCACGGAAGCCACGAAAACCCTTGTTCACTCGCTTGTAATCTCTTGCCTTGACTACTGTAACCTCCTTCTCTCTAGCCTACCTGATTTTCACCTTGACCCTCTTAAGTCTATTCTCAATACTGCTGCCCGTCTCATTTTTCTCTCCCACCGGTCTATTTCTCCTGACCCCTCAAGCAGTCATTACATTGGCTCCCCATGGCTTACAGAATTAAATTTAAACTCCTCACCCTCACCTTTAAAGCTCTTAATCAATCCTCCCCTCCCTACATCTCCAAGCTCAACTCGACCTACTCTCCTAGCCTCCCCCTCCGCTCTGCCTGTGACCGTCATCTCACTACTTCACTGATCACCTATTCCCACTCCCGTCTCCAGGACTTTACCCATGCTGCTCCCCAGCAGTGGAACAATCTTCCACGTTCCATCAGGTTAGCATCTACTCTCAAAACCTTCAAGCATGCCCTTAAGACTCATTTCTTTATTCAAGTCTATCAGTCCTCCTCCTAACTCCCTTGTCCCGGCTCTCTCCCTCAGTTACTACCACCCTATTTTTATCTCCCCCTTTACTTTAGGATGTAAGCTCTCAGAAGCAGGGCACTATTTCCTTGTGTGCTCCTTCTACTATTCCATCACCCTCTGTACCTCCTGGCCTGCCACCCTAGCCCTGTTTTCCTAAGCTTCGACCTACTTCTTGCTGATTTCTACCATCACTTTCACTCATTGTCCTAGAAATAATTTTATTTGCATTACCATGTTACCTGTGTGTGTGTGTGTGTGTGTGTGTGTGTGTGTGTGTGTGTGTGTGTGTGTGTGTGTGTGTGTATTTATATATTTTTGTTCTTTATGTATCATGTTGTGTCATGGGTCACTGTTTTCTGTATATGACATGTATGGCGCTGTGGACCCTTTGTGGTGTCTTATAAATTAAAGATAATAATAATAATAATTTTCATCCATATTACAACATGAAAAAAAAGATTAGGATAATTTAGGAAAGTGAAAAAATGCAGGCCCGCAGCGCAAGTGCCATCTTGTGTAATGTGTCTTTTTTTTTTTGTACAAAAGATGCCATTTATATGGATTTGTGGTTTGAATTTTCATGGATTGCGATGGCATCTGGGGGTTTGGAAAATTTTGCCCCTGATGGAAGGGGCTGGGTGGATCAGGATGCTCATTACTGAATGGGACAATATTTCATGTTGTTGGATACAATATTTAAATGAGCTTCGAAGAACAAACCAGACACCATGTCCAGGACAAATTAGGGCATTTATAAATTAATAAATGAGCTCCTTATAGATATATTCTGCAATAAATTATCTTTATTAAGGTTTACAAAGTGCAAATATGAAGTACCGTATTTCCCCATGTATAAGACGCACCTTTTTCCCCAAAATTTTGGGTCTAATAACTGGGTGCGTCTTATACAGGGGTAGTAGCACTTACCCTGTCAGATGACTCCTCTGTCCGGTAAAGTCTTTTCTCTGTCTGATCCTGATGCTGGAAACCAGATTAAGGTCCTCTCTGCGATGTCCGGATGTCCTTTCAGTACCTTGACAAGGTCCTGAAAGGATTGTCAAGGTCCTGAAAGGACATACGGACATCGCAGAGAGGACCTTAATCGGGTTTTCAGCATCAGGATCAGACAGAGAGAAGACAGAAGACTTTACCAGACAGAGGAATCATCTGATAGGGTAAGTCAGAATTCACTATAGCGTTGTCTCTCCTCTGTATAAGCTGCACAAATACTCTGTGAAAAAATTGAGGATAATGTTTATCCTCAATTTTTTCACATGATTTATATAGGTGCGTCTTATACAGTGGAGCGTCATATACATGGGGAAATACGGTAATTCAACCAGCAATTATATTTTATCAATCTATTAAGTTACACAGTGACGCAAAATCTATGAATACTATGGGTCTATGCTGTGTTGTGTGTCGGTCTAAAATAGCTTTTTAAACAACCCATCCTCATCATTTATTTATAAGACACCACAAAACTCTCCAGTGCTGGACAGTCAGAGTGACAAATCATACAAAATACATATCACGCAAAAAAGCAAAACAAATATAACAAGAAGGGTGCAGACAACAGACAGAGAAGTGATGGCCCTGCTACTGAATGCTTAAAACCCATGATTTGCGTATATGCTAACAATATGCTTTTGTTTTTAAAAGATTCAGACACATCTTTAACTACACTGTTACAATTTGTAGACAAATTTGGTACCGTCTCTCTTCTGGGGGAGAGGCGGGCAAGAATTAAACTGACCTCCCTCTGTCGTTCTCGTACAAATGGAGGCCTAGCCCATCCAGACTTTATGGCTTATTATTTTGTTACACAAATGGCGCCTCTGCGAGCGTGGTTGGGAGACTCCCTTACGGCTGACCTGTTATATCTCCTGAGAAGATGGACAGGATTTGATAGAACACCCATACAAGCACTGTTGGGTACCCGAGCCACGAGAAAAGTCCCACCATTAGTTATACAGGCCTTGCTGATATGGAATGCAATAAGGGGGGCGTTAGAAACTGTGAGAATAGATGCTGACAGCCCGTTATGGGCTAATTCTAATCTTCATAAACTATGTAAACTAAAACAATTCTCTCAATGGCGAACTGCGGGGATAACCTCCCTTGGACAGATATATCATAATGGCGGTATCAAATTATTTGCTCAGTTACAAATGGACTTCCCTCTACCAAATTGCTTTTTCTATACTTACCTTCAGCTCCAACATGCCTTGGTGACATAATTTGGCAGCATTCCTCTCATCTTCGGTCTAGATCCTGGGAGACGGATTTGGATCCTGTAACTGATTAGCATTGGAGTGATATGTTAGACAGCGCTGTCACAATCTGCATCCTGCAGCTCCTGTCTGCCAGGAATGATGTTGGACCTTTTGTACATATATATGCATCCTGCCTGTAGTACGACTGTTCCACCAAAGGAGCCACTGTGGTACTCAGGCTGCTCTCTTACCTGCCAGAACTGCTTCGTTACTCGAGGATGATTAACACCTGTCTCTGGCCTACAAAAGCCTGCTTTTCCAGCAGTCTTGGCTAGATCATCTGTTGCCATTGCTAGTGTTGCTGTTCCTGTGTTCTCTCCTGATTGATCTTCTGGAGTTGACCTCTGCTCGTTCCTCCGTGTTTACACCTCTGCCTGTGACCCCCGACTCGGTTTGTCTGTGACTCTGTACCTGCTTTCAGCTCTTCTGTGTTTCTGCATTATCCTGCTGCAGAGTATTACCAACAATACCTGCTTTCAGCTCTCCAGTGTTTCTGCAGTATCCTGCTGCAGAGTATTACCAACAATACCTGCTTTCAGATTGTTGCCAGCAGTCTACACTACCTCGTTGTAAAGTCTTGCAGATCATCGCATCCTGTGCCTTGCTCCGTAGACCATTGGACCTTGTGTGTTATCTCCACTACTTCGTGGTAAAGTCCTGCAGACCATCACATTCAGCATCTGTTGTTTACTGAGTTATTTTGTATTTCTGCCATACCCTACCATATTGCATCCTGAAACCTGTGTAACCGGTGTTTAATAAAAAAAACACTTTGTTAACTACGCTATCTCTGTAGTTTCATATTGGGAATCCTGACAAGCACGGTTCCTCTTGTACCCGATATAGGCAAATTCAATTATATATCCTACATAGAGTTACTCTCCACGCAGGTTGCTTCGAATGGGTGCCAGATCGAATGCTTATTGCACAAAATGCAGAGATGCTGATGCTACTTTCTGGCACTTACTTTAGAGTTACCCTATCGTCTGTAAATTTTGGTCGCGAGTAGTAAAGGGTACCATGCCGAAATACTTTAAAGTGTGGTTCAGATGGACAAATTCAAAATATGTGGTGCAATCTCTGACTGCCGAATTTGATCCGGGTTAGGCAGCACCACCACCACCCCCCCCCCCCCCTCATCCTCCCCCTCTCCACATTACTAAATCCATACTCATATACATATTTTATAAGACTAAACTATACTGAGACACTTGAATCATTGTCATTATGTTCTTCAACATCTCCCCTCCAGGGCTAAAGCAACCCAGGACAGATATTCATATATCCAGTGGTGGGATTGAGCCGGTTCTCACCGGTTCGCCAGAACCAATTCCTAATTTTAGGCTCAGTTTGGCGAACGGGTGACTACAGACTGAGTCCACCCTCTTCGTTGGTGGGCGAAGCAGACTCTTTAATAAAAATTAAAAAAATACTCCCCTGTCCACGGCGTCGGCACTCCTCCTCCCTGATCCGTCCACACTGAATGTCGAGTGTGATGTCATCACGCCCGACATTCAGTGAGGAGTGGTACAGAGAGGAGTCGGCAAGAAGCAAGAAGAGAAGAGTGTGAAGGGGGAGTAAAGGCAGCATGGCAGAGTGTTTTGAAGGGCAAAAGCAGCATGGCAGGGTGTTTTGAAGGGCAAAAGCAGCATGGCAGAGTGTTTTGAAGGGCAAAAGCAGCATGGCAGAGTGTTTTGAGGGGCAAAAGCATCATGGAACAGTGTGAAGGGGATAAAAGCAGCACGGCACATTGTGAAGGGGGTAAAAGCAGCATGGCACAGTGTGAAGGGGATAAAAGCAGCATGGCACATTGTGAAGGGGGTAAAAGCAGCATGGCACATTGTGAAGGGGGTAAAAGCAGCATGGCACAATGTGAAGAGTAAAAGCAGCATGGCCAAAAGTCTTTCTTATAACATAATCTAGTTTTGTGTACCTCTTTTATTTTTCTTATTTAAATATTAAATGCATTAAATATTAAACTACCTTTCGGTATATCTTTTTGTATACTTAAAACGGTCATTAGGGCAGAGAACCGTTTGTTAATTTATTTGAATCCCACCACTGCAAATATCTCTTAACACATCACATTACAAATCTACTTTAATATTAATACAAGGTTTAATATCTAGAATGAATCTTCTTATTACACTCATTAAATGTAAGGTACGATTTACAATGGAAATATATTTGTTATTTTGTTATTTTTATTAATGTTTCGTTTGAAAAAAAAAAACAATAAAAAATATGTGGTTTGAAAAAAAACATGATTTAAATATTAATAATACTAATACCGTATACTGACCTACAGATTGAGCCCAATATGCCCTCAGAATTTATTTTTAAAATTTTAATATTATCCAAGTATAGACATTATCTATAACACATGAAAGGCAATTACATTTTAAGAAAAACCCTTTTAGATTGTACAAAAATGCAATAAAATGTTAAAAAAATGTAATCACTATTATCTGAATACTTTTTTTTTTTAAATGTGCTTTTTAAATGGAGTGTTACAAATTGCACCTTCTAAACGTCTTTATGTGGAATGCAGTCACACTCTGAGATTCTATTCATACACTTATCAGAAGATACATTGTATCATCACTCACCAATGATTAAAGTTTTCTACATTCTCAGCTAATTAAGGAACACTTATTAGCGGTGATGATAAAAGTGATGTATTTTTTTCCTCTCTGGAAAAAGAGATTACAAATAACCCATCATTTCCACTGTTTCTTACGCATTATGATAAAATGGTTATCCGTGCAACCTTTCATTTTTGCACAGATTAATGTTAACGGCTTTGAAACCCAAAGAACATGTAGTAGCCTGTCAATGTAATTTCTAACAAAGACACAGGCAATTTTCCCTCTCATGGAAAAACAGCTAAGCGTCTGCATTGAAAGTTCAAAGATATAGCAACAAACATATTTACAGATGATGGCATTTATAGATAAACATTCTTTCTTTTTTTTCTATTGCGCAGATGTTCAAGATGAAACAATTACTTGGTGGTGAAAATAATTTAAATTTTCAAATAAATGGCACTGTCCTATTACTTCTTTTACAGTATTTGCAACATAAATAGGACCAGTATTCTGATCTTTTGCAGAGACATATCATGGGCCTAGTTTGCACATTTGCATCTGTTTTCAGGGGTTTAATATGTCAAAATAGAAGATGGGTAAGTTCCTCCTGATTGTAGGGGCATTACTAGGTGAAAGTGAGCTATTTACAATAATGTGCCTGGATCTGTGTCCAATTTTGTTTTGCTTTTTAAAAAGAGATTTCAATTACACTGAATTACAGTCTATTTTGTTTAAACAAATTGTACACTAAGTGACCTAAACACCCTAAAGCATTTACCCACCTACTCACACTTTTTTTTCTAAATCAGGAGCTCCTAGCTAAATTCATGCAACACAAAGAAAGAGCTCAATTGTACTTTTTGTCTAAAAGAGGCGATATACATTTGTACTCCAATACTTCATGTAGTGGAGAGTCTGGAGGTAATACTGAAAACACACTGATGTGTACCAAAATAACCTTTGGTTATTTTAACCCTTGTTTTTTTACCCCTTGGTTTTCTGGCACTATGCCTTGACGGTCTATCCAACACATATCAAGCTACATGCCTGTTTCTTATTCTTGGTGCCTCTCTGAGTGGACACCCACAATCACACACTCACCTTGTAGGGTTGGCATAATGCCACCCCAATCACACTCCCTGTAGCTCAGACCTCCTCTGATCTCATTCTCTTGGCTATCACATGGTGCCACATACAAGTTGAGCAGGTGGTATCCTGACACCATTCTGCTCTCAATCTCAGACATGTGGCTGCAGACACCTGCTTATGATCAATTGAAAGAAATCAGGTTGCGCTCTACTCTTATTAGAACAAGAGCAGCTTGACTACAAGAAAATATCCCTTTCCTGTTTACAAACAATACAAATATGTAGTGTAGCGCTCAATTGCCCTATTTGGAAATAGGTTTTTGTTGAACAAGTAAAGTGAATGTTTTGATGATCTGACAGCTGCTTATGGCTCAGGTTCCATCTCTCACTTTTCCCTTTGGCAGGACCCCAATCCCTCTTATGAACCTCGCAGATCACTGCTCTGGTCATGTACTTTTCGAGGCGTAGATTCTCACTCTCAACCTGTGATGCTCGCTTACACATCACAAGTGGAATGGCTTCACACACTTGCTCTGGGTGCATAACATATGGCTTAAAAAAACATGAGAGTGAGAGAACATAAGGATTGTTTTTATTGTGTGCCACATTTGTTTTGTCAAGCTTTTCACACATTACTAGGGGTGCACCTAGAAATGTGCTTCTCTACATTGTGGTGAAAAGTGATTCTTAATGATTTGGATGGTTCCAGATAATGAGACCCTCATCCCCAGTGCTAGTCCTGTTTTCACAATGCCAGCAATGGAAAAAGCAAAACAAAAAATAAACCTCTTTCAAAATGGGCATTATGCCTCAACCAGCAAAGGACAGCTTATATCATTGAGACCTACGTTAAAAAGATTTGGTCCTTTCCTAACCCCCTAGGCTGTTGGGGTAGATGTAAGGAGCAAGACTGCAGCCCCTGACTGGATAACTTTGCGACCCCTTTTGGTTCCAGGGAAAAGCACCGGATCCCTAAAACCCATCAATTATATCAATAAGTAAAAAAATAACACACACAATTTTGAAATAAACTGTTGTAGTGCCGGCGGACATGATGGCCTGCACAGGAATCAATAAAGTTCTGCTCACAGTGACATCACCAAGGGAGCAAGGGAAAAGTGTACGGAGAGGAGAATGACTTTAAACTGGCAGTTGCAGTGTGTCAGTTGGTCCCTGTCAGCGGGGAAAACCTGTGAGTCAGTCAGGGAAGAACCATGTCATGTTGTCATCAGAAGAAGCCCTGTGAGTCTCTGAAGCAAAAGAGAGCGGTTGGTCTGTAAAAAGAGGGCCAGAGAGAAAGGTGGCTGGAAGTGAGAAGGAGAAGAAGAAAGTGACAAGCAAGAGAACGGACAGGAGACAGAAGTGGGAAAAAGAAATCAGATTGCCAGAAGTAAGACAAAGTACATTATTAAAGCTGACAAGAGATAAGACATCTTTCACAATACTTTAAATACCTGTATCCTGATCCTGAGGAGATTGCCTGAAACTGGACCTGAAGCTATATATTAATAAGTACCCTTTAGTTTTTTTATACTTCCTGTTTTAAAAGAAAGACTGAGCAAAATGCACATATTAGTTTAGTTAGTCAGAGACCAGGTGGGAAGTCCCGAAGATTAATGATATATACCCTTGTTCCGGGACCGAGTTGCATTTGAAAAGGTAAGTTTAGGGATAGTTAGCCAAGCTTATGGACGGAGTCATATAGGAAATTAGTTATAAGAGTTCAGTATTGTTATGAAAACCTCTCAAGAGAGGCTGGAGTTCTGCTACATATGACAAGCATCGGAGAAATCGGTGTTTAATACTATTTTGTTATTGCTTGCTGGAGGGATCTCTACCATAGGAGTATTGCAGTTACCATTTTATTTCTACTGATAGCTCATATTGCATTACTGAAAAGTAATGAACTGAGTCTGTAGATATGACTACCAAATGCACTTTTTGATGTGTGATGCATATTGTTATATTTTGGACAGTCATATTTACATGTGAAAGTTATATGGGTTTCAACTGGCGTGTTTTTACATGTCCCTGTTTAGTGTGAACTGTTCGCTAGAATAATGTTAAGATGCAGAGGTACCTCTGAAGTTAGTCTTTAGCATATTAAATCTGTGCGTTATTATATGATAAGCTGAAGGTCAATCTGTTGTTTCGTTTACCTATGAACCGATATACTCTTTTAAATGTGCACTGGTCATGCAAACTTATTAAAAAAGAAACTAGTCTGGGGAACCACTCTAGAAATAAATGTGCCGGTGGTTTCCAAAGCTAGCTACAGAGTGGTGTGCAGTTTCTGTATTCGAGCCTGGGGTTGAGAGTAAGGGGGCGGAGGGTTCATTGGTCTCCCTCTGGTGTCACTGAACAAGGGCATTACCCCGCTAAGAGCTTACTGTCTGAAGACCAAGGTGGAGGCACTGCGCACCGAGAATAAAGATAAACTAATGGGCCAGGAACCATAACACACCGACATACACCCATACCCATACACGCCTTAAACATCATCATCAGCTATTTATATAGCGCTACTAATTCCACAGAGCTGTACCAGAGATCAGTCCCTGCCCCATTGGAGCTTACAGTCTATATTCCCTAACATACACACACACATAGACAGACAAAGAGAGCAAGAGAGACTAGGGTATATTTGATAGCAGCCAGTTAACATACTAATATGTTTTTGGAATGTGGAAGGAAACCGGAATACCCGGAGGAAACCCACGCAAACACATGGAGAACATACAAACTCCGCACAGATAAGGCCATGGTCGGGAATCGAACTCTTGACCCCAGTGCTGTGAGGCAGAAGTGCTAACCACTAAGCCACCATGCTGCCCCTACGAAATCCTAATCCTATGAAAGGGGGTGTTACACAGTAATTGAGTAAAATATTCCAGGCTTGCTACCCTGTTATTTTATTATTTATGTATTCCTTTTCAACTTTAAACAATGCAGAGCTCTTGGGAATTGTCTTCAGTACAGATGGCATTTTTCTGTGTGAAATGTGTTACTACATTATGCAGAGTACATAAGTATATATTCTTACCAGTTGTACTTTGCTTATCCACCGAAGTACAAGATGCAAGACAAAATGGGCCTCATTTAAAGTATTGGACGAAACCCAGCTCTGAGTTGTTTTGCCAAGTGGAACTGGGCGGAACCCCTCCATGCAGAGAGGAATGCTCTTGAAGTTGTGTGCCCTGGGTACATATCTTGCGCTTCTGATGCACTGGGCCACCCAAACTCCTTCTCCACTAATATGAAAGCTTTGAATTATGGCATTCACAATTGATGGGAACATACCTCTAAACTTCCTGGAAGTATGGACAAATGTGTTGACTGGGGACAGTTAGGAGGTTAGAGTTAATGTGCTGTCATATATAGTAAATTAAGGTTATCAAATATAGCACATTACAGATATTAGAGAGACTGCAAAATTCCCCTTGATTTTACCTGTAGTATTTTGACAAATACATTTGCTGATATCACAATGAATTGCCTGGGTATTGCTGCACTTATGTAATTGATGATGCTAATGAAAAGATGTTTTGTATGGTAAATACCAACTAGTTCAGATCACATTGTGTGTTTCACAATGTGTGTTTCACAATGTGTACCTGTGTATTTCTACTCATTCTTAGCTATTGGCATTAATAAAGTAAAGAAAAAAATTGTGTTGTGCGGCAATCAATGTGTTGCAGTTAGGGTGTAAACCGTAATCAAAGAAAGGGAAAAGAAAACAGGCAGGCAATGTTGAAATGCTGTTTACACAGCTATGCAACTAATGTAATGTGCACATAGCATTGTATAGTAGGCTTGGCTACTTTTAGTCTCAGAAAGCAGCCATAGATGTTTAACTGTACTACAATACAATAAAAATGATCGTCCGAGGGGATACAAGCTCCTTTTATAAAGTTATAAGCATGTGTTGTCTGTCAGATTAGGGGCAAATTCACACCGTTGAATTGTGATTACAGATTACCTTACATGGAGTTCACATTAGGAAGAAATATTTCTCCTGCTGTGTGATGTCGGCTGACATTGGGAAACTCGGAATTCTGTGGCTGAGAATGGAGCCTCTGAGAGCTATGATCATGCAAGACATTATTATTACTATTTGGCCATAGTTACATTGTCTACAAATTGTACTTTTTGGCAATGACAAAGTGTGATTAAGCAGCAGAAGAAAGGAAATACATATGGTTCCTATTTCCAAATGCAATGTAATTTTGCAATTCATTAATTATTTTATTTAAAACATGATTTATAATTAGGACCATTTATCTTAAGTCAGTACAGCAGGCAGTTTAATATCAGCATATAAAATGTTATAAGACATAAAGAAACCAGTCATCTGATAGATAAATCTGTTGTTTTGTTACTCATAATCATTACTATAACTCCTCTCCCATGAGAATAACCATATCCTTCTCTACCAGTAAAATAAGTGAATTAAAAGGAAACTATGCTTTTATCATATCTAAATTACAAAAGATATTAGTGTTTGGAGAGTGTTACGAAACCAAATACCAATATTAAACATGTAACTTTCTTCATACTTTCCAAGGTCTGTCTTCTCCAGAAATCACCAGCTCCTTCCAATGCAATAATACAGAACCCAACAAGTGGAACCCACCCCATTATAACATTCTTAGACTGGATGTAAATGACGCACATGTCTAAGTGCTCGGGCTGCTGACCGCTCCTATGTTGCTGGCTACCAAAAGATTCAGTTTTGCAACTGGTCTGCTCAACATCACAATGAAATATATGTGTTTATTTCCCTACAGGTTGGGCCCTGCTTCTTTCATCAGGTGCAAAAGAGAACAGATGATGTAGAGATCCATAGGTCACGCTGGAGTCTAACCAAATGTTCAACAGACGTCTAGTATAATCAGAATTCACATGTTGCCTTTTGCAAAAAGCATGTATGCGTAGACTTTTAAGTTGAAAACATGCTGCAGTATCTTTTCAAAAGGTAAAAAAGAAAACATTTGATTTTCTGTTTTAATGTCATTGTCAGAATATAGAGGAGTGGAAAACACACAGTACAGCTGAATACAAGAATGACAATAAAATATAAAAACATAACATCAAAACAACAGGTATGTATTTTTAAATGTTCCTCTAAAACTGCAGGTGATTAATAAATGCTGTACAACAGTAGAAGGGCCAAAACATTTTATGGCTATTGGACAAATGTCTAGAGGTCTTGCCTTGGAGTAACCCTAGAACCATATAATTTGCTCAAAAACATGATCTTACATTGTGACTCCTAAGTGACCAGCATGTTATGTTCAATCATGATGAGATCATATGTGTTGCAATATAATTATTGTTGCTACAACATCTTAAGTAAAAGATAGCAATTGAAAATATTGTTCAGAATTATGATTACCTAATTTAAAGTGACCAGTTGAAAACATTTGTATTTCTGTCTGTGTGTGGGCATATTGGATAAATATAATTAAGCAGTCTATTTTTCTGGAAATATTATAAATTCAGTTCATCAGATGTAGATTACTTTCTGTATGTACAATTCATTCAATGAAAAAAAAGTAATGAAGGATTTTTGATTAACCTCTCCAAAAATGATCAGCAGTCAAAAAATAAACAGAGGTACTTTCCTCTTTCAAACAAGGGTACCCTCAGCATTCTAAGTACTGGGAACAGAGAGATAGAGGCTCTAAAAGACCTGGCTACAGGTACATCAGAAAACACACAGATCACGGTTTCAAGTTAGATTCTAAACCCCTTAAATGCAAAGGATGAGTAGGAATCACCCTTAGCACTTTAGGGGGTCATGTAAAGGATGAGTTCCACTTGCCCTTAGTACTCAAGGGTTTAAAATTCAGAAAATTGTTGCGTGTATGTGCATCCTTAATTTCTCTCAGCAGAATCCTCATTGTTCAGGCTTATTCTTGTTCAGGAGGGTATTCCATTACTTTGTGTTCTCCATGTTTGAACAGTTGTCCAGGTATAAGCACATATGTGAGCTTCCAGCATTCTAATCAGAAGATGAGCAACAAAGGTTCTTGTTGGTTAGCATTATCATCCCAAAACTGTGGGAGACAGGGTGAAACAGTCACATTTTCTACACCATGTGTATTACACACCTGGAAGACTTCACTCAAAAGCCAACAGTCCATAACACGTTTTGGATATGTAATAGAACACTACAGGCATGTGTTCCATGATATCCTATAACCTCCATATTTGGGTATATTACAGGAGTGAGTTATGGGATTTTACAATGGGCTTTGCTTCTGTTTCCTAAGCAGGAATCTATTGCACTTAGGCCCTTTGTCCTCCATCAATCTCATTTAGGCTAATTGCACTACTTGTACATAAGATAACATATGTTATCAAAAACAGTCCATGTAAATTTCTTAGAACCCGGACAACCCAGTAAAATCTGTTTGACCGTCCGCACCCCCCATACACCTCATGCAACCTATTTATGTTGGATGTTAGACTTCCTCATAAAAACCTGATAAAAGGATTGTATTACAGTCTTAAATTAAGAAGAACATCATGACTTTTATTGGAGGAACATTACGCATCGGTTTGTCTGATGTTTGAATAGTATAATTTTCTGCTACAGTTAAGATATTCTGCTGTGTTCTTATTGTTAAAAAATCAAGCAAGACAGTTATATGATGTGTTGCTACTCTTTCTTCTCTCTCTATATATATTAGCAATTTTTAAGAGCGAGTAATCACAAATATGCATGCTCCATCTGTTTGCAAAGGATACCCAATAGGTAAAATGGATCCAAGATTGATTAAGTTAATTATAACAGTACCCCTGTTTATTAAAATGTATTGTACTCAATCAATTGGCCTCTCCAGTCGCATAGATCGTGTAACAGAACATGTGAATATAGCTCATATGTATAAGGGGGCATCTAGCCTTGCCTTACCTAGAATAACTAACAGCAAAAAGCAAAACATCCCTATTTGAATCACAAAGTTAAACACTGCAACTCTGGTTACAAGTAAAACAGGATAAGGAAATTATTTCTCCTACATAACAAACAGCTTTTGAAAAGTAAACCCAAGAATGAAAACTAGCTCAAAGTATCAAAACATGGTTAATTTTGTGCCTGGTGCTAAAATACAGTATGATGCCTTAAATGAGATGGTCACAAAATACATTTGATTATCATTTGTTTATATAGAGCCAATCACATTATGTAGCAGTGTACAGAGAATACGTAGTCATTCACATAAGTCCCTGTCCCTTTGGAGCTTCCAATCTAAATTCCCTACCACACAAACACTAGGGTCCATTTTGACAGAAGCAGATTAACTTGCCGATCTATTTTTTGGACCGCAGGAGGAACATACAAATTCCATACAGTTAGTGGCTTGGTCAGAATCAAACTAAATACCCCAACACTATGAGGCAGCAATGGTAACCACAGTGCCACTGTGCTAATAATAAATACCTCTCTTCCATGTATCAGAACACCAGTGGTCCAATGGCAAGCATTCAATTTGGGAAAAAGTTATTTCTCCTGTGCTTTATGGTGGCACACTTCAATGCAGAAATCACAGCTAAGGAACCAGGAATATAGTGAAACACACAATGTTTATTCCTGGAAGGTACAAACCTGATGGTGTAGTAATGAGGATTGCAGGGAGATGCAGAAAACAATACCAGAGACACGACTGATGAAGGTAAGCAGATAAGATGAAGAGATCCCAGGGAATGGGTGAACCAGGAGCACAGTAGGGAACAAAAGGGAACAGCAAAGCAACATGGAACAGCAACAACAATGACCAGCAACAGTAGAGGAAGAGAGGCAGGTATAAGTAGAGAACACACAGGTGCAGGAGACAATTAGTGAAACAGGTTATCCTCTAGTAATAACAAAGGAAAAGGCACAATAGCAGCACCTCTGGTGAGCAGAGGTACTGCCAGATAACATAATAAAACAAGTCCAAGGTCCTGGAGGCCCATAAGCAGCATGAGATACAGAGGGCTGCAGAAAGATCCTGACAGTACCCCCCCCCTTTAAAGGTAAATTCCAGACGCCCGTATTACCAGAGGTGATTAAAATCATCGAAATCATAGTCCACAATGGGTGGTCTGGCAGAGAAGCCCTCATCCATGGGTGGGAAGGCGCAAGAAGTCATGCCAGAGCAAAGTTGTACCACAGACTCTCCTCTCCTCTTTTGTCCTCTCTTCTTGCTGGATCTCCTCGAAATAGGAGCCTGAACCAACTTGGTGGTGCACAAAGGTAGATCTTGAACTCAAGGGATGGATGATACTACCAGATGGAGATGGAGTAAACTTGCAAATTACTGCCTCAACAAAGAGTTGCAAGTCCAATAGAATGGTTAGTCTCTATATAGAAGTTTACCCATTCCAAGTTTTCCCCTCTAAAGTGAGATATCAAAAACCGTACCTGTCTTTGGGTCACTTACGAGACTAGGAGCAGAGCAAATATATGAAGCACCAAATCTCAGAAGAGCACTAAGTTGGGAAAGGTGCCCCTCATAGATAGGTAACAGCTCAGGCCGGAGACCCTCGGCAGGAGACGGCTCAGATTGAACACATGTGCAGGAGGGCCCGGACTGGGCACACTTGGAGGAGGACCCGGACTGAGTGGATGACTTGGCAGGAGACCCTGACTGAGCTGATGACTTGGCAGGAGACCCTAACTGAGCGGGCAACTTTGCAGGAGGCACGGACTGAGCGAACGACTTAACAGGAGGCCCGGACTGGGCGGATGACTTGGCAGGAGGCCAGGACTGGGCGGACGACTTGGCAGGAGGGCCCAGACTGGGCCGACGACTTGGCAGGGGGACCTGGACTGGGCAGATTACTTGACAGGAGGCCCGAACTGGGGAGATGACATGGCGGGAGGCCCGGACTGGGCGGACAACATGGCAGGTGGCCCAGACTGGGCGGACAACATGGCAGGAGTCCCAGACTGGGTGGACGAATTGGCAGGAGGCCCAGACTAGGCAGAAGATTTTGCAGAAGGCCCAGACTGGCCGGAAGATTTAGCAGGAGGTGCGGAGTGGGCAGAACAGTGAGAAACCTGAGAGTGGACAGCACAGTGAGAAGCCTCAAAGCGGACAGCACTAAGTGGCAATTCGGGCTGAACCAAATTGGGTGGCAACTCGGGCTGAACCAAATTAAGCGGCAACTCGGTCTGAACCGAATTAGGCGGCATCTCGGGCTGAACCATCAGCAATGTTTTTGGAGCAGACTGGAGGGACAGGACCCTCTCTGGAGCGGCCTGTAGAGGAAGCTCCCTCTTGGAAGCAGGCTGTAGGGGCAGCGCTCTCTAGGCTGTAGGGGCAGCGCCCTCATGGAAGCTGGGTGTAGGGACAGCTCCCTTTCAGAAGCAGGCTGTAGGGGCAGTGCACTCTCAAAACCCACCTGTAGGGGCAGCGCCCTTTTGAAAGCAGGCTGTAGGGGCAGCACCCACTCGGAAGCAGGCTGTAGCTCAGGAAGGGAGACAGCGGCTGGTGACTCGGAACTGGAGGCAGCGGTTGAAGACTCGGGACTGGAGGCAGCGGCTGAAGACTTGGGACTGGAGGCAGAGGCTGAAGACTTGGGACTGAAAGCAGTGGCTGAAGACTCAGGTGCAGAGGCAGAGGCTGGAGGCTCAAGACCAGACACAGGGGCTAGAGACTCAAGGCTGGAGACAATGGCAGGAGATTCTGGACTGGAGACAATTGCAGGAGATTCAGGACTGAAGACAATGTCAGGAGATTCAAGATTGGAAGCAGAGGCTGGCACCTCGGAATTGGAGGGAGAAGAAGGCACCTTGGAACAAGAGGCAGAGACTGGCGACTCTGAACTGCGTGGCACCTTGGAACTGGAGGCAGAGGCTCGCACCTCAGAACTGTTTGGCACAATGGAACATGGGGAAGAGACTGTCACCTCTGGACAGGTGACAAGAGCTAGTACCTCTGGGATAAGCGGACAAAACTGGCACCTCTGGACTGGCAGTCGAAACTGGCATCTTGAGACAGGCAGCTGGAACTGGCACCTCTGAACTGGTGGCCGAAACTAGCACCTCGAGAAAAGTGGCTGAAACTGGCACCTCTGGACTGGCGGCAGACACTGGCATCTCAAGACAAGCAGCTGGAACTGACATCTTGGGACTGGCAGCTGAAACTGGCACCTCAAGACAAGCGGCTGGAACTGGCACCTCTGGATTGGCGGCCGGAACTGGCATCTCAAGACAGGCAGCTAGGACTAGCACCTCCGGACTGGCGGATGAAACTGACGCCTCAGGACTGGCGGCAGACACTGGCATCTCAAGACAGGCAGCTGGAACTGGCATCTTGGGACTGGCAGCTGAAACTGGCACCTCAAGACCAGCGGCTGGAACTAGCACCTCTGGACTGGCAGCAGAGACTTGCATCTCAAGACAGGCAGCTAGAACTGGCGCCTCAGGACAGGTGGCTGGAACTGGCGGGTTAGGCCTCATCTCGGGGAGCAGAACAGACTGTAATGTGGGAACAGGAAGTGAAGCGTAAACAAATCCAGAATGTGGAGGGAAATAAACAGAAGACGGTTCTGTAGGCTGTCGTGGTCTGCAGAGAGGACAGTCTTGTAAAAAGTGTATATCACTGGCACAGTAGAGACATCATTTATTAGGACCACCTGTGAACCTGGAGTTTGTTACACCATAGTTCTTGGAAAACAGTAAATTTGCACCAAAAGATGATGTTTGCACTGATTCAGCAGCAGAGACGTTTGGTTGAGGCAAATCAACAGTATTATAATTGTGAGAAACACAATCTGAGAGTCTCCTGAATCAGGGCCCATAAGTAAGGCAGAAAACTGAGCTAGCAGAGATCGTAATAAAATTATATCTGCTTGTAGAGTGTGTCGCTTAGTTAGCTCAGAGATTTGTAAGGCAGACATGTTGCAAGAGTAGAGAAATGAAAAACAATTGTAGAAAGAGTTCCAGGGAAAAATCTGAAGTAGGATCTTTCATATGGTATCAAAAATGTATTTTTGGCTGGTCATACTGTCACACTTTAATGCAGATATCACAGCTAAGGATCAAGGAATAAGGTGAAACACACATTGTTTATTGCTGGAAAGTACAAACCGGATGGTGCAGGAATGAGGATTGCAGAAAGCAAATACCAGGAACACAAGTGTTGCAGGTAAGCAGGTAATATGAAGAGATCCCTGGGAAAGAGTGTACCAGGAGCACAGAGTAAGGAACAAAAGGAAACAGCACAGCAACATGGACCAGCAACAACAGTGACCAGCAACAGAAGAGGAAGAGAGGCAAGTATAAGTAGGGAACACCCAGGTGCAGGAGACAATTAGTGAGACAGGTTAACCCCTAGTAATAACAAAGGAAAAGGCACAATAGCTGCACCTCTGGTGACCAGAGGTACTGCCAGATAACATAATAAAACAAGTCCAAGGTCCTGGAGGCAGGAGCTGCCAATAAGCAGCATGCGATGCAGAGGGCTGCAGGCAGATCCTGACATAGGGATAGCAGCATAATATTGAAATACCAGATTTCAGACCCATTGTGGCTTGCCCAGTGTAAAGCATGGCATTTCAACATTCTACTGCCATGGGGGTTAAGTACCTCCAAACTTCAGAAGCATCAGGTATTATATCTCTTTGGTTCTGATAGATTTGGGGAGGAGGCCTATTATTATAATTAGCGATGTGAGCGGATCCCTGTTTTTTTGTTTGAGATGTGGTTGTGGTTTTAAAACATCATCATGTTTTGGTTTTGTTAGAGGTTTTGCCCCAAACTCATGAAATGTTTTGGTTTTGAAAAATATGTAAAATGATGTGACTTTTAGCAGTTTTTGCTCATTTATAGTATTAATATTCACTTCCAGTCATCCACGGTCTATTTTCTAATAATCCCTTCTCAACTGTCAAAATTGTCACTAATTTTGGCCAAAGTCTGCAGTGATCTGACTGGATAAAACCAAAAACAGACATCACCTTTCACCAAATATCTGAACTGTAGTTTTAGGGTGCAAAATAAGCCCTATAAACCTATGACTTATGACTCAATCTCTGCCAAGTCTGCAAAAAAAAATTTTTCTAATTTCAATAATCTTGCTTTGCAAATTGAAATCTCACTTTGCAATGATTCACAAAATGAGATGCAGCTTTGGATAACAGCGGTCAAATTCCTCAATGGTGACAAATGTCATCATCACCCTCATCATCATTCTCATCAAAGATGTCTACATAAATTATATTTTCATTTAAAAAAAGAAGATGCATCAAGCAGGTAACCGTTAGGCAGCATGTGTAACATAATGGAGAGGGATAGCAGCAATACATTGCAGAGGGTCAGCAGCTAATGCATTGGAGAGGTCCAGCAGCAATACGTTGAAGAGGAACAGCAGCAATACATTTAAAAGGGTTAGCAGCAAATACATTGGAGAGGGTCAGCAGCAAATACATTAGAAAGTGTAAGCAACAATTACATTGGAGAGGTCCAGCAGCAATACACTGAAGAGGGTCAGCAGCAAAATATTGGAGAAGATCAGCAGCAAATACATTGGAAAGGGACAGCGGCAGTAGCATCAGAGCTCATTAGATGGACAGCGTGGGCATCAGTAGACATTATTTAACCGATGATGAGAGAATAAGGGTACAATGTTAAATGGTGCAAGATGGCATTGCCCTTGGGGCCACCCACCTGGGTGGTACTAGGTAGCTGTCCCCTCCTCCGGGATCAGTCACCCACCTCAATGTGGCCATGGATCCCTTATCCGATCGGTCTCTTACTCCTCTGTGGCTGCAGTCTCCTACACAGGTCACATGGGACGTGTCACATGACAGCTGGCATCCCATGTGTGCAGTGAGGGGAGTGTGCAGAAGGAAGAAGGTAAGCGTCTGTCTGTTAAAGTGTATGTGTCTCTGCTAAAGTGTGTGTGTGTGTGTGTGTGTGTGTGTGTCTCTCTGCTAAAGTGTGTGAGTGTCTCTGCTAAAGTGTGTGTGTGTCTCTGCTATAGTGTGTGTGTGTCTGTGTGTCTCTCTGCTATAGTGTGTGTTTGTGTGTGTGTGTGTGTGTGTGTGTGTGTGTGTCTCTGCTATAGTGTGTGTGTGTCTGTGTGTCTCTCTGCTATAGTGTGTGTGTGTGTGTGTGTGTGTGTGTGTGTGTGTGTGTGTGTGTGTGTGTGTCTCTGCTAAGGTGTGTGTATGTCTCTCTGCTAAAGTGTGTGTGTGTGTCACTCTGCTAAAGTGTGTGTGTGTGTGTATGTGTGTGTGTGAGTGTGTGTGTGTGTGAAAGGGGGCGACTTAAGAGTGTGTAGGATAGGAGTGGAGGCTACTAAAGGGTGTGTAGGATAGGAGTGGGGGCTACTAAAGGGTGTGTAGGATAGAAGTGGGGGCTACTAAAGGGTGTATAGAATAGGAGTGGGAGCAGCTAAAGGGTATGTAGGATAGGAATGTGGGCTGTTAAAGGGTATGTAGGATAGGAGTGGGAGCTGCTAAAGGGTGGAATGGGAGGGTCTAATATATTTTGTGATATGAGGGAAGGGAGGGGGGCTGTCTTAATAGTTCATGGGTGGGAGGTAGAGTATTAATTTAATGGTGGAGTTTAGGTTGGGGCTAATTATTTAATGGGTGCTATTATTTGTGGGGTGATGGTGGGGCAGTTTAATTTATTGGTAGGACAATTTCATTTAATACGGGGGCCTATTAAATTAATTAAATGTGGGGCTGAGTTTGGGGAGTAGAGCTATTTATTAAATGGTAATATTAATTATTTAATGCTGTGTGGAGAATGGTTATATTAAATGTAAATGCTATTAATTTATTGCTTGGGCTGTTTTGAGGGAGGGAAATAGGCCTAATTATTAAATGTGGGTGCTATTGATTAAATGTCAGGGATGGTTGGAGTTTTCTAGATATCATGTACCCATTTTTTTCCCAAATAGGGCCTCCAACATTCCAGGATCCAGACAAGCAGCAACTGATCCTGCAGCCACAGGTGGTGAAAGTGCCAAGAACAGGTTGGTGAATCTGGTGGGACAGTCCAGAATTTCGGTGACCTTCTCACTTAGGATTTGGTCCGACTGAAAGGACAGTTGGGAGGTATGTCCCACTTCATACGGTACTACTTGTGAAGGCAGAGCTGTGTGTACCTAACAGAAGTGCACACAGTTTTGCCTGTTTATTTGTCATATATGATAATCCCCTGTCTTAAGTGCCCCGGTGCCCCTGGAGCCTTATTCCAGCTCTAGCGATACTTTAGTGGTTCTCGCCTTGATTCCATTGCCTGCTTTCTACCTTGCATTGTCCCATTCTCAGATCACTTTGTTGAACATATGACCATCCCCCATTTCACTGACAATATAATTAATCCTGCCTCCTTTAAACTGACTACATCCCCAGCAAACCCTTGGAATAGCTCTCCCCTTCACTTATGCCATTGTCTGCCAACCCTCCCTGCACTGTTATTAAATCAAACCACCACCAATCAATGGGCACATTTGTTACAAAATAAGTGTTTTCTTGCAGATGCTTGAAGCAGTTTACCTTTCTGGTGATCGCACTGGATAGCCATTTATTATATGGATTATTTTTAATGCATTTTTTTAAACACACAGTACACATTTTTATATATTAAAGAGAGAGATTTAACTGGTAGTTTACAGTTCATGATGTCAAGGAAAGATACAACAGTGTGGTGAGGTGCTCATATGCTGCTCTGGCAGACTGATCAAATAGGATTCTACCAACATGTTTCATAATAGTTAAACTTATTAATCAAAATCCGATATGTTTCTATGAAGGGAATATTGGAAGGATGTGTTAGTAGGCAACTAAAGAAGTTTGAGCACAGAGACATAAACCAGTTGCAGATAATGTAAAATGATTCATGTATTTTTATGGCACAGGACTGGCAATCTATTTCCCTGCTTTGCTTTAGAAATGACCCATTGTGTCATCACATCTAGGTTTTCCTAAATGTTACTACAACTAAATTCCAGTAGTTCTAAATCCCGCCTAATTTGTGTTGGCCCTACCCACAGCTGATTTGGACCCGCCCACACAAGGCCACGTCAAGAATTTTTTCCAGGGCCACTTCAAGTCCCCAATCCGCCCCTGCCTGTCCCTATCCTTAACACTATCTCCATAATACTGTCGACATTTCAGTTGTCTACCTAATCATACTGGACTGCATATCTCACTATGTGTCTTTCAGCATCCTTCCTGGGTCAGGATGTCAGTGATTGAGTGTTATAGTCTCCTACGCGTTGCATCCTATCAGACTTTCTCAAGGATATTTTGACGTATAGGGGGACGGCTATATATAGTGTCTATAACACTTTATTAAAACTTTAAAACCAGTGTTAATTCTGAATAAAACAACAGTTTTATTAAGATGTGAAAATGGACATGTATTAAAAACCAAGTATCTATTCTCACATAAATATGCTTAAAACTACATATGTGGTGGGGGCGTCGCTAGGACGCCAACTCGGACGGATACACATCTTGGGCTCTCCTCTT
Organism: Mixophyes fleayi; assembly: GCF_038048845.1. Classification (NCBI taxonomy): domain Eukaryota; kingdom Metazoa; phylum Chordata; class Amphibia; order Anura; family Limnodynastidae; genus Mixophyes; species Mixophyes fleayi. The sequence goes on along the minus strand of NC_134410.1, from coordinate 62,893,140 downwards.
CACGAGACACATATTTCACCCAATACTGGGATTCCCATACCCTCCGCACTGTCCCAACTGAGCAGACGCCTTACCGGATTCACAGGTGGACCTCCCAGACCTCTCCCATCGCTCTGAGAGCCAGTTCACACAACCACTGGCTTCCCGCGGCCTGCTGGACATTTGGCTCTTGGATAACGTGCTGCCTTCTATGGTGATCCCTGCATTCTCAGACGTCGGGGGGACTCTTCTGGCCTCACACGCTCCGGGTCTTTCTGCCCGCTGCTCGCCCATGGCAATATCAGCGGCCCACTTCCGGCAGAGACCCCGGCCTAAATTTCCAGCCTCCCTCCGGATCCCTCACTTCCGGTTCCTCTGCAGCTTCATTGGCTGGACCAAATCATGAAGGTGAGCTGTGTAGACTCACAACTCCCACTGCCCTATTCACTCTTACCTGGGCCACTAGTGGGAGGTACTGTCACATTCCCTGGACTTGGAGTTTCGGGCAGAGTGCCTTCAGCAGCAGCACTTACAGTCTCCCTGTCACGGGCACTAGGAGTCTTTACCCAGGGATCACCAGATGGTAGGCTTACCAGAGCAATGTAGATGGTAAAAGGGTACTCTGGTAGCTGGGTGATCACGGAACATGAAATGATGGCCGATGAGATGCTCAGGAAAGTCTATGACTAGCAACACTGGTAATAATGAGGTAATGATACACAAGGAACTGTATGGACAAGGACACGTGAAGGTAGTCAGTGGTCTGCGATAGCAAGTTGTACCACTGCTATAGTGAGGAGGAATGTCCAACAGAAACAAGGAGGTGATGAGAGTCAGCGGTCTGCGGGTAGCAAGTTGTACCGCTGTCTGAGTGAAGGAATGGAATCCAAGTGGAGATATCCAGGTAGTCAGTGGTCTGCGGTAGCAAGTTGTACCACTGCTATGTGAGAGGATAATGGAACAGGTGATACCGGAAACAGGGATCAGTGGTCTGACATCAGCAAGTTGTACCACTGAATATATATGTGAGGAGGTGCACGGGGGAAGACTGCAACACAGGATATACACAGGCACCTTATACACGATCCACAGTAATATGCACAATATAGGTATATATATATGTAAATGACTGATCAGGTCTGCAATCTAGAAAGTCTCTTGAAGTAGTCCAGCACAATGATAACACAGTCAATGATGGCAATAGACTCAGCGGATAGCAGACTCCAGAGAGAACCAAACACAGTCCAGCAAGATATGCAATACACAGCACAGTCAATGAGAAGTATGCATACCGTGGTTCAGCAGTAGCAGTCAGATGGGATTGCAGCGGTACCTGAGCGGCTGGAGGCCGACTGGATAGGAAGTCCCTAGATAGGAGAAGCAGCGGTCTAGCAGGTGCAGCGCACAGGTGAGTAGACCGACAGGGACACGAATCCACAGGAGTCAGCAACACGTGGAACTGGACTCATAGGAAACCCAGGAGAATGGAGATGATCCAGCAGAGGGTAGTAGAAGAGATACAAATCCAATGCTGACAGGAGGGTAGAGGCCAGTGGAACACGTGAAGGCGTGGAGAGTGGATCAGCAGGAGATGGACGATAGCGCTGACCACAGCGGCAGGACTCAGCGGCACACGGAGGTAACCAGTAGCAACCACAGGAACCAACAGCGATGGGAAACAGGAGTGCAGTGCAGGGCAGGAGCTGTAGATCACGAAGTGTAGCAGATGGTAATGAAAAGCGGCAGTCTCGAGGAAGTCACAGCAAAGATGAGATGAGAGTGTAGTGCACGGAGGCAGCGGATAGTAATCAGCTGGCAGTCACGATGTTGAACACAGGCGAGTTGCAAGCAGGAGACTGTAGTGCACAGAGGCAGCGGATAGTAGTCAGCTGGCAGTCACGATGTTGAACACAGGCGAGTTGCAAGCAGGAGACTGTAGTGCACAGAGGCAGCAGATAGTAGTCAGCTGGCAGTCACGATGTTGAACACAGGCGAGTTGCAAGCAGGAGACTGTAGTGCACGGAGGCAGCGGATAGAAATCAGCAAACAGACTTGATGAGAAGCAGGTGAGTGAGGTAAAAGCTGGAGTGCACGGAGGCAGCGGATAGCAATGAGCAAACAGTCACATTGATATAAAATAACGTTGAAGTGGTGTAGAAGACTGTAGTGCACGGAGGCAGCGGATAGGAATCAGCAAACAGTCATGATGATACAGTTGATGGTAGAAGTGGTATGGAACCACAGTAGTAGAAGTGGTTTGGAAACCACAGGAATCAGCAGCACTGAATACACAAGTAATACAGGAACACCTTCAGAGACTCATGAGGAATGAGACTCCAAGATCAGGCAACGTGGTAGTGACCACAGGTGTTTAATATAGGGAGGTTGCCTGATCTGCCAATTAAGTTAAAGGGGTATACACTGAAGTATAGAAAAGGGCTGCGCATGCGCAGACCCTCAGGATGGTGGACGGCCACGGTTCCTAAATGTCCGGGAAGAGGCACTCACGGTCCGGTGAGTGACAGTACCCCCCCTTTTAAAGGTGGGCACAGAACGCCTGGAACCGGGCTTGTCCGGATTTTTGGAGTAAAACTTCTTCAAAAGGGCAGGAGCATTAAGATCTTCAGCTTTGATCCAAGAGCGCTCCTCAGGACCAAAGCCCTTCCAATGAACGAGGAAGTGGAGGACTCCTCGCGAAATTTTTGCATCTAGTACCTCGGTAATCTCAAAATCCTCCTCCTGATGGACTTGAACTGGCTGCGGAGCTGAGGGAGGAGTTGAAAAACGGTTGATAATAAGAGGTTTGAGCAAAGATACATGGAAGGCATTAGAAATCCGAAGACTCTTAGGAAGAAGGAGTTTCACACATACTGGATTGATAACTTGAATGATCCTATATGGACCAATAAAACGAGGGGCGAATTTCATGGATGGAACCTTCAAACGAATATTTTTTGTGGATAACCAGACACGATCTCCAATTTTTAGTGGTGGAATAGCCCGCCTCTTCTTATCAGCGAAAGATTTATATTTGACAGATGTCTTCTTCAAACAGGTTCTAACCTGAGACCAGATATTTTTAAAGGTCTGACAAACAGTCTCCACCGCAGGAACTTGGGTGGGCGGGAGGGCAGGAAATTCCGGAAAAGACGGATGGTGACCGTAGACCACAAAGAATGGAGTTTTGGATGATGACTCATGGTACATGTTGTTATGGGCGAACTCAGCCCAAGGGAGTAACTCTACCCAGTTGTCTTGATTGGCTGATGAAAATATCCTTATAAAAGTCTCAAGATCTTGATTGACACGTTCGGTTTGTCCATTGGATTGTGGATGGTAAGAAGATGAGAGTGCTAATCGTATGCCCAAGGTTTTACAAAGGGCTCGCCAGAATCTGGACACGAATTGTACTCCTCTATCAGACACAATCTCAGATGGACATCCATGGATACGGAAGATCTCTTTAATGAAATGTTCAGCCAGGATAGACGAGGAAGGCAAACCAGACAGAGGGATGAAATGAGCCATCTTCGAAAATCTGTCCACTACCACCCAAATAGTGTTATGGTTCTTACTAGGTGGTAAGTCAGTAACGAAATCCATACTAATATGGGTCCATGGTTTGGACGGAATGGGTAGTGGTCGCAGCAACCCTGCTGGGGTTCTGCGGGAGGATTTGAATTGCGAACATAATTCACAGGAAGCAATGAACTCTTTGACGTCTCTCCTCATTGAAGGCCACCAGTAACTTCGAGAGAGGATCTCAAAAGTCTTGTGTTCACCGGCGTGTCCAGAAAAACGAGAGGCATGGAACCACGAAAGGATTTTCCTCCTTAGAGTAGGAGGCACGAGGGTCTTCCCAAATGGTAGCGTTTTGGTGGATGAAGCAGCCAGTGAGATACATTTGGGGTCTAGAATGGTATGGTTGGAAACCTCTTCTATATCAGAGGACGTAGCAAAGGCTCTAGATAAGGCATCAGCTTTTTTGTTCTTGGCAGCTGGTTTGAAGGTAATTATTAATTCAAAACGGGAAAAGAAAAGAGACCATCTTGCTTGACGAGGGTTCAAGCATTGGGCAGACTGGAGATATGACAAGTTCTTATGATCCGTGAAGATCGTCACCGGATGGCGAGCTCCCTCCAACAAGTATCTCCATTCCTCTAATGCGGCTTTGATAGCCAGTAATTCCTTGTCTCCGATGGTATAATTCTTCTCTGCGGGTAGGAGACCCCGAGAATAGAAGGCACAAGGGTGGAATTTTTGCTGTTCCGAGCGTTGGGAGAGAATAGCTCCTAAGCCCACATTAGAGGCATCTACTTCTAGGAAAAAAGGGAGTGTCACATCAGGCTGACGAAGGATTGGAGCTGAAGAGAAGGACTCTTTTAATGTTTGAAAGGCTTGAATAGCCTCAGTAGACCATTGCTTAGGATTAGCCCCTTTACGAGTCAGGGCCACAATAGGAGATGCAATGGAAGAAAAGTCTTGAATGAAGCGTCTATAGTAATTGGCAAAACCTAAAAAACGCTGGATGGCACGAAGAGTAGTTGGCTGGGGCCAATGTAGTACAGCATTTACTTTGTCAGGATCCATCTTCAGACCAACTCCGGAAACAATATACCCCAAGAATGGAATCTGGGGTAATTCGAATGAACATTTTTCTAATTTACAGAACAATGAATTTCTCCGTAGCCTGGAGAGGACTTCTGCCACATGTTGGTGGTGAGAAGGCAGGTCCTGTGAAAAAATCAATATGTCGTCCAGGTAGACGACGACACATACATATAATAAGTCCCGAAAAATCTCATTGATGAAGCCCTGAAAAACAGCGGGGGCATTACATAGCCCGAAAGGCATTACCAGATATTCGTAATGCCCGTCTCTGGTGTTAAACGCCGTCTTCCATTCGTCACCGGAACGGATTCTGATTAAATTGTAAGCACCACGAAGATCCAACTTAGTAAAAATACGGGCTCCCTTAATGCGGTCAAATAGCTCAGTGATCAACGGAATGGGATACCGGTTCTTGATAGTAATGGCATTGAGTCCACGAAAATCTATACAAGGGCGTAATGATCCATCCTTCTTTTTGACAAAGAAGAACCCAGCTCCAGCGGGCGAGGTGGAAGGTCGAATGAACCCACGCTGGAGGTTCTCCCGTATATATTCAGATGTAGCTTGAGTTTCAGGTAACGAGAGTGGATAGACCCGGCCTCTGGGAGGAGTCTTGCCAGGAAGAAGGTCAATCGGACAATCCCAAGAACGATGAGGAGGAAGACGTTCAGACTGAGCTTTATCAAAAACATCGGTAAATGAAGCATATTGAGGAGGGAGTCCCGGTGAAATAGCTGAAATGGAAGCTTGCTGTACCTTGAGAGGAATGACTTGGGAAAGGCAATGATGGTGACATTCAGGCCCCCAAGACGTGACTTGAGGGGTGCGCCAGTCAATCTGGGGAGAGTGACACTGAAGCCATGGAAGGCCTAGGACAATCGGACTTGTCGTAACAGGAAGAATTAAAAACGATATCTCTTCATGATGCAAAGCACCAATCTGAAGGGTTACTGGAGACGTACTCTGGGTGATGAGACCGTTGATGAGACGTGATCCATCGATAGCCGTCACAGTAATGGGAGTTTTTAAGGTAATCATTGGTAGAGACCATTGATTAACTAACGATTTGGAAATAAAATTTCCTGCTGCTCCGGAATCAATCAATGCCTGTGACTCAAAGGTCTTGGTAGCAAAGGAAATAGTCACATCAAAAGCGCAGACTTTAGATTTCATAGACGATGGAGAGGACTCCAGGGACCCTAACTTCACCTCTCCAGAACTAGTTAGGGCTTGGCATTTCCCGATCTCTTAGGGCAGGAGCTGAGGACATGAGTGGAATCAGCACAATAGATACAGAGTCTATTCTTGACTCTTCGTTTCCTCTCCTCAGAAGATAACTTGGAACGTCCAATCTCCATGGGAATCACAGCGGGTGACACTGGACGAAATTGAGGGTTAGAGCGAAAAGGTGCTTTAGCAGAAGTCGTTTTCTCAGCCTCTCTTTCACGAAATCTCATATCAACACGATGGCATAGAGAGATCAAATCTTCAAGTGACGAAGGAAGCTCTTGGGTAGTCAGTGCATCTTTAATTTTATCGGAAAGCCCCTGCCAGAAGGCGGCAACTAGGGCTTCAGTGTTCCACTGAAGTTCAGAGGCTAAGATCCTAAATTGAATGACGTACTGGCCTACAGTATGAGATCCTTGTCGCAGACGGAGGATGCTGGAAGCAGCGGAGGTCACACGACCTGGTTCATCGAACACACTTCGGAATGTAGAAATGAATTTGGCACTATCTTGTAATATTGGATCGTTCCTCTCCCACAGAGGGGAGGCCCAAGCCAGGGCTTGTCCTGAAAACAAAGAGATAAGATAGGCCACTCTGGAACGATGGGTAGAAAAATTTTGAGGTTGGAGCTCAAAATGGACTGAACATTGGTTAAGGAAACCCCTACAAGTTTTGGGGTCTCCATCGTACTTTGACGGAGTAGGCAGGTGAAGCGTGGAAGCTATAGACACCTGGGATGGCAATGGGGAAACGGAGGAAAGCACAGGAGCTTCAGTAGTAGCTGTCACAGTCTGTCCAGATGTTCCTTGGGAGGTTAATGACTGATAACACTGAAGTAACAGCTGTTGGCGGGCATCCTGTTGCTCCACACGGCTAACCAGATGTTGCAGCATCTCTTTGGCGGTAGGTTCCACATCTGGGTCTGTCATGGCCTGATCTTACTGTCACGGGCACTAGGAGTCTTTACCCAGGGATCACCAGATGGTAGGCTTACCAGAGCAATGTAGATGGTAAAAGGGTACTCTGGTAGCTGGGTGATCACGGAACATGAAATGATGGCCGATGAGATGCTCAGGAAAGTCTATGACTAGCAACACTGGTAATAATGAGGTAATGATACACAAGGAACTGTATGGACAAGGACACGTGAAGGTAGTCAGTGGTCTGCGATAGCAAGTTGTACCACTGCTATAGTGAGGAGGAATGTCCAACAGAAACAAGGAGGTGATGAGAGTCAGCGGTCTGCGGGTAGCAAGTTGTACCGCTGTCTGAGTGAAGGAATGGAATCCAAGTGGAGATATCCAGGTAGTCAGTGGTCTGCGGTAGCAAGTTGTACCACTGCTATGTGAGAGGATAATGGAACAGGTGATACCGGAAACAGGGATCAGTGGTCTGACATCAGCAAGTTGTACCACTGAATATATATGTGAGGAGGTGCACGGGGGAAGACTGCAACACAGGATATACACAGGCACCTTATACACGATCCACAGTAATATGCACAATATAGGTATATATATATGTAAATGACTGATCAGGTCTGCAATCTAGAAAGTCTCTTGAAGTAGTCCAGCACAATGATAACACAGTCAATGATGGCAATAGACTCAGCGGATAGCAGACTCCAGAGAGAACCAAACACAGTCCAGCAAGATATGCAATACACAGCACAGTCAATGAGAAGTATGCATACCGTGGTTCAGCAGTAGCAGTCAGATGGGATTGCAGCGGTACCTGAGCGGCTGGAGGCCGACTGGATAGGAAGTCCCTAGATAGGAGAAGCAGCGGTCTAGCAGGTGCAGCGCACAGGTGAGTAGACCGACAGGGACACGAATCCACAGGAGTCAGCAACACGTGGAACTGGACTCATAGGAAACCCAGGAGAATGGAGATGATCCAGCAGAGGGTAGTAGAAGAGATACAAATCCAATGCTGACAGGAGGGTAGAGGCCAGTGGAACACGTGAAGGCGTGGAGAGTGGATCAGCAGGAGATGGACGATAGCGCTGACCACAGCGGCAGGACTCAGCGGCACACGGAGGTAACCAGTAGCAACCACAGGAACCAACAGCGATGGGAAACAGGAGTGCAGTGCAGGGCAGGAGCTGTAGATCACGAAGTGTAGCAGATGGTAATGAAAAGCGGCAGTCTCGAGGAAGTCACAGCAAAGATGAGATGAGAGTGTAGTGCACGGAGGCAGCGGATAGTAATCAGCTGGCAGTCACGATGTTGAACACAGGCGAGTTGCAAGCAGGAGACTGTAGTGCACAGAGGCAGCGGATAGTAGTCAGCTGGCAGTCACGATGTTGAACACAGGCGAGTTGCAAGCAGGAGACTGTAGTGCACAGAGGCAGCAGATAGTAGTCAGCTGGCAGTCACGATGTTGAACACAGGCGAGTTGCAAGCAGGAGACTGTAGTGCACGGAGGCAGCGGATAGAAATCAGCAAACAGACTTGATGAGAAGCAGGTGAGTGAGGTAAAAGCTGGAGTGCACGGAGGCAGCGGATAGCAATGAGCAAACAGTCACATTGATATAAAATAACGTTGAAGTGGTGTAGAAGACTGTAGTGCACGGAGGCAGCGGATAGGAATCAGCAAACAGTCATGATGATACAGTTGATGGTAGAAGTGGTATGGAACCACAGTAGTAGAAGTGGTTTGGAAACCACAGGAATCAGCAGCACTGAATACACAAGTAATACAGGAACACCTTCAGAGACTCATGAGGAATGAGACTCCAAGATCAGGCAACGTGGTAGTGACCACAGGTGTTTAATATAGGGAGGTTGCCTGATCTGCCAATTAAGTTAAAGGGGTATACACTGAAGTATAGAAAAGGGCTGCGCATGCGCAGACCCTCAGGATGGTGGACGGCCACGGTTCCTAAATGTCCGGGAAGAGGCACTCACGGTCCGGTGAGTGACACTCCCTTCCCCTTTCCTCCACACTGTTACTGAGTGGTGTGGGTGGCGGAATCTTTCCCCTCTCAATCTAGGGGTAACGTCTCAGCTTGGGGGCCAATACTACCATGCCTGCAAGCTCTCTCTCCCGCACTGGACACACAGCTGTCCTTATTTCACCACCTTGGCTCCCCAACCTATCTTCTACACTGTTCCAGTGTGCCACTCTTCTGACCGGACTCTATTTAATATTCCCAGCAGAGGATTCATTTGCTCTTGCAATTGAACTAAAAACAGTACTCTTGATTTGAGGCCCTCCTCATATTCCAGTCTGGACTACTTACTTATGTTGTAAGCCCACAAGACTCGGGGGAGCGGGTCATCTTCTGACATATTGCTCTGGAAGTACCTCCCCCACCTCTGACGTTATTTTCTTCTCACTGTTTTGTCATTTCTTGGAGTCTCCATGTCTCACAAACAAAAGAAAAATCCTCCACTTCAAACAACCAGCATGTTTTCCAGAAGCTTCAAAACTGCCCCCCCCATTTAACTCTGCTGCAGCATCTCCGGGCTCTGACACAGACTCTCCACAGCCTTCCATGGCCGAGGTAATGAAGCAGGTAAAGGCTACTATTCAATCAGAATTTTAGGCATTGGTTACAGAGCTACGCACTGAAATTGCTGCTCTGGGCTCACTCATTGATTCTCTGGAAAAAACAACTGACGATCTCTGCACTTTCCAGACTCAAACTGACCAGGACTTAGTAGCTCTTCATGCTGACCTAGACATCGTCAAAGACCAATTTGAAGTTCAAGAAAATCGCTCCCGTCGGAATAACATTAGACTCAGAAATGTTCCAGAGTCGATCTCAACAGAAGATTTATCCTCCTACCTGCAGGGTCTGTTCTCTACTTTGGCTTCAGATTTACCGCCTTCTGACTTTCGTTTGGATCGTGCCCACTGGGCCCTCCGGACCAAATCTCAACCATCTCAACCACCTCAAGGTGTCATCGTACGTCTACATTATTATTCCACGAAGATAACATTCTTCTTGTTGCCCGCGATCAACGGGACATCTCCTACCACTTTTTTTCCAGGACCTCTCTCCTATTACTTTGAAGAAACGACGAGACCTAGTTGACATCACTCAACGATTATGTTCTGCTTGCATCCATTATTGATGGGGATTCCCCTTTCAACTCACCTTCTCATATGACAACCACACATATTCATTCAAGACCACTGAACAATGTCGGGACCTGTTACAAACTTTGAAATTCCCAGATCTCCATAACTCATCCTCTTCTGCATCATCAGTGACTCCAAAACGACCTCTGCAAGCTGAATGATCCACTACGTAAATATTACAGCTTGGACTGTTTCTATTTCAGGTGCTCTACAATTGTAACTCACGCTTTAACTTCTTTTGTTTTACGATATTCTTATGTTACAGTATTCTTACCATGTTACGTTATTGCCATCTTGCTCGGGGTCTCGCTGTGACAGGGGAGGCCTTGAACTCCTGCTTAATCCCACTCGTTCACAGGATACTCCTGTTTCTCATGTCCTCTCTCAAGCTTCTTACCTTGTGACACGGTAATATATATTGTTGAGGTTGTTCTTGTTCCTTTTTTGGTTCTTTACTTCACTTGCACTAGATTCTCAATAATGTTTGATGTTTTACTAAATTTGTTGTTCTAGCTAGATACACATGCTGTGTAGATTCCCTGTTAATTCCCTCTCTGAGGGGGGCTACCATCTCGGGGTACACTAGGTGGGGGTATTTTGCAGGTACTTCGCATTCTATTATTTTGCACCTACCTTAGTTCCTGCAGGGGTTTTGCCCTACTCCTTTGTCATATATATATATATATATATATATATATATATATATATATATATTATCTCATTTTTCTCTGTGGTTAATGGTATATTTATTATTATTTTTCATATGTTAGCTGTTAATGTGAACATTTCCTTATTACATATTTTCACTGTGTACTTTCAATTCCTGTTTTATGACCTGCTATCTCGCTCCCATGACTCTTTATAGGTCACCTTTCCCCACCTCTTTTGGCTGTCCATGCCTCGACCCTCTTTTCCGGTAGCTATGTTGTCCCTCTTGTTTTGTGCCTGGACCTGTTGCCCTCTTTTTTTTGAACAGCTCTCCTTCCTGGCCCAGGGCCAAGTAATTATAGGTGGCGATTTTAACTCCATACTAGACCCCGGGATGGATCGTTCCTCTGTGTCCTCCTTCCATGCTTCCTATCGCTGGGAATCTAGATCCTTGGCATCCTCCTCAAATCCTACAACTTCTACGACGCTTGGCGCCTTGCCCACCGTTCAGGTAGACAATATACTCACTTTTCAGCCGCTCACAACCTTCACACCCACATTGATCTCATTCTCATTGATCACCCAACCACTCAACTTATTGACTCGGACATTCTTCTGATTGCCTGGTCCGACTATGCCTTAGTTCTACTTGAAATTGCCTAACCCCGCCCACGCTCCCCCCCCCAAAATGGCGCCTTTATGACACCCTACTTCTAAAACCCGATCAGATCAACTCCATTTCTGTCTCTATTAAGGAGTTCATTTCGACTGCCACCCTTTGGAAGCACATAAAGCCACTACACGCGGCACACTTATATGCCTGTCCAATGCCCGTCGAAAGGCTATGCTTGCTCGGATTATGGAACTGGAAACGCAAATCTCATCTCTCACAACATTACATGAGAGCTTCCCGAAACGCAAGACTCGCCTCAAACTGATTACGCGGCCAATTACATCAACTTCTCTCCAAAACGGCTGCCAAAACTCTACAATGGCTACACCAGAAATTCTACGAGAGGAGTGATCAAGCAGACAGACTCCTGGTCCCAAAGTTTCGAGATAAACGCAACCGCATCTCCTCTATCAATGTAACGTAAATTATGGGACACTTGTCCCACTCTAGATTTGCACTGGCTGACTGGTGGTGCGGAATCTAACGAATTCCCTGGCGTTCACCAAGAACCGCCGCATGTCTGGATGGGCTTATCTGCGGAGGCTCGCAGGTCGCGGTCCACCGGTCTGCCCCTAGAGGTAAGGCTGAGGAAGATAACCAAGGGCAAATACTGCAGCAGGCACACGGAAGATAGGCAGATATCGTGGTTTGGGTAGCCGGTACTGGTGCACAGGAAGTAAGCAGAATGCCGTCAGGCAAGCCAGGTTCGATACACAGGTAGACAGCGAAGCGTGGTTAGGAAAGCCGGGTTTGGTACACAGGTAGACAGCGAAGCCTGGTCAGGTAAGCCGGGTTCGTTACACAGGTAGACAGCAGAGCGTGGTCAGGTAAGCCGGGTTCGGTACACAGGGATGAAGAGCAGAATCGTAGTCAGGAAGCCGGATCTGGTACACTGGGGTTGGAGAGCAGGGAAAGTCACAAGCAGGTCTGGTACACAGGAGAAGCTAACACAGGAACACAGAACTGGATTAAGGAACAGAGGAAGGTTTGGTGGGGAATTTCCTATAGAAAGTTCGAAGGGAGATGTGGGGCGTGTAGATCAGAGGCAGAAACCCATGAACACTCCTCGGGACCGTAACCTTTCCAGTCCACCAGGAACTGCAGAACTCCTCTGGAACGACGGGAATCCAGAATTTGTTTGACTTCAAACTCCAGCTGTTCTTGAACCACCACGGGAGGCAGAGGTCTCTCAGTAGTTTAGAATTGATTGGTATCTACAGGTTTAAGGAGAGAAACATGAAAAACACTGGGGATGCGTAAAGAGGAAGGATGCTTTAATCTGAAAGCCACAGGGTTGATGACCTCAGGGATCTCAAAGGGACCGATAGATCTAGGAGTGTCACGGGCACTAGGAGTCTTTACCCAGGGATCACCAGGTGATAGGCTTACCAGAGCAGTATAGATGTCACTCACCGGACCGTGAGTGCCTCTTCCCGGACATTTAGGAACCGTGGCCGTCCTCCATCCTGAGGGTCTGCGCATGCGCAGCCCTTTCCTACCCTTCAGTGTATGTCCCTTTAACTTAATTGGCAGATCAGGCAACACTCCCTATATTAAGCACCTGTGGTCAACACCACGTTGCCTGATCTTGGAGTCTCATTCCCCATGAGTCTCTGAAGGTGTTCCTGTGTTTCCTCGTTTATTCAGCGCTGCTGATTCCTGTGGTTTCCAAACCACTTCTACCCCTGTGGTTTCCAAACCACTTCTACTACTGTGGTTCCCATACCACTTCTACCATCAAGTTCATCATCAAGACTGTGAGCTGATTCCTATCCACTGCCTCCGTGCACTACAGTCTTCTATACCACTTCAACTCTATCTCATATCATCATCTAGACTGTGAGCTGATTCCTATCCGCTGCCTCCGTGCACTACAGCCACTCTCCACATCCACTCACCTGTTCATCATCTAGACTGTGAGCTGATTCCTATCCGCTGCCTCCGTGCACTACAGACTCCAGCTTGCAACTCGTCTGTGTTTCCACATCGTGACTGTTAGCTGATTCCTACCTGCTGCCTCCGTGCACTACAGACTCCAGCTTGCAACCCGTCTGTGTTTCAACATCGTGACTGTTAGCTGAGTCCTACCCGCTGCCTCCGTGCACTTCAGACTCCAGCTTGCAACTCGTCTGTGTTTCAACATCGTGACTGTGAGCTGATCCCTATCCGCTACCTCTGTGCGCTACAGTCTTCATCTCATCTCTCCCGTGTTTCCTCGAGACTGCTGCTATTATTGCCATTCGCTACTTCCGTGATCAACAGCTCCTGGTCTACTCTGCTCACCCGTGTTCCATCGCTATTTGCACCTGCTGGTTGCTACTGGTTACCTCCGTGTGTCCGCAGAGTCCTGCTCCTGCTGCCAGCGCTAATCGTCCATCTGTTGCTGATCCGCTCTCCACACCTTCCTGTGTCCCGCTGGTCTCTACCCGCCTGTCAGCATTGGATTCGTGTCTCATCTACTATCCTGCTGCTAGATCATCACCATTCTCCTGGGTCCGCCAAGAGTCCAGTTCCGTGTTCTACCGATTCCTGGTGATTCGTGTCCCTGTTGGTTTACTTACCTGTGCGCTGCACCTACTAGACCTCTGCGTCATCCATCCAGGGACTTCTCATCCTGCCGGCCTCCTGCCGCTCAGGTATCGCTGCACTCCTGTCTGACTGCCTGCTTCTGAACCACGGTATGCATACTTCTCATTGACTGTGCTGGTGTATTGCATATCTTGCTGGACTGTGTTGGTTCTCCTCTGGAGTCTGCTATCCGCTGAGTCTGTTGCCATCATTGACTGTACTATCTTGTTCCGGATTACTTCAAGAGACTTTCCATATTTGCAGTGCTGTTCAGTCATTCATATATATATCTATATTGTGCATATTACTGTGGATCGTGTTAAGGTGCCGTGTTTACCCTGTGTTGCAGTCTCTCCCCGTGCACCTCCTCACATATATATTCAGTGGTACAACTTGCTAGTAGCAGACCACTGATCCCTGTTTCCAGTATCACCTGTTCCAGTATCCTCTCACATAGCAGTGGTACAACTTGCTATCGCAGACCACTGACTCCCCGGATACCTCCACTTGGATTCCATTCCTTCACTCAGACAGCGGTACAACTTGCTATCCGCAGACCGCTGACTCTCATCACCTCCTCGTTTCTGTTGGACATTCCTCCTCACTATAGCAGTGGTACAACTTGCTATCGCAGACCACTGACTACCTTCACGTGTCCTTGTCCATACAGTTCCTCGTGTACTATTACCTCCATATTACCAGTGTTGCTAGTCATAGACTTTCCTGAGCATCTCATCATCTGCTATTTACTGTTCCGTGATCACCCTGCTACCAGAGTACCCTATTACCACCTACATTGCTCTGGTAAGCCTACCACCTGGTGATTCCTGGGTAAAGACTCCTAGTGCCCGTGACAGTAAGATCAGGCCATGACAGACCCAGATACGGAACCTACCGCCAAAGAGATGCTGCAGCATCTGGTCAGCCGTGTGGAGCAACAGGATGCCCGCCAACAGCTGTTACTTCAGTGTTATCAATCATTAACCTCCCAAGGAACATCTGGACAGACTGTGACAGCCACTACTGAGGCTCCTGTGCTTTCCTCCGTTTCCCCAGTGCCATCCCAGGTGTCTACAGCTTCCACGCTTCACCTGCCTACTCCGTCAAAGTACGATGGGGACCCCAAAACTTGTAGGGGTTTCCTTAACCAATGTTCAGTCCATTTTGAGCTCCAACCTCAAAATTTTTCTACCCATCGTTCCAGAGTGGCCTATCTTATCTCTTTGTTTTCTGGACAAGCCCTGGCTTGGGCCTCCCCTCTGTGGGAGAGAAACGACCCAATATTGCAAGATAGTGCCAAATTCATTTCTACATTCCGAAGTGTGTTCGATGAACCAGGTCGTGTGACCTCCGCTGCTTCCAGCATCCTCCGTTTGCGACAAGGATCTCATACAGTAGGCCAGTACGTCATTCAATTTAGGATCTTAGCCTCTGAACTTCAGTGGAACACTGAAGCCCTAGTTGCCGCCTTCTGGCAGGGGCTCTCCGATAAAATTAAAGACGCACTGACTACCCAGGAGCTTCCTTCGTCACTTGAAGATCTGATCTCTCTTTGCCATCGTGTTGATATGAGATTTCGTGAAAGAGAGGCTGAAAAAACAACTTCTGCTAAAGCACCTCTTCGTTCAAACCCTCAATTTCGTCCTGTTTCACCCTCTGTGATTCCCATGGAGATAGGATGTTCCAAATTATCTTCAGAGGAGAGGAAACGAAGAGTCAAGAATAGACTCTGTATCTATTGTGCTGATTCCACTCATATGCTCAGCTCTTGCCCTAAGAGATCGGGAAATGCCAGGCCCTAACTAGTTCAGGAGAGGTGAAGTTAGGGTCCCT
This sequence comes from Mixophyes fleayi, assembly GCF_038048845.1. Classification (NCBI taxonomy): domain Eukaryota; kingdom Metazoa; phylum Chordata; class Amphibia; order Anura; family Limnodynastidae; genus Mixophyes; species Mixophyes fleayi. Next base: position 62,877,512 of record NC_134410.1, on the reverse strand, counting down.
GGAGTCCTCTCCATCTTCTATGAAATCTAAAGTCTGCGCTTTTGATGTTACGATTTCCTTTGCTACCAAAACCTTTGAGTCACAGGCATTGATTGATTCCGGAGCAGCAGGAAATTTTATTTCCAAATCATTAGTGCATCAATGGTCCCTACCAGTAATTACGTTAAGAACACCCATTACTGTGACGGCTATAGATGGATCACGTCTCATCAACGGTCTCATCACCCAGAGTACGTCTCCAGTAACTCTTCAGATTGGTGCCCTGCACCATGAAGAAATATCGTTTTTAATCCTTCCAGTTACGACAAGTCCGATTGTCTTAGGCCTTCCATGGCTTCAGTGTCACTCTCCCCAGATTGACTGGCGCACTCCTCAAGTTACGTCTTGGGGGTCTGAATGTTATCATCGGTGCCTTTCCCAAGTTATTCCTCTCAAGGTACAGCAATCTTCCATCTCATCTTCCTCACCGGGACTCCCTCCTCAGTATGCTTCATTTACGGATGTGTTTGATAAAGCTCAGTCTGAACGTCTTCCTCCTCATCGTTCTTGGGATTGTCCGATCGACCTTCTACCTGGCAAGACTCCTCCCAGGGGCCGGGTCTATCCACTTTCGTTACCTGAAACTCAAGCCACATCTGAGTACATACAGGAGAACCTCCAGCGTGGGTTTATTCGACCTTCCACCTCTCCCGCTGGAGCTGGGTTCTTCTTCGTCAAAAAGAAGGATGGATCATTACGCCCTTGCATAGATTTTCGTGGACTCAATGCCATTACTATCAAGAATCGGTATCCCATTCCGCTGATCACTGAGTTGTTCGATCGCATCAAGGGAGCCCGTATCTTTACTAAGTTGGATCTTCGTGGTGCCTACAATTTAATTAGAATTCGTTCCGGTGACGAATGGAAGACAGCGTTCAACACCAGAGACGGGCATTACGAATATCTGGTAATGCCTTTCGGGCTGTGTAATGCCCCCGCTGTTTTCCAAGGCTTCATCAATGAGATCTTTCGGGACTTATTATACGTATGTGTCATCGTCTACCTGGACGACATATTGATCTTTTCTCAGGACCTGCCTTCTCATCACCAACATGTGGCAGAAGTCCTCTCCAGGCTACGGAAAAACTCATTGTTCTGTAAATTAGAAAAATGTTCATTCGAATTGCCCCAGATTCCATTCTTGGGGTATATAGTTTCCGGAGTTGGCCTGAAGATGGATCCAGACAAGGTGAATGCTGTACTACATTGGCCCCAGCCAACTACTCTTCGTGCTATCCAGCGTTTTTTAGGTTTTGCCAATTACTATAGACGCTTCATTCAAGACTTTTCTTCCATTGCATCCCCTATTGTGGTCCTGACTCGGAAAGGGGCTAATCCTAAGCAATGGTCATCTGAGGCTCTCCGAGCCTTTCAAATTCTCAAAGAGTCCTTCTCCTCGGCTCCAATTCTTCGACAGCCTGATGTGACACTCCCCTTCTTCCTAGAAGTAGATGCCTCTAATGTGGGCTTGGGAGCCATTCTCTCCCAACGCTCGGAACAGCAAAAATTCCATCCTTGTGCCTTCTATTCTCGGGGTCTTCTGCCCGCAGAGAGGAATTATACTATCGGGGACAAGGAGTTACTGGCTATCAAAGCTGCATTAGAGGAATGGAGATACTTATTGGAAGGAGCTTGCCATCCGGTGACGATCTTCACGGATCATAAGAACTTGTCATATCTCCAGTCTGCCCAATGCTTGAACCCTCGTCAAGCAAGATGGTCTCTTTTCTTTTCCCGTTTTGAATTAATTATAACCTTCAAACCAGCTGCCAAGAACAAAAAAGCTGACGCTCTATCTAGAGCTTTTGTGACGTCCTCTGATGTAGAAGAGGCTTCCAACCATACTATTCTAGTCCCCAAATGTATCTCAATGGCTGCCTCCTCCACCAAAATGCTACCATTTGGGAAGACCCTTGTGCCTCCTACTCTAAGGAGGAAAATCCTTTCGTGGTTCCATGCCTCCCGTTTTTCTGGACACGCCGGTGAACACAAGACCTTTGAGATTCTCTCTCGAAATTACTGGTGGCCTTCAATGAGGAGAGACGTCAAAGAGTTCATTGCTTCCTGTGAGTTATGTTCCCAGTTCAAATCCTCCCGCAGAACTCCAGCAGGGTTGCTGCGACCACTACCCATTCCGTCCAAACCATGGACCCATATTAGTATGGATTTCGTTACTGATTTACCACCTAGTAAGAATCATAATACTATTTGGGTGGTGGTGGACAGATTTTCGAAGATGGCTCATTTCGTCCCTCTGTCTGGTTTGCCTTCCTCGTCTATTCTGGCTGAACATTTCATTAAAGAGATCTTCCGTATCCATGGATGTCCGTCGGAGATTGTGTCTGATAGAGGAGTACAATTCGTTTCCCGATTCTGGCGAGCCCTTTGTAAAACCTTGGGCATACGATTAGCACTCTCATCTTCTTACCATCCGCAATCTAACGGACAAACGGAACGAGTCAATCAAGATCTTGAGACTTTTATAAGGATGTTCTCTTCAGCCAATCAAGACAACTGGGTAGAATTGCTTCCCTGGGCTGAATTCGCCCATAACAACATGTACCATGAGTCATCATCCAAAACTCCATTTTTTGTGGTCTACGGTCACCATCCGTCTTTTCCGGAATTTCCTGCCCTCCCGCCCACCCAAGTTCCTGCTGTGGTGACTGTTTGTCAGACCTTCAAAAATATCTGGTCTCAGGTCAAAACCTGTTTAAAGAAGACATCTAACAAATATAAGTCTTTTGCAGATAAAAAGAGGCGGGCTATTCCACCACTAAAAATTGGAGATCGTGTCTGGTTATCTACCAAAAATATTCGTTTGAAGGTCCCATCTATGAAATTCGCCCCTCGTTTTATTGGTCCATATAGGATCATTCAAATACTCAATCCAGTATGTGTTAAACTTCTTCTTCCTAAGAATCTTCGGATTTCCAATGCCTTCCATGTGTCTTTGCTCAAACCTCTTATCATCAACCGTTTCTCAACTCCTCCCTCAGCTCCGCAGCCAGTTCAAGTTCATCAGGAGGAGGATTTCGAGATTACTGAGGTATTGGATGCAAAAATTTCGCGAGGAGTCCTCCGTTTCCTCGTTCATTGGAAGGGCTTTGGTCCTGAGGAGCGCTCTTGGATCAAAGCTGAAGATCTTAATGCTCCTGCCCTTTTGAAGAAGTTTTATTCCAAAAATCCGGACAAGCCCGGTTCCAGGCGTTCTGTGCCCACCTTTAAAAGGGGGGGTACTGTCACTCACCGGACCGTGAGTGCCTCTTCCCGGACATTTAGGAACCGTGGCCGTCCTCCATCCTGAGGGTCTGCGCATGCGCAGCCCTTTCCTACCCTTCAGTGTATGTCCCTTTAACTTAATTGGCAGATCAGGCAACACTCCCTATATTAAGCACCTGTGGTCAACACCACGTTGCCTGATCTTGGAGTCTCATTCCCCATGAGTCTCTGAAGGTGTTCCTGTGTTTCCTCGTTTATTCAGCGCTGCTGATTCCTGTGGTTTCCAAACCACTTCTACCCCTGTGGTTTCCAAACCACTTCTACTACTGTGGTTCCCATACCACTTCTACCATCAAGTTCATCATCAAGACTGTGAGCTGATTCCTATCTGCTGCCTCCGTGCACTACAGTCTTCTATACCACTTCAACTCTATCTCATATCATCATCTAGACTGTGAGCTGATTCCTATCCGCTGCCTCCGTGCACTACAGCCACTCTCCACATCCACTCACCTGTTCATCATCTAGACTGTGAGCTGATTCCTATCCGCTGCCTCCGTGCACTACAGACTCCAGCTTGCAACTCGTCTGTGTTTCCACATCGTGACTGTTAGCTGATTCCTACCTGCTGCCTCCGTGCACTACAGATTCCAGCTTGCAACCCGTCTGTGTTTCAACATCGTGACTGTTAGCTGAGTCCTACCCGCTGCCTCCGTGCACTTCAGACTCCAGCTTGCAACTCGTCTGTGTTTCAACATCGTGACTGTGAGCTGATCCCTATCCGCTACCTCTGTGCGCTACAGTCTTCATCTCATCTCTCCCGTGTTTCCTCGAGACTGCTGCTATTATTGCCATTCGCTACTTCCGTGATCAACAGCTCCTGGTCTACTCTGCTCACCCGTGTTCCATCGCTATTTGCACCTGCTGGTTGCTACTGGTTACCTCCGTGTGTCCGCAGAGTCCTGCTCCTGCTGCCAGCGCTAATCGTCCATCTGTTGCTGATCCGCTCTCCACACCTTCCTGTGTCCCGCTGGTCTCTACCCGCCTGTCAGCATTGGATTCGTGTCTCATCTACTATCCTGCTGCTAGATCATCACCATTCTCCTGGGTCCGCCAAGAGTCCAGTTCCGTGTTCTACCGATTCCTGGTGATTCGTGTCCCTGTTGGTTTACTTACCTGTGCGCTGCACCTACTAGACCTCTGCGTCATCCATCCAGGGACTTCTCATCCTGCCGGCCTCCTGCCGCTCAGGTATCGCTGCACTCCTGTCTGACTGCCTGCTTCTGAACCACGGTATGCATACTTCTCATTGACTGTGCTGGTGTATTGCATATCTTGCTGGACTGTGTTGGTTCTCCTCTGGAGTCTGCTATCCGCTGAGTCTGTTGCCATCATTGACTGTACTATCTTGTTCCGGATTACTTCAAGAGACTTTCCATATTTGCAGTGCTGTTCAGTCATTCATATATATAGCTATATTGTGCATATTACTGTGGATCGTGTTAAGGTGCCGTGTTTACCCTGTGTTGCAGTCTCTCCCCGTGCACCTCCTCACATATATATTCAGTGGTACAACTTGCTAGTAGCAGACCACTGATCCCTGTTTCCAGTATCACCTGTTCCAGTATCCTCTCACATAGCAGTGGTACAACTTACTATCGCAGACCACTGACTCCCCGGATACCTCCACTTGGATTCCATTCCTTCACTCAGACAGCGGTACAACTTGCTATCCGCAGACCGCTGACTCTCATCACCTCCTCGTTTCTGTTGGACATTCCTCCTCACTATAGCAGTGGTACAACTTGCTATCGCAGACCACTGACTACCTTCACGTGTCCTTGTCCATACAGTTCCTCGTGTACTATTACCTCCATATTACCAGTGTTGCTAGTCATAGACTTTCCTGAGCATCTCATCATCTGCTATTTACTGTTCCGTGATCACCCTGCTACCAGAGTACCCTATTACCACCTACATTGCTCTGGTAAGCCTACCACCTGGTGATCCCTGGGTAAAGACTCCTAGTGCCCGTGACAATAGATGGTAATATGGTACTCTGGTAGCAGGGAGGATACTGGAACAGGTGACACAGGAAACAGGGATCAGTGGTCTGCCTCTAGCAAGTTGTACCACTGAATATATATGTGAGGAGGAGCACGGGGAGAGACTGCAATACAGGGGATACACGGGCACCTTAAACTTGATCCACAATAACATGCACAATATATTAATGACTGAACAGCACTGCAATAATAGAAAGTCACTTGAGGTAATCCGGCACCAGATAACACAGTCAATGATGGCAATAGTCTCAGCGGATAGTAAACTCCAGAGGAGAACAAACTCAGTCCAGCAAGATATGCAATACACCAGCACAGTCAATGAGAAGTATGCATACCGTGGTTCAGAAGCAGGCTGTCAGACAGGAGTGCAGAGATACCTGAACGGCTGGAGGCCGGCAGGATGCGAAGTCCCTGGAGGGGTGAAGCGGTAATCAAGTAGGTGCAGCGCACAGGTAGGTAGACCAGCAGGGGAACAAATACTCAGGAAGCAGTAGTATGTAGGACTGGACTCCTGGAGGACCCTGAAGAGTAGCGATGATCTAGATGAGATGAAAACAGTGAGGCGCAGATCCGATGCAGACTGGCGAGTAGAGACCAGCGGGAACACGAAGAAGCACGGAGAGCGGGTCAGCTGTTGTAGGACGAGTAGAACTGAGAAGTAGCAGCAGCAGGACTCTGCAGATACACGGAGGTAGCGGATAGCAACCAGCAGGTGCAGCAACGATGAAACACGGGAGAGCAGAGCTGAGCTGGAACTGTTGAGCACGGAGAGTAGCGGATAGGAATCAGCTGTAGCAGTCTCGAGGAAACATGGGAGAGATGAGATGAGCTGAAGACTGAAGCGCACGGAGGCAGCGGATAGGAATCAGCCAAACAGTCACGATGAAACACAGGCGAGTTGAAGTAGATTGAAGACTGTAGTGCACGGAGGCAGCGGATAGGAATCAGCTAACAGTCATGATGGCACACAGGTGAGTTGAAGTAGATTGAAGACTGTAGTGCACGGAGGCAGCGGATAGGAATCAGCTAACAGTCACGATGATACACAGGAGGGTTGAAGTGGTTAGGAAACCACAGGGGTAGAAGTGGTTTGGAAACCACAGGAATCAGCAGCGCTGAATACACGAGGAAACACAGGAACACCTTCAGAGGCTCATGGGGAATGAGACTCCAAGATCAGGCAACGTGGTATTGACCACAGGTGCTTAATATAGGGAGTGTTGCCTGATCTGCCAATTAAGTTAAAGGAACAGGTACTGAAGGGTTTGAAAGGGCTGCGCATGCGCAGACCCTCAGGATGGAGGACGACCACGGTTCCTAAATATACGGGAAGAAGCACTCACAGTCCGGTGAGTGACAAGGAGCCAATTTCTTGCTAGGAACTCTCAAACGAATGTTCTGGGTAGACAACCACACCTTATCCCCTAGGGTGAGATGAGGAACTGCCCTCCCCTTCTTGTCATACAGCTTCATAGCGTGGATAGCGGATCTCCTCAGGCTGGTCTTCACTAAATCCCAGATGGTAGAAAACCTGCGAAAGAGAGAATCCACCGCTGGTACCTCTGACTGAGGAAGAGAAGAGAAGGCTGGTAGTCTGGGATGGCAACCATACAAGAAAAAGAAGGGGGAGTTGAAGGCTGCTTCATGGTAATGATAGTTGTGAGCAAACTCTGCCCAGGGAAGAAGATCGACCCAATTGTCTTGATTGGCAGAGACATAAAACCTTAGAAGCTTTTCCAACTCTTGATTAGTTCTCTCGGTCAACTCATTAGTTTGGGGATGATATGCAGAAGAAAGGTTAAGTTTGGTTCCTAGTTTCTGGCAAAAGGCTCTCCAGAATTTAGATACAAATTGAAGTCCTCGATCAGAAACTATGTGCATAGGACAGCCATGGACCCGAAACATCTCTCTAATAAAGAGGTCAGCTAAGAGGGGTGATGAAGGAAGATTCTTGAGAGGAACAAAATGTGCTACTTTAGAAAAACGGTCAGTGACAACCCAGATAACGGTACATCCTTTGGAAAACGGGAGGTCTGTGATGAAATCCATTGATATGTGGGACCAAGGAACATCAGAAATAGGTAGCGGAATGAGAGTGCCAACAGTCTTTTCCCTGGAAATCTTGTGCTGGGAACATGCTGAGATGAAGGCATAACACCCCTACGCATGGTGGGCCACCAGTACTTTCAGGAAATTAGTTCCCAGGTCTTCCGAATACCCGCATGTCCGGAGAAGAGAGAAGAATAGGCCCAAAGTAACAGTTTGACATGAAGATGTGTTCCCACAAAGGTTTTACCAGGAGGACAACTTCTTTCAGTTAGAGGAGAAAGTGCCAATACACAGCTGGAATCCAAGATCAGCTTGTTTTTCTCTGAGGATTCAGTATCAGAAGCATCAAATGAATGGGACAGGGCATCCGCTTTGGAGTTTTAAGCCTGGACGAAAGGTAATGTTAATATTAAAGCAGGAAAAGAAAATAGCCCATCTAGCCTGAAGAGGGTTCAAACAATGTGCTGAACGCAAATATACCAGGTTTTTGCGGTCGGTGTATACTGTTACTGGAAATTGAGCACCCTCAAGCAAATGTCTCCACTCCAAAAGGGCCAGCTTGATAGCTAACATCTCCTTATCGCCAATTCCATAATTCTCCTCCGCAGGAAGAAAACGACGAGAAAAAAAACCACAAGGGTGAAGTTTAGCATCATGGTCTTTTTGGGATAGTACCGCTCCTACCCCCACAGAGGATGCATCTACATCCACGAAAAAAGGCCGTTGACAGTCAGGTTGATGAACTATTGGAGCTGAGCAGAATAAGGTCTTGAGTTCCTTAAAGGCTTTGATTGCCTCAGAAGTCCAGAGTTTAGGATTGGCGGACTTGCGAGTGAGGACTGTGATGGGAGCTACTAATGAGGAGTAACCCTTGATGAATTGCTGATAATAATTAGAGAAGCCTAAAAATCATTGAATGGCCTTAAGCTTTGATGGATCTATTTGAAGGCCAGTCTCTGAAATAATATAACCTAGAAAAGGTAATCTCTTCTGCTCAAAAACACACTTCTCGAGCTTACAGAATAGTTGATACTTCCTCAACCTACTCAGGACCTCCCTTACATGTCTAGGATGAGATAGTAAACCTGGAGAAAATATAAGGATGTCATCTAAGTAGACAATTATGAACTGATAGAGAAGGTCTTGGAAGATTTCATTCAGGAAATTCTGAAATACTGCAGAGTCAATACATAACCCGAAGGGCATGACAAGATACTCGAAGTGTCCATCACAGGTGTTGAATGCTGTCTTCCATTCGTCCCCATCTTTTATTCTAATTAGGTTATAAGCACCCCTAAGGTTCAATTTGGAAAAAATGGTAGCCCCCTTCATTCAGTCGAAAATTTCAGAGATTAAGGGCAGAGGATACCTGTTCTTTACAGTAATAGAATTGATAGCACAGTAATCAACACAAGGGCGGAGACCCCCATCCTTCTTCTTCAGGAAGAAGAGCCCTGCACCTGCCGGAAAAGATAGTTTTCATATAAATCAGCAAGTGGGGATTACCAAGTTGAGCGCTGATCTTAGGAACAATGGGAGTCACCTTAGTTAAACAATTGATGTGGCAGAGAGAACTTCAAGATAGAATCTCCCCGGAATGCCAGTCCACCTCAGGGGAGTGGAGACGAAGCCACGGGAGACCCAGAATAAGAGAGTTAAAGGCTTTGGGAATAACTAGGGGCCTGATTCATGAAGGCACGCAAACTCATGTTTCATACTTTGAGTGACGCAAACCCTTATATTTGTGTTGGAGTTTGAGATTGAGTTGACTTTGAGTGCCGTATCTGCTCTGTTTGCGATGCGTATGTGGTGTTTTACGTAGCTCAAGTCCCGTTTAGCAGATGCGTATGAGTTTGCGTACCTTGATGAATCAGGCCCTAGAAGGGAAATAGTCTCAACATGCAGTGCTCCAACCCTGAGTGTTAGGGGTATGGTCCTAAGTTGGATGCCTCCTCCAGTAATCACTTCTCCATCAATAGCTGTAAGAGAGATTGGGTTTTCCAAGAACCGAGTTGGAATAGCTAATTGTGAGATGATAGCTGAGGAAATGAAATTGCTAGTGGCACCGGAATCCAGCAATGCAGAACAGGGTGGGCAATAGAACCAACCACAAGCTCGCAGGGAATGACAAGGCTATCCTTATTATTGGAAGAAGAGAGGATGCAAAAAGAGGGACCTAACATAGCCTCTCTACTAGACGTTAGGCTCTATCGTTTCCCTGGCTCTTGGGGCAGGTTCCTAAGAGATGACCCCCTTCACCACAATACAGACATAATCTGTTCCTGAATCTCCTTTCTTTCTCCTCGGCAGAAAGGTGAGTCTTTCCAAGCTACATAGGTTCATCCAGAGGTTGAATAGGCATCTGGAAACTGGGGGCCAGACGATAGGGACCACGTTGTTCCTTTTCCAAACTTCGTTCCTTGAAAAGTAGATTGACCTTAATGCATAGAGAAATTAAATCATCCAAGGAAGTGGGAAGCTCTTGAGAGACCAATTCATCTTTTATTCAGTCTGATAGACCCTGCCAAAAAGCAGTTATTAAGGCTTTATTATTCCACCAAAGCTCTGAGGCCATGGTTCTGAACTGCACGGCATACTGCCCCATGGAGAGACCTCTTTGCCGCAGACGAAGTATACTAGTAGCCGCGTTGGAGACCCGACCTGGCTCATCAAATACCTTTTTAAAGGTAGAAAAGAAATTAGGGTAGCTATGTAGTAAAGGATCATCTCTTTCCCAGAGAGGTGATGCCCAGGCTAAGGCCTGACCAGACAAAAGAGAGATTAAATATGCAACTTTTGCTTTTTCAGAGGGGTTCCCAGGAAGAAGCTCAAATTGTTTTGCACATTGGTTTAAAAATAATCTGCATAACTTGGGATCCCCATCAAATTTAGGCTGGTTGGGAATGCGCAGAGACAAAGCTGACCCTGCAGGCGAGATGGAGACCGTGGGAGCCTGTGGAGGAGCTGCTGCAACTCCAGACACCGCTATGGTTGCCTGCAAGGTGTCCATTCGGGCCGACAGCCCCTGTAAAAATGTAAGTAGCTGCTCCTGATTTGATTCCTGTTTCACCATCCGTTCTAACAGGTGTTGGAGCAAATCCCTAGGAGAAGGATCCCCCGCAGTATCCATTGGTCAGAGCAAACTGTAACGTAAATTATGGGATACTTGCCCCACTCTAGATTTGCACTTGCTGGTCGGTGGTGCGGAATCTAATGAACCCCCTGGTGTTTACCAAGAACCGCCGCAAGGTGGGATGGGCTTAGCTGCGGAGGCTCGCAAGTCGCGGTCCACCGGTCTGCCCCTAGAGGTAAGGCTGAGGGAGATATCCGAGAGCAAATACCGGAGCAGGCACATGGAAGATAGGCAGATATCGAGGTTTGGGTAGCCGATACTGGTGCACAGGAAATAAGCAGAACGTGGTCAGGCAAGCCAGGTTCGGTACACAGGTAGACAGCAGTGTGGTTAGGTAAGCCAGGTTCGGTACACAGATAGACAACGAAGCGTGGTCAGGTAAGCCTTTGACAGGGTGGAATTGCCCTATATGCACCAGACGCTTGCGACCATAGGGGGCACTTTCCTGCGAGGCGTTGCTTCTCTTTATTTTAACACTACTGGTTCCGTCCTGGCTAATGGCTTCTAGGCCTCATTCTATATTCTACAGTTGGAGAAAATCTAGCCCAACCCTCAAAACTGTTAAACTGCAATAAAAAGGAGATGCCTGACAGGGCCATCACCATATATGCTTTAGATTTTCCAACAGTAAAATAATGCCAAATGAAGGACAGAATGTTCCTCAGGCTTACATCCGGCCTTCCGTGACGAACAAAACCCTTCCCAAGCTGACCAAGCCTCCTTTTATTTCTTCAAAGTACTTGGAGCTACCGCATTTTTTACAAGGTGTTCTATACTGGAATCTGTCAGACAAAATCAGGGCATGGAACACCAACATCGTTAGCATAAGGGGCTAGATAACGAAACTTCCGCCAATCAAATCTTGGCAAAGCATCAGCAATCTCATTAGAAGACCCAGGCACATGTCTTGCCTTAAAAACAATGTTAAAAGTTAAACATTTATAAATCAAATGTCTCAGTAACCTCAAAGCAAGAGGGGAGGTGGCTTTTTGATTATTGACAGCATGTACAACCCCCAAATTATCACACCAGAAATTTATGTTCCTATCTTTAAGGGGGTGACCCCACAATTCCCGCAACAATAATTAAAAACAATTCCAACAACAAAAGCTTCTTTGTGAGGCCCTCCTGCCACCAAGAAAGGGGCCAAGAGGCGGTGCACTACTCACCGTCCAAAATAGCCCCAAACCCAGAAGAGCCTGTAGCATCAGTAAAAAGTTGAAGCTCAACATTATTGGCCACAAATAAACCCCGTTGAAATTTTCCAGAAAAAGGCGCCACATAGCCAAACCATCCTTAATTTCCTTAGAGAGCCTTACAAAATGATGAGCCTTAGTTACCCCAGCTGTAGCCCTCTCCAGGTTACGACAAAATACCCACCACTGAAGAAAATTAGTAAAACACTCAAAAAATTAACATGACACCAAAGATACCATAGGCAAACATTTGTCCACATAATAACTGCCCGGTAAACGAAACTCCATATATTTAATTTAAGATGGATGCAATGGCAAAAATCTAAAAGCTGACTCAATATCCAGTTTCGCCAGCAATGCGCCAGACCCACACCGCTGCACTAGCATTAAAGCATCCTCGAAAGATTGATACACAACCGAGCATTCAGATTCTGCAATCGTGCTATTCACAGACATTTCAGGTGGATGTGACAAATTTTGGATTAGCCTGAATTTGCCTAATTTGGAGAACCACGCCTACAGGTGAAAGAATCAGACCTCGTATAGGAGGGGAAGGAATATGGCCGCACATTCTACCCAATGACACCTCCTTATCCACTTTCTCCTGCACAATTAACGGCATATTTATAGCTGATTTCAAATTTATAGGTGAACCAAATGTCAGGCCCGAATAGAGGTGAACACTAACCGGTATTAGCGCTACTGGGCTAGTAGGTGCAGAGTCTAAGTTTGGACTTCGCTGCACAGGGCACGCAGGTCGCGGTCCTATTAGTCAGTTGCCGGTGTAGTGAAAGAAGGGTCAGACGGTCCGGGTCAAGCCAATTGGAATGCGAGGTACAAAGGGAGAATCCAGGAGAGTAGTCAAAACAAGCCAAGGTCGCAGGAACCAAGTGGGTTACACAGAAGGAGGATGGTTGACAAGCCGAGTCACTACTTGAGAGCAATACACAGGAGGATAGTCTAGGAAGCCGGGTCACAACAGGAAAAACAATCACTTGGGAGCTAGAGGCAGAAACCTGTTACTCTGGCACCCTAATGGCGCCAGAGCCATTAAATAGAGGCAGGAAGGCATGGATAGGTGGACACAAATTCAGGCACACAGAGTGCCGATAATTGCGTCCCGTTGCCTAGCAACGTCACTGACCTGCGCGCATTCGCCCGACTACTAAGCAACAGGGCGCCCCGAGCGGCTCTCACAGGCGTCCGTCCCCGCCAAGCGGAAGAACAGTGGGAACGGCGCCTGAAACCAACATGCACTTTCCCTCTAACTGCCAATTTAAGTCCATTAACAAAGCCATCCCATAAAAAGGGACCCTTTTTATATGTATATAAAGCTGCAGGAAAACAAAATAATTTAATTTTATTCATTTATATATATATGTCTGAATATACGGGTTTAATCACAAGTATTAACGATCTCACCATTAGCTAAAATCGTGCTCTCTATATAAAGCCCTACTCAGCCCTCATTGGTTTTACCTGACGAAGTCACTATGACGAAACGCGTAGGGTCCAATGAGAGCTGAGATCCGTTACTGTAGAAACAAGACCCGGAAGTGCCAGCAGCGGCGATTGAGATTTACTCGCGAGTAGCACCACGAGCAGCGGGCACCCGCTATATCTACAGAAAGATACCTTTATATGCTTAACCACGCTTACAAAATGTAAGTTTATTTTATTCTGTTTTTATAATAAATGTTTGAAGTAATGCACCATTGGGATTTCCGCTTTTTCTCTTTTTTCCTTATTATATGGGAGCTTCACCACGAGCAGCGGACACCTATATATTACAGACAGAAAGAAACCTTGACGTGCATATTCATTCTTACTTTATGTTAGTTTATTTCATTCTGCTTTTATCACCATATGAATTAGAACTATTACACTATTGGGATATCCATTGCTTTTTATCTCTCTCTTATATACAAGATAATCCGGAGAGAAATTTGGAACATTAGGAGAAGAAATTTACGTTGGGTGATATGAACAGTCCCGACAGACTTTTGAGATATTGACTTTCCAAACACTTTTAATCTGGAAATATTGTATAAAACTGCTAGTTCTAGAGTGCTCTTTTACTCCACCATCTCACTAATTTTGTGTTAGGGTACTCAGTTTGTGTTTGTGTTAGGATTGTGCATGTAACCCCTGGTACCCTTTTCCCAACCACTTTCCTAACCCTTTTGCGCCTGATATCTCTACCCCTTTTTGTTTTTGCATCCCATAAAAATGTTAAGGCCGCCCTACTGGGATACCAACCCAACTATTTACCCAATTCAGACAAAATTATAGGGTGAAAAGGCCTTAAAGAGCAGGAGCCCCTGTATTTGGTTGTATTTGGTTGTTCAGTGAGAATTGGACCGCTACTCTCAGTGCACTCTCTCCTAGGATGTCCTCCCCCACATGCAGAACAGGCATGCTTATATCTACAGGCTGCCCCTCTGTCATATTGACCTCCGTTATAGGCAAAACATCTGCCCCGAAAGGGCAGCCCATATCTATTTGGGTTTTGCCTCTGTCTCGCCATACCCACATCATGCACTTCTGTTCTAGGTTGTGTTACTTCAAACCACACTTCCACATCCTTACATCCAAGATCCATAACAAGCAACCCATCCTGCTTCCTATGAAATGCCTCGTCATAAGGCCTCTACATGTTACCCCTAGAACGAGTGTACATCCCTTGAATCAAGTAAATAATTTTTATGACATTCATATGTTTCTCCAGCCTGCTCTCTAGATGACACGCAGCAAACACAAAGATGCCCTCTAACCAATTTGAAAAACTCAGATAGGCTTCCTCACCGATACCAGTTTGTGACTTTGCTGCAGCTAAAGAGCCCTTTACCTTATTTGTGATGGCAAACATATCCACAAAACGTCCTGTGTGGATCTTACCACACACTTTACTTCTAATGTCCCTAAGGATGGCTGTACTAGAACAGCGCATCATATCATCAGAAAGCGTTCCACTTTCTCTCCAGCAGCCTTATTAACCTCTCGTCTTTACTTCCGGATCTGCTGGGAACCTCACGCTAAGAGGAAGAAGAGCCCGACTGCAAGGTAACACCAGAAACATTGCTGCTATGCTCACCAGCTACATCAGACCCTCTGCGACTATCGCCAACCACTTGCGACGATGATCCCTGTGCAGATGTGCATGCAGCTTCCACTTTAGAAGTGCGCCTGCTCCTGCGTCTTGATGCCATATGCCCAGTTGAACCCGCAGAGGAGGAAACAGAAACAGAGCTCCCTGGACCAAGAGCAGCATTCTAACAAACAACTGGCCATGTTGGAGTAGCCAATAATGGATTAGACTCTAACAAATTTGACCCAGCAACTGCAATCTGAGCCGGTTACTGAAGAGTATTGGATAACTTTGAAGCAACCATGCAGGAAGTAACCCGAGGAGCCGACAGGGTGGACGTATAACCCAGGACATGACCTGGACCACCAGCAACCAACTGCAGGGTGCTTACTCATTTAAAATTTAATTGGAATAAAGTTCAGAGTTCTGTTCTTGTACAAGTTGAATGAATGAATGAATAAATGAATTAATTAATTGTTACTGTAATGCAACACGCACCAACAGTGTAACACATTCTTGCCTACTCACCGGAATGTCCAAGAGGCTTCCGAATTTCGGGGAGTCCGCCTGAGTTTCCAGACGAGCAGCTACTCTTCCGAATCCTGGGCGAAGGTTGGGCTTAATTATGCAAGAGTAACTTTTGAAACACATGTATATACCCACTCTTCCATCACCATAATCACTATCCATCACAAAGTCTTTAAACAATTGATTTCCAGCATTACATTACTGGACAAAAATTAGTGTTATGTTACCACATGTCTATAGGTGAGTGGCACAGAGAAAGTTTCCAACAACATGCAAAGCCTGGTGTACACTGGTGTGTACTCTAAATAAAGACAATTATACAGTAAACAAAAAAACAATTACATTCAAATAGACATTAAAAATATGCTGTAAAAGTCAAACAATTAAGTTGGCATTTGTACTGTAGTATATGTTTTTATAAGGAGTAAATTATACTCAATAAGTGTGACCATCACTTGATGTCAAACTGCTGTATATATTACTAGAAAGAAGGAATATTGTGTAAAACAGCAAGCTGGCAGCCAACTTTAAGGTCTGAATCTAGCAGTGGGAGATTTGAAAACAGCCTTGAGTCAGTTGTGAAGCCACACTGGAATTTCAGCTTATTCAAAGCAGGTTTAAAATATTTCACTGCCTGGCCTAGTACAGTAAATATAGTATGTTATCAGCCAAGCAGCAGGCATTTTGAAAACAGCTATCTACTTTGCAAATCAGGTAGTCAGTGGCACCCATATAATTAACAAGTACCTAATTCACATGCAAAAAGAAACTTTACAGCAACCACTTCCTGGGGATCTGTATTAAGTAACAGGTTGAAAATTGTGGCTCAGTGTTGCTTTGGAGGGGTTAAGGATCGGGAGGACCAATAGTAGAACATTTCAGTTTCTGATTGGTCTTACTTTTCACCCCCCCCCCCCTGCTTCCACCGCCATTTTAAAGGACCGGTATACAGTATAATATTGATGTGCAAACAATATATCAAGCTGTAGATACAGACATACTCCTAGTTGTGCAAATGGTATTACACTCCAATGTTATCGTCCTATAAAAACAACTACTTGTAGCAGAAAAATATCTGTACAACGTGAGTCATGATAATGTTCATGATGTTAGGTGATAATGTAGCTTTAAGGGTTTTCCATTCACGGACTAAATGTTACTGTCACGAGCTGCGGCGGTGCCCTGAGCCACCACGACTCTCTGTGTTCTTTTCGGCCACATCCCAGCCATCACTATGACGACCGGGACATCACTTCCCCTCTATCCCGGCCATTGCCAGGGCAACGGTGCTCGTTTTTGACAGAGCCGCATCCTGACATGTGCGACAGCCAGGTGCGTGTGCATTAAGTCGACAAATAGCCTGTGGGCTAATTTATTACTGTAGCCATTAATTAGGCAGCCCCTGATGTATATTATTACGCTGCCTTTCCTCCTTCTCTGATTGGCTACTTTTGGTATTTAAGGCAGGCAGGGCCGGTTATAGCGTTTCTGTTCCAGATAACTGATCTGCTCCTGCCCATTCTGCTGAAACTTTGGATTGGATTTCTGTGCATGACCCTTGGCTTGTTTATTGGACTTTGATTGTATGCTGATTGCACTGACCTCTGCCTTGTAACTTGGATACGCTATCTTCCGCAAGCCCTGACCTCTTGCTTAAACCTGACCTCGCTTATTGCTTCAGACCTTAGACCCTGGTCTGTTTCTGACCATCACTATCTTCTGCCTCCGCCTCCTATTCCATGCTGCGGTAAATCATAAATTTACAGTACGCTAGAGATTAAGACCTGGGGGCATCTGAGTACCTGTGAGCGCAACTAGCTCTACGGGAAAGGCAGCTGCTATAGGCGAAGACCTCTACTCCTAGTTCTGCACGTTTATGATATAACCATTAGCCATAACAGCTACACATGACTACTATATACCATATAACTAAAAATATCAGTGATTAAGTTACAGTAATGACTTATTATTAGAGAAGAGTGGTTCAGATTCTGAGAAATCTGACCGATGTGAAATTTGGGGTTCCAAGTGAAGCCCTTTTATGACTCTGTTTCAAGAGCCAATTTCAGATCTCAAAAGGAAGCAAAACTTAATTTCCAGGAAAATATTGATTTAAAACTCCTGAGAGTTTAAATCTTCTATAGATATAGCCCTCCCACATTTTCTCATTTGTCATTTTAGAACAGACAGCGTACAGGTAGGATGTTAGCTGCAGAGCTCTGCTCTGAAAATATCATTCAGGGTGAAAAAGGGATATAGAAAACAATAGAATAGTTGTCATTATTGTAAAGCAGTTCTACTGTAGGGATTAGTCAACTAGAATAGTTTGCTAATCAATTGTTTTTAATTTCAATCTGTCAGGGATGTATATAGTAGAACTAGTACATAGATTGAGTTATAATTCTAAACTAAAACAATGTATAACTCTATGACCATTAGCAGCAGAACACACCAAAAAAATAGATTTCTTTTGAAATTTGAAATTTTTCGAGTAAAAGTGATATTGTGTGGAGCAGTTTTTTGGGGCATTTTTGACATTTAGCGAGCGCATGTAGAACATTACAGTGGCTGCAGAAAAAATGTCATCTACCATGCCACCAACTGAAGCAAGCCCATTAGATAGATTAAGCAAAAAAAAATTAGTTTAATGTGCAAGAGATAAAAATATTAAAACACTACGCACACACTACATTTGGAACCCTAGCATGCATCATGGAGAGTGAAGAGGCAGTAACAATCAGGAGGTAAATATATGAAACTGCAAGTTTCCGGTGGGTTTGACATTTTTGCTGTTGCATATAGCAACCAATCAGATTCTAGTTATCGTTTATTTCGTACATTCTACAAAATGAAAGCTAGAATCTGATTGGTTGCTATAGGCAACATCTCCACTTTTCAAACCAACCAGAAACTTGCAGCTTGAAAAATTTACCCCCAGATGTCATTAGAACGACAGAGGCATCTGTAGATATTTAGACAAGCAGATACCCAATTGTAAATCACTACGTAATTTACTGTCGCTATATATATAAATGAATGTTGATAATGATAGACAAATTTGGCTTGCACCCATACTAAGAAATCAAAGACTAGTACTATGTACTTTTCCATTTTTTACTTAAGTTGTTGTTTTTGCTATGATTACAGTAGATGAGGGTTATAATGCTGCCCTTGTGAATCAAGCAATGGGACATGTAGCGTGGGGCGCAGTGTATGGGGTGTGTAAGGATAAGAAATTAATTTAATTCTATAAGTTAAACTGCAAAAAAAAATAGTGTCTGGAGTGTAATGTGCAAGAGATCAAAATGTTGAAGCGCCACATACACAAAATTTAGAACGTAAGACAGCATTCATCATGGAGAGTGAAGAGGCAGTAACAATCAGATGTCATTTGATGGCAGAGGCATCAGTAGATATTTAGAAAAGTAGATATCCAATATAATAAAATATAAATAAATGTTAATGATGATAGATGAAGGTGGCCTTCACTCATACTAAAAAAACTTCAAAGACTAGCACTGTGCACTTCTTGATGAACAGTGCATTCATCATTAGCCAATCCAGGAGAGGAGAGGACAGGTGATAAGAGCAGGAGGTGGTCTTGTGCCATTTTATGAAATGGCTAAATTAACGTGAATAACATCATTTAAGTCCCGTCTCTGACAGATCTAGGAGGATGCCTACTATTCCGGGAGCCTTCCAGAAATTCTGGGAGAGTAGGCAAGTATGATATATGTTTTTATTCTTTTCTTGCTCTTTATACAATTTTCATTGACTTATTTGTATATAGATCCAGGAAAATGTGTAGGGCAAATCTCGATAAAATGATATAACAAGGGATTCAAATGATCAAAATCAAAGGAGATTTGTTGGAACCTTAATTCAGAAAAAAATATTTGGCATGGTGACGTAGTACATTTACATTTTATACAATAACTGGGCTCCGGACCATCTTTCTGATTAAATAAAGCATCACTTTCATTACATCATTTCCTTCTGCACAGCACATAGTTAAGAGTCCCCAACAGAATCACTTTACATGATGACCCCAGAGCTAACACTTTCTCACCCTGGGACTACCACTGTGCCTCATACTCTTCCAGTGTTTATGCCTTGTTGAATCAGGGTCTTTTCTCCTGCCCTGTTCTCACTTCAGTTCAGGGTATGACTCCTCTTGATCCATTCTGAATCTACTCCACATGGCTACACAGATGTACCGTGTACAGTTCTAACACACTGTTTCTCCAGGGATGCCTCTTGGAGTAAACATCAACCCTCTTGTCCTCTAATCTTGCTGCTATGTCAGATTCATAGTATCTGGCTTGAGTGTCCCTCTCTTCTCACACCGTTACTCTCAACAGAAATACTGACACCCTGTCGCTGGATTCTGCCTCTCAGAACTCGGGCTCCTGGTCTCAAATACATTGCATGCAAAATATAAAGGTTAAGGCTTGAAGGTGAAGAAACTGTCATTCTAAAACAATATGAGACCAAGCTCAGGAGGAATACCACATTTTTTTCCAGACACTGAATGAAACATTTAAATGCTCCAGACCTGCATCACACACTAGCCTGCCCTTGAGGTGTTCTATTCAGCCATGATTACTCAGGGGCATCAGCCAGGTACATACATCCAAAGAGACATTACAGTCTTATACCATGCAGAATTTCACACCTCAACATTGTTTGTACTAATGAATTACAAATTGCTAGCCTCTATAAATCATCACCTTGTCCAACTTGCCCTTGTCAGAAACAGATATATTGTACAAATCATTCATGCTTACTATTCCTCTCTAGACTGATAACTTGACCTGTACTGATGTTTTATTTCCTTATTTTTTAATTAAATTCTACTTCTGCCAATTTTTTTATTTTACACATATTCCAGAATTTTATCATTATTTTTACAAACATTGTATAAATGTTCACCTGCCCATTTATGTGTATATCTATAACAAAGACAGTTTCCCAAGTGGTTAAAGACAGTTGGAAATGTTCAAACTAATCAACATTCACAATAATACATTTGCACACTTTTGTGATAATTTTTTTGCAGTAAAACAATCTTTTTGCAGTAAAATATTTGTGAGTACTATATTTTTGTTCTTTAAACATAGAGATATTCAGGACTCTTCTTTCTGTGTGGTCAGTTCCTGCTTTATATCTTCCCATGTCATTGATGTTACAGTGTAGCAATAGTATTGATGAGGCTGTATTATCATTTCAAGACTCATTGATAATATCTATGAAATGTAGTGATAGAAACCAGAAGACTGTATTCTGTTTTCTCTGTTACATTTGTAGGTATAGAGACATTTGCAGAGACTTACGATCATGGATTAAAGTGTGAAGGACGCTTTATAAAACTGTCTACTAGGCTAAACAGCGCCCTCACCTGTGGGAAACAATTTTGCACCATGAAAACAGTAAGATGCTTTTGCATCACTTCAAAGCTCTTTTGGAAAAAAAAAAAATTTTTAATGGTAATGCTTAGCCTGTATGTTTTAGTCACTAAATATCAATATAATATTTTACATTGATTTAATGTAATGCACATATGCAAAGTTTTCCGTGTCTGTTATTACTTAGCTTAAGTTGAAATACAAAATATATTTTGTCATTTATATGACTATTTCATATACTATATTGTTAATAGAAGGGGTTCCCATATGTGCTGAATTTCCCAACAGAGTTACAAATTTGCAATGGAAATCTTTAATATTAAAGGTTTGTTTCCATATCATTTAGATTATATACATTTGCAAGATTAGTAGGGATGGAATCCTATAACTTTTTGTATTGTATTTGGCATAAAAATAAAACATATGTTTGTAATGCCTGTGCAAACTTCATGTACATGGGTTTTCCATTATTGTGTTTTACAATTATGTGAGGTCTAACCATCCATAACATGCACAAATACACATACCCAACAGCATTTGGTAATTGAATTAACCATGTAGGTTTAGGCACAGTGTAATTGCACTTTGTCTCTTAATATGCTTATCCAATTCTTATTTAACAAAAAACTCCTGGGCAGGAAATTTCCTCAGTCAATAAAATCCAGCCACTAATTATAGGAATCTACTATAACTAAACTTATTTCTTCAAGTGTGTAAGAAGTAAGGTTAGTAAAGGACCCCTATGAGGTCAGCTAAATGTGACTGTTTCATATACACACCCCAAGTGGCCTGACTTACCTAGGACTGTTACATTTTGGAGCTGCCTCATTGTCCAGGTCTACTGCCCAAATACTTCAGGCTGTCCGGAGGTATGCAATAATAGAGTATGGTTTTTGGCGCTGCCCATGGATCTTCTGTGTATGAAGTGATTATCAGTACGTACTGTGTGCGGCGCTGCGGATACCTTGTTGCGCCTAACAAATAAATGATAATAATAATACATACTACAAACAAGTATACACTTGTGTGGTGTCACTGCAAGGGGTAAGTCCTGTGCTGCTAACTGTCCCATACAGTGATACTAAATTACATATAATGGATTGAAGACAATGTCAAGTATCTTACAGTTCTGTGGGTTCGGTGTCCTTGAGGGTGTTCTTCTCTATAATATATTGATCCTCTCGTAGGATTTTCTGTTTATTCTCGATTTCCTCATCCGATGTTCACAATCCAATGGTAGTTTTGAAACAGAGGAAGAAAAACAATCTCATAGCGAAGTATGTTATTTTTGGTTTGCACTTGCACTTACATCAATGTGTCGTAAATAAGTGTGTTGATTCTCCACAGCTTCAATTTCCTTTTTTTGTCGTTCATGCAATTCAGTTCTGCTCATAGCTTATTTAAGGAAAAAAATATATCCTTTCTGTCACATACATGCTCCCAGCATTTGTGACTTTTGGTGTTTACTGTATGATGTTACACACGACTTCAGCATTCAGTCTCTCTCAACCTATTACACAGGTTATAGACCTGCTGAAACACCCTACAACAGCACTCTCACACCCCCACTCTTCAAGTTTGTCACCACCTATTGAATACCAGCAATAGGACCCCAATATACTGTCCCACACTGGTACACAAGGCTTCTGGCTACCCACCGGTTAGCAAAGCTCACACCAGCAATCAAAGGGTTAACTCATCACACCTCCAGACTGTTACACAAATATAAACACAAGCACACATTAGCCTCGTTAGTCAAATGTATTAACAAATCCCACACTGGCATTCAAAGGGTAACTTGGTATTGCTATATTCTTCTTAAAAGGCTAATGGATTCATTAGAGTATCAAGGATGCCACTTATTAAACATATAGATTTAATATACAAAGGTATAGGGCAATTAGATATAAAAAAAAAAACAATTAAAAAAACAACTGACATAACATAACAAGCAAATCGGTTTAAAATAAAAGGGATCGAATTCAGAGTAAAACTTACATGAGTTGTATAATCTGTGCCATGGGAAATTGGCTTGGAAGATGGACAGCTTATCAATGTGGATTGATTTTCCCAAAAGAATGACAATTTGCCCATTCCCAACACAGGTTTTTTAAGCAAAATGAGATGGGACGGCCTTCACAGGGGCAGTGTTGATGCTTATAGGGGGACAGGTTGTCAGGTTTCCCAAAATATGAACTATGAAGACATTTATCTTTGAAGTTCATATTTCTATATACCTGTATAGGCAGCCTTCAAATGCTGCCTTTGTCTGCAAGGATGTCAAGCTGTGAACTGCCCCACAAAATCTATTCAGGTGTCCAAAAAACTAACTTGTGTCAGGATATAGCTCACCGCAGGGGCCTTTGAAGCTGCTACAAGTGACACTGCTAAACAGATTGGTGGAAAGTTGCAAGGAATTTTGGCATGAAATTTGGCCCAATCCAGTCTAGGGCCCTGTGTAAACTGACTGCGTGTCTGGGCAACTAGAAGGTGGACAAATTGTCAGCAGTGAAAAAGAGGGAGAAGGTGAGCTAATGGGTGATGTGTCAGTAGGTTGTGGCTATGCAATCATCATCAGCAGCTATTTATATAGCGCCACTAATTCCACAGCATACAAACAACTCACTCACATTAGTCCGTGCCCCATTGGAGCTTACAGTCTATATTTCCTAACACACACAAACACAGACAGAGAGAGAGAGAGAGATTAGGGTCAGTTCGATAACTGCCATTTAACCTACCAGTATGTTTTTGAGCGTGGCAGGTAACTAGGGCACCCGGAGGAAACCCACGCAAAAACAGGGAGAACATACAAACTCCACACAGATAAGGCCATGGTCGGGAATCAAACTCATGACCCCAGTTATGTGAGGCAGAGGTGCTAACCACTAAGCCACCGTGCTACCCCCTATACAATACAAAGTAGATTGATCATATGTCTCACTTTTCTTACATGTGGAAAGTAGGGAGGTAGGTTATCTGACAAATTTACCGGCTGGTGTATATGAAGCAAGCACCAGAATCAACCTTTGACGATGGGTCATTTAACTATAATTCAATATAATTGCACAACACAAAGCTATTTTAAGTTAAGGAACCAGGCAAGGTGGCCCAATCAAATGTCTTATGTCATAAGGATTTGTATAGCAAAGTATATTGTCAGAAAGACAATGTCTACACACCTGAAATTTACCTCATAAACAACTTGGCCCAAATGCTTTTTGTTACTACATATCTCCTTTCTTTGTGCTAGAGTCCTGTGAATATTTACTGGCTGTAAAAGAACAGATCTGACAATCAAAGAAAAAAGAAGAATGTGTGATATATATTAAGTGATCTACGATGTGGCATTATCCAAAGCTCACATTACAGGCCTCTGAAATCTCCTCATACAGTTCAAAACAACTGCACATTAAACATATGGCTTGGAAAGCAATATTGTTTGTATTAATAATCTAAAGTGAATGATTTTCAGAAGATCATGTCACATTGATATTATCAAACTGCTTTTATCAAATAGGCTCCATATGCAGTCAGAGTGTTCAAGTGCAATAACAATGTGCCTTGTAGTTCCAATGTCTCCTGACAAATGAAAGCAATTCTATACAAAATAGTCTGTTATAAGACAAAACACATAACATATCAAACCAAACTGTTACTTCTTGAACTACAGGGATGCATAGTGGGTATGGACAATTATAGTAAAGATGAAGAATATGTGTAGAAAATGTATAGATATTTTCATTAGAAAAGAAATGTCTAGAGGGTGATAAAATCACCAAATACTGATACAGTGCAACATAAGCATGCTGGGGATGTACATTTTATAATGCATATATTATATGAAGAAATGCTCGTATTATTCAAACAGGTTAGAAAATTTGATTGAATTTGCCTGGTTCGAGGGTCTCAAACTGGTTCAATTTCGGTAAACTGCAGTAGTTTCATGTCCAATGTTTGAGTTTGTACATCACAGATAAAGCATAAGGCATTAGCATAAACTATAAATTGTTGCCCGTTCGACAGAAGTTTTAGTCTATCACAATACTGGGGATATCAGTGGCACTACTATGCTAACCAGCGAGGGAGGTTCTCAGACTTAACCAAGAGCGAATCCAACACCAAATCAGCACTGCTGGGAATATTTGATAATATAGCATTCCTAGTACTGTTACTAGCAGGTACAGGTTATCACCTAGGCAAATATAATTAAAAATAACTCATTATTTCCAAACACTCATTGAAATGGCTAGAGCACTTGTATCCTCTGTATTAATTTGTATAACACTGAAAATGCAATATTACACAAATGAGGAAATACAATAAAACAGCACTTCTGCCTTACAGCACTGGGTCATTAGTTCAATTCCCGACCATGGCCTTATCTATGAGGAGTTTGTATGTTCTCCCAGTGTTTGCGTGGGTTTCCTCCGGGTGCTCCGGTTTCCTCCCACACCCCAATGACATACTGGTAGGCTTATTGGCTGCTAACAAATTGACCATAGGCTGTTTGTGTGTGTGTTAGGGAATTAGACTGTAAGCCCCAATGGGGTAGGGACTGATGTGAGTTCTCTGTACAGCGCTGCTAATTAGTGGCGCTATATAAATAAATGGTGATGATGATGATGCTGAAATGTTCCAAGATGCTCCAATCGCTGTTATACTTCCGAACATTCCAATTGTTACCATAAATCCTCGTCGATACTATTGCTTCAAAAGTCACCTCAAACCTATCATACTTAGCTATTTATCTGAGCTGTTCCCATAATGGATGGTTCAGAGCAATAGGACAGGGTGCTTGTTATCGTGCCACGCTGGTTGGTAGTCATTATCTTTGGGACTGGTTCCCAGGTTGCACATAATACAAGAGCCCTTGCTGAGGAAAACTCAACTGAGTTGACTGATAACATTTTGAAACAATAGTCCCTTAACCAGGGCTGGACTGGCCATCTGGCACTTCTGGCGATTGCCAGAAGGGCCGGTGGCTAGATGGGCCGGCCGACACTTCTTGGATTCCGGGGCACCTCTGTTGCGCGACGGACAAGGGCTCCTCTGCTCCCTCCCCCTTATCCTGTGCACTGTGCCCTGCAATGTGGAAAGGATGGGGGTCGCGGGAGGGGGGTGCCACGATTTTTGCAGGGGTGTCGCGGGGGGTGCCGCGATTTTTGCACGGGGGTGTTCCGCGATTTTTGTACGGGGGTCGCCGCGATTTTCGCACGGGAGGGGGACAGGGTATTCACGAGTGTGGGAGAGCCAGGGTGCTCGAAGAGGGTGAGAGCCAGGGGGAAGGGGGTGCTGGAAGAGGATGAGAGCAAGGGGGGAGGGGGTGCTGGTAGAGGGGTGAGAGAGCCAGGGAGACGAGGGTGCTGGAAGAGGAGTGAGAGAGCCAGGGGGAAGGGGGTGCTGGAAGAGGGTTGAGAGAGCCAGGGGGGAAGGGGGTGCTGGAAAAGGGGTGAGAGAGCCAGGGGGGAAGGGGGTGCTGGAAGAGGGTGAGAGCAAGGGGGAAGGGGGTGCTGGAAGAGGGGTGAGAGAGACAGGGGGAAGGGGCTGCTGGAAGAGGGGTGAGTGAGCCAGGGGGGAAGGCGGTGCTGGAATAGGGGGAAAGCCAGGGGGAAGGGGGTGCTGGAAGAGGGGTGAGAGAGCCAGGGGGGAAGGGGGTGCTGGAATAGGGTGAGAGCCAGGGTGGAGGGGGTGCTGGAAGAGGATGAGAGCCAGGGTGGAGGGGGTGCTGGTAGAGGGGTGAGTGTCACGGCTCTCTGGTATATTTCTCTGTGTGAGCTGATAGCTGCAGATCCCTCATTGCCCAGCGCGCCCAGTAGGAGAACAGAACACAGATGCCATAATCAGGTAAGTTCATATTTCTTCTCGTGTGCAATGTGTTTTTAACCATCCTTTGTTGAACTGGGGGCACTACTGTGTATCCATTGACGTTTAAAACACTATGCATTGCTCATTATTGCGCTGTAATTTTCTTGCATATTTATCTGTACAGAGACTTTTAATTAAGAGGAAAAAGCACTGCTTGTCATAAATTTTATCTGTGATTTTGTCAATATATCTATTTTTGTTTGCATTGAAAATGGTGTATTAAGCTGCTCCTGGGACTCACACTCTCAGTATCTGATATAATGTACCAATTTTTATTTGTGAATGAGTTTTTTGTCTGGGCACTACTGTATGGCATAATGTTATTTGGGGGCACTACTGTAGGGCATAATGTTATTTGGGGGCACTATTGTGGCATAATATGATATGATGATGGTATATGATTTGTGGGCACTACTGCATGACCAAATATGAATTGAGGGTAATATTATGTGGCATAATATGACCTGGGGACACTACGGCGTGGCATAATATGACCTGGGCGCAATACGGTGTGGCATAATATAAACTGGGCGCACTACGGTGTGGCATAATATGAACTGGGCGCACTACGGTATGGTATAATATGAACTAGGCGCACTACGGTGTGGCATAATATGAACTTCTGCCATGGGCAAGTCTCTCATTGTTAAATATGACGGGGGCCCAAAGAAGTTGCTCTACTGTGGCCCAAAATTTCTCTTGTCAGCCCTGCCTGTGAGTCAAGGGGGTAGATGTCTTCAGGTAAATAATCTAAATATTTCCTATCTAATCAAACTGATAGATCACATCCAATTATCTCTCACCCACCTCCTCTATCCCCCTTAATTAATATACTGTGTTATTTAAAATGAATAGAAAAGACACATATCCAGTTACTGCAGTATAAAAAATATTTCTGTAGATGGAAATACTTGTAATGTGATCATGTGGGTTCAAATGATCATTCAATAGTTATGTTTTTCTGATATATTTGTTAGCTTTATTTCATGTGGAATGATTCATGAAAATTCTGCCATTACTATTTAATTGAGGGAAAAGGGTACCTGTTACCTATATGTGTGTAAGTACCCTGCTGTTGCTATTTTGTGGGAGATTTGAAAAAAGCAAAACATTGGTTTCCTACCGTGGTGCCTGTATAATTGGTAGTATTGCTGTAGTATGGGGTAGCATGGTGGCGGCATTGTTGTAGTGTGTTTGGGGCTTAGTATTGCTAATAAGTATGATAAGGTATTGCTGTAATGTGGGGGGTGATGGCGGTTGCTGTAATGTGGAGGTGATGCTGGTTGCTGGAATGTGGGGGGTAATGCTGGTTGCTGGAATGGGGGTGATGCCGGTTGCTGTAATGTGGGGGGTGATGCTGATTGCTGTAATGTGGGGGTGATGCTGGTTGCTGTAGTGTGGGGGTGATTGATGTAGTATGAGTGTGGGGGGGGTATTTATTGCTGTAATTTGGGTACTAATAATGTATTGTCATGGTATTTATTGATGTAATATGGGTGCTAACAATGTAATGTTGAGGGTCATTAGGATAAATAAATACCCCCCCCGCACACACACACACACACACAAACTCATACTACATCATGTTGTACTGCGCCAGCATCAGTGTGCAACAATATAGTGCATGGAGCCCACAAGAGGTGGGCCTGTGTGCTTTAAATGTCAGGGCTGATTTTTAGTACCAGTCCGGCCCTGCCCATAACCATCTCACAAATGACTATGATCACCCTAGCTATGAGGATAGGGCAACCCTTCCCATCTACTTAGCCACCTGAATTTCTATTTGGTGAAATGTCAAAGTCCCAACTGACCAACACTTTAAGGATACAGTGTCCGGACGCTAAATGTGGCCCTGGTGACAACAGTTGCTTACAGGCAATAGTGCCTTTTAGATTTAGATTTGGTGGCATATGGACACTATTGAGCACTAGCCAGAAAATACATATTCATGAATCTGTTAGAAGCTCAATGTAGTGACACATAGTATTCAAAGAGAAAAATAATGAATCACTGTCACACCAAATGTATAATCACTGCATATATTTATATAATTTCGCCATTATAAAGTTTTTAAAGTAAAAGTGGAGGTGTTGCCCATAGCTACAAATTAGAGTCTAACTATCATTTTCTAGAATGTACTAAATAAATAGCCAGAATTTCATTGGTTTCTATGGATAACACCTCAACTTTTCCTTTTTACAAGGTTTGATAAATCTACCCTTCAGACGTATGAACAAATTTTCTGCTTCCTGCCTTTTATTAAGCAGCTTCAATTAATGAACATATTAGATGCGTACCAGAATCATGAATAATACTTGCTTATAGTACCACTGCAGTCTTCAAGATTAAGACAGTAATCTGGAGACGCTCTAGTCTACCAAAATGATTCCTTTTTTAAGCTATGAACAACCAGTATATATCCCGCATCACTATACTATCTAGAGAAATCTCCACGCAGTTATCTCCAGTCCCCATATACGTAAACCCACAGGAATTTCAGTCCCAGTGTACTAACAGGGATTTTAGCCCAACTTATCTGCCTACAGTAAGTTAAACTAACTGTACACAATCTATATACTTGTGACTTCCTGTTCTACTTTTTTTTGGCTTGCTGCCTGTGCAGTGTTTTTATAAGAAGCCTTGCTAGGGATCACATTTTCTCCACAATAAATCTGTCTTCATCTTTGACTACACAGTGAGGATTACTCTAGGGTCACAGGGAGTAAGACAGCAAACTAGTATAATAGCAACTACACACTTGCTGTCTAGTCTTCTCAGGTGAAATTTGATAGGGGGACCCTATTTGTCAGGTTGTGGGAGACCCATTGATTTCTCATGTTGGTCCTGACTCTAAATAGTACTCCCAGCTCTAAAAAGAGATAGGACACTGGGGCACCCTAGGAGTAGTGTATGGACAACAGGAAGAGTTGGTGACAGGAATTTGATTGTATGCTGCTGTTATACTAACCAATAAGAAGCAGCTTGCACTGTTAACTAATCAACACGCAAGCTGCTTCCTCCTGTATGCTATGTCAGAGGTGGAACTAGCGAACTGTGAGCCCCGGTGCAGGGAGGTGGGAACTGGGACCTCTGACCCTGTGCATCTGCCATGCATTGGACCACATTATCTCCATGGGCCTCGATGAACTGCACCTGCCGCATCATTGGTAGTTCTGCCACTAGACAGTGCTACCTGACTTTAGAAGGTAACTGGACAACATAAGTGACAG
Source organism: Mixophyes fleayi (assembly GCF_038048845.1). NCBI lineage: Eukaryota > Metazoa > Chordata > Amphibia > Anura > Limnodynastidae > Mixophyes > Mixophyes fleayi. Next base: position 62,847,688 of record NC_134410.1, on the reverse strand, counting down.
TGAGCTGGGCACACATTGCATACTATCTCTGAGGGAACAACTGCATACTGCCACTGGGGATATAAAGCATTATGGCACTTGGAGGCATACTGGCACTGTGCTATATACTGAACGTTCTAGTAGTAGTGTGGCATACTGTATAGTGGACAATTGAGGCATAATGTATTGGGGGGATGACAAAACTAAAAGGGTGTAGATAAAAAATGTCTTCTATTTTTTGCCTTCTGAAATATGGAAGTAGATGTGCAGGGACACTGTCTTGTTCATCATAGCAACCAGAAAAATTCTTGTGTTCATTTTCTAAACTGCACTACAAAAATGACAGCTAGTATTTCAGAGAGCTTGCTAAGAGCGACACCACAGTTTGGTGCTGTCCTAGTTTTCATAACTGTCCCAATGAGAGTAACAGTGCAGCTGGTAAGGGCATAACTAGAACTGTGGGGGGGCAATAATATATTTTGAAGCAGACCTCAAAGCTGTTGGGGTCCTTTGTCTCCTATTACTTACCCTAAAGAACCAGCCAGCAGCTTTTCCTTTCTTTGCACCTGCTCTGCACTGCATTTCCTGCTCAGAGAGGTACAGGACCACCAGAGTTCCCATCCCCATGAACAGAATAAATCCCTTGTCACACAGCAGGGGGGCTCATTAAGCTCCCTGCTGAACACACGCATCAGTACCTAGATAATATAGGTGCCCAGCAGCTAAAGTAACCCAATGGACCCTCGTAGCTGCTGGATCTCATAGCAGCTGGTACCCCTGTTACGCCGGTATTTACACTCTGGCTGCTGGTATAAATATATTAATGCACCCACTTTTAGGCAGAAGATAAGTAGGCAAACTGTTCAGATTTTTTTTTTGCTTTAAAGCAGCTTAAATAAATGCAGCATTGTTAGTTTTTACTACTGCACAAGCTGCAACACAAAGAACCTAATCTTACGATGCACAATGCAAATGCAAGACCCTACTAGAGCACATCTTAGAAGATGCCTCCAAAAAGCAGAAGTGCACAGCGGTGTACGGAAAGGCAGAAAAATCTCCAGAGGCGCACTGTGCAAAAGTATAAACGTCACTCGAAAAGTCCAAACTGCTACCACTTTAGAACTACAGATTTAATTTTTTCTAAACAAATTGCTCAGTTAAGCCACATTTCGGTAAAAATCCAGCAGCAGAGTCATTGGGACAGGGGAAGTGCATTTATTGTATGTCACACTTTTGTGTGTTAATATTTGTATACATTGGACAAATTTCACCTAGAAATTAATGGAAATAGTTTTATTCCACTCCTATTTGCCAGTGGCATATCATAATCACTTTGCCCCAATTGATAATATATGTGCACTTACCGATAAATGTCCCCAGTAACCTGATTTATACCCATTCAGTTTAGTTTGTCATATAGCCAAGGCCAGGCTATTTTATTTAGAAAATAAGTGAGAAAAATAGGAACAGAACATTATAACACTGGAAATGGGTCTCTCTGTTCATATTAAAAGGAGGTTTTGTCCACGGTACACAAGGTTGTGTTTATCCCATCTATCCCCAGAATTTTGGCTAATGGTAATATTTTTGGGACTAGATGTACCAGGCAACTGTAACCCTTTCAGATGTCAGTGATAAGAGGTAATGCTTGCTTGAACCTTAAGTACAGGATGGGTTAATATAATATTAACCAATTTCAGACAAACCGTGGCAGCATAATTTGCCGAGTCCTTTTCCAAGCTATTAGTTTGATCTTGAATTTCCTACTAGGTGCTTTCTTTTCAGAACAGACAAGCAGAAATGTTGATGTAAGCCTTGTTTATTAAGTCTTTGTGAGGGTTCCAACAGTTGCAATGGAACATATTTTAAATGAATTTGTATTGTTCTCTTGGGTGATGGGATTAGTCAAAATACGTTTTCTCATGTTTCCACCACATCAACACAAACATCTTTCAATGTTCCTGAGGGCTCCCCGGCTGCAAACTCAAGGTGGATTCCACTGGTGTGTAATGGCATAATATATTATAAAGGTCATGCAGTCCAAATAAGTCATATGTGGGAATTTCAGATTGTTAGATTGTATTTAAACCACAAGCCAAATGAGTCTGCAGTGGATAATTTCTTTGGAAGCAAATCAGAAAAATATGGACAGCAAAACCCCAATAAATGTTTGAGGATGTAAAAAGTCAAGTGCCATTGACTCACAATGAGTGAAAACAATTAAGAGAGATTCCCATCTGTTCTGCTAAGCTGCCCTTTAGAGTATTACATTTTTCCTTCATAAGTCACATTGATCCTAAACGAGTGAGTTTCTTCTGGACTATGCCATGTAATAAGTCAGAACTGCCTGTAAAAATATTAGATCTGCCTTTTATTCTTCTGTTTCCCGAGAGGGCAAACTGCCATGTTATATATCACCACTGCTACAGTTATGACCTACAGCGGAAGTAGGCAATGTCTGACTGCAGGAAGAAACCCAGGTCTCCAGGATAATAAATAATGATTGTAGACTTTGGGTAAACAGGGGTTGGCCACAACATTATTGTCCTTGGTATAACAATATGTAAAACGACAATTCTAATTATTTAGTACTATTAGTAAGCAGATGTTGGACATCATGTAAAGAAGGGAATCTAGCTTATATGTATAAACCACCAAGCAAAAGTATTTTCAATTAGAGTAGAGAACAATATTTCTGTGCCTATACACAAAAATAATGTTCTCTTTATGCTACCCCTGGAGATCAGACAGGACGATTCCCAGACCAATATTGTTCAAGTGAATTCCATATGCTAACATAATTTCCTATTGTCCATTTCTAATTGCTTACGCATCACTACCACAACACTATGGACCATACAAAACTCTCATAATTATTAACTAACTAGCCCTATCATGGATCCACATCCCCAGCACCTTGCCATACCATCCTTGCAACAATCACTGGCCACACTAATATCAGGGAAGAAAGTGGGCAAATGTTCACTTATATCAATGCAATCAGCTCTGCTAACTGCAGAAATTGGTCCAGCATATGTAACCAAGACCATTAGGCCTTGGAATGTTCCATTGATGGCAATCATCTTGAGCAGCACCACAAACCAATTAATATATTTGATTCCTCCAGAATGCACTTTTGTGTTAAAGAAACCAAGGAACAACCATCCAGGATGGTTCACATCCTGACATGCATCCCAAAATGCAGCGCAAAAATGCCCGCCATGCCAAAATCAGAGGTGGAACACACCTAGGAGTAAGCACATGTATTAGAAAATAGGTTTAGGTAGATATATGACGAATGACTTTAATTGACCTGTAAAAATCACATTTTCATCAAACAAATCTGAGTTAATGGCATCATTTATGATCCAATTTAAAAGGAATTACACATGGGGTTTGTGTTAGGAACCCCTCCAGCCGGCACAACACAACCCGGAATCTACTCTGCCAATCAGGTGTTCACTGGAGCCCCTGATGGTGGGGACAGACTGGGCCGCAGACTGACAGAGGGTCGTGAAGTGTGTACCGGCTGGGGAGAACCCAGGCAAGAGGAGTCAGGTCCACGCAGAGGTCAAGGGCCGGCAGCAGACAACAGTATCGGTAAACAAGCTGAGGTCAGGGGTCACAGGCGAATAGCAGAACCGGTAAACAGGCCAGAGATCAGGGTCACAGGAAACACGAGCGAAGTCCAATTCAAAGCCAAGGGTCATACACAGGGAGTCAGTAGTGGTATCAGAATACAGGAACAGGAACTAGCAGGTCAGCAGACTGGAGCACAGAAGCTATAACCGGCAATGAGGTAGCAGACCTCATTGCCTTAAATATTGAGGACAGCCAATCAGAGCCTGGCTCTGATAATACCCAGCCCCCTGCACCTAAATTCATTAGCCCGCAGGATTGTAATATAGATGGGCGCATGCGCCCGGCTTCTCATTGCCGGGACGCGGCGCTGAAGCGTCCCTCCGTTGCCCCGGCAACGGCCGGGTCATAGGCGGAAGTGATGTCCCGGTCGCCATATCGACGGCCGGGACGCAGGTAGGAGAGTTGCGGTGCCTGGGCACCGCCACGGCTCGTAACAGTTTGAACAACAGCTCTGAGGGTAACCATTAAAAAAATGATAATTCATCAGACACTGAGCAACATTACCAGATGAACCTTTCATGTAAATTCAGGCAAGATTGTCAGGCATAGCTGCCAATTAACCAACCATTTACAACCATTCCTGCCAAGCCTCACCATGGCTGTTCCACATAGCTCTCGCCACCAAAGTACTATAAAAGCTCATATGTTGTCTTCCACTAACCTCAACAAGTAATCGAGGCACACTGAGCATTCAAAATCTGCCTGATGAAGGTCACAAAATTTCTACCAGTGAAAATTGGTGAGAGCATCAGCAACACTATTATCAAAAAGTCCAGATTATGGATCATGGAGTTAGAATTAGGAAATACATATTCTAAAAACAACAGAACACTTTAACACCTAAATGTAAATAGTAACACAAAATTGAGCAACAATCACTTTGTTTACTGAAAATATGGAAGGAGTCAAAATTACATAAAAATTAAAAAAACAAATATTATAATAAACACACCTGATGGCAGGTGAGGTTACCAAAGCCCTTTAAGCTGAATAGTAACAAACAATAGTGCACAGGAAACGGTCCAGGATAGCACATAGAAGCCTAATTTACTGAAATACAGGTAAACTCAAACTTGAAATAATGATATGGAGTAGAAGTACCCCAACTATAAATCTGCCATCCCATTCTTAATTTTCCTCCCCCTCCAATGTAACATGGTTTTGCCAGGGTTCAAAGTTACTGATTTTTTTTACTTTACTAGAATCATATTTCCTCAAAAAATTATCAACACTAGCTTCAATCACTAGCAGCAACACATTATCAGAGGAAACATAAGTAATAGCAAAAATTCTTCTTATTAAAACTATAATTTATAGATACACCACCTGGGTACAACCAATGTGGAATTAACTGGAAATGTCCAGGTTCCTTCTTAGGGACCCCACTCAGATGGGAAACCCTCGAATTTAGAAAAAGGGAAAAACTCAAACAGAACTACCATCAAATGAATTTCTACTTCCTTATTAAGCTTTCCTAACCACATCCCTGTGCTCACTCACAGATTACAACTTACTAGAAAACATAGCAGATGATCTTAAAACAGAACTGAAAATCCAGTACAGAAACTACGTCTAAGTAGGGCCAGTAAATTGCATTGAAAAGTACTGACCGCCCAATAAGGAAAATTTTCCCCATGAAACAGGCCCAACCACACAACTCTATACCCAAATGCCTTCTCTACTTTGAGTTTACTATCCTTACCCAAAAATTTGTTTCGTTATTCACCGTTATCTCTTTAGGGAATATGAGGGACAATATATATAGAAATTTTTCCAATACTTCTGATTGATGAGTGCCTAATCATCTAGCACCACAAAAATCATACCCCTTAAACACAATCTCTGAGCTACAAGACAACTCAACTCTTATGAAGATGGAGATGCCAAAGGAAGGATAGCAGAAACAGCTGAAAAAAATGCAAGCAAACCAATGGGGTAAAAGTTGGATCTACCTAATATGGAAAGCATGACAGAAAGATGCTCACCACAATCAACTCACCATTTCACCAGTTGTGTTTGTTGTTCCTAAATGGATGTATGTACTAAAAAATGAAAATGCAAAAACAGGATGCAAATGATGCTGTACAGTTTTAGGGATCATCTAGAGTTCTAACAAAAGGCTTTCCTACCTCACTGGAGATGCCTGTGCTGATGGACAGGAGGTCTACCCTAGCTGTATAAACCACTGTAGGAACTCAACTTTAATTAAGAATGCTCTGATGACTACACTAGGAGACCTGCTAATGTTGACGGTGTCATCTGTTGGCCAATCCAGACCTCCTGGTGAAGCATCCAGCCTTTTCACAGGCATGCCAAGGCATGAAAAGGGAGTCATTGGGCCTTTCGGAGAATGGAAGACCAACATGTCAGAGACAACTACTGTCATATGTAAAAGTGATACATGGTACTTCTATACTGAATTATGTCAGTACCTCAACCTTTGATAACTGTCAGCTTCCATAATAAAATCTCTCGAACTGATCAGTTTTGTGTTGTACAGTCATGGCCAAAAGTTTTGAGAATGACGCAAGTATTATATTTCACAAAGTCTGCTGCCTCAGTTTTTATGATAGCAATTTGCATATACTCCAGAATGTCATGAAGATTGATCAGATAAATTGTCTTTGCCATGACAATAAACCTTATCCCAAAAACAACATTTCCACTTTATTTCAGCCCTGCCACAAAAGGACAAGCTGACATCAGGTCAGTGATTCTCTCGTTAACACAGGTGAGAGTATTGACGAGGACAAGGCTGGAGATCACTCTGTCATGCTGATTGAGCTAGAATAATAGACTGGAAGTTTTAAAAGGAGGGTGGTGCTTGAAATCATTGTACTTCCTTTCTTAACCATGGTTATCTGCAAGGAAACACATGCAGTCATCACTGCTTTGCACAAAAAGGGTTTCACAGGCAAGGATATTGCTGCCAGTAACATTGCACCTAAATCAACCATTTATCGGATAGTCAAGAATTTCAAGGAGAGAGGTCCAATAGTTGTGAAGAAGCTTTCAGGGCACCAAAGAACATCAAGCAAGCACAAGGACCATCTCCTAAAGTTGATTCAGCTGTGGGATCGGGCACCACCAGTGCAGAGCTTGCTCAGAAATGGCAGCAGGCAGGTGTGAGTGCATCTGCACACACAGTGAGGTGAAGGCTTTTGGAGGATGGCCTGGTGTCAAGAAGGCCAGCAAAGAAGCCACTTCTCTCCAGGAAAAGCATTAGTGACAGACTGATATTCTGCAAAAGGTACAAGGATTGGACTCCTGAGGACTGGGGTAAAGTCATTTTCTCTGATGAATTCCTTTTCAGATTGCTTGGGACATCTGGAAAAAACTCTTGTTCGGAGAAGGAAAGGTGGGCGCTACCATCAGTTCTGTGTCATGCCAAAAGTAAATCATCCTGAGTCCATTCATGTGTGGGGTTGCTTCTCAGCCAAGGGAGTGGGCTCACTCACAATTTTGCCTAAGAACACAGCCATGAATATAGAATGGTACCAAAATATCCTTCAAGAGCAACTTCTCCCAATCATCCAAGAACAGTTTAATAACGAAAATGCCTTTTCCAGTATTATGGAGCACCTTGTCATAAGTCAAAAGTGATAACTAAGTGGCTCGGGGATCAAAACATTGAAATTTTGGGTCCATGGCCAGGAAACTCCCCAGACCTTAATCCCATTGAGAACTTGTGGTCAATCCTCAAGAGGAGGGTGGACAAACAAAATCCCACTCATTCTGACAAACTCCAAGCAGTGATTATGCAAGAATGGGCGGCCATCAGTCAGTATGTGGCCCAGAAGTTGATTGACAGCATGCCAGGGCGGATTGCAGAGGTCTTCAAAAAAAAGGGTCAACACTGCAAATATTGACTCTTTGCATAAACTTAATGTAATTGTCAATAAAAGCCTTTGACACTTATGAAATGATTGTAATTTTAGTTCAGTATACAATGGCAATATCTGATGAAAAAGTCTAAAACCATTGAAGCAGCGAACTTTGTGAAAACCAATATTTGTGTCATTCTCAAAACTTTTGGCAATGACTGTACATATAAAGACAAGTTTATAATGTGTCAAATGTTTAATTCAGATTGTCTATTACAGAAAAATATAGTACATTACTGCTATATATTGTTTATATATTGTTCCATGTTAGTGATTAGGCATTAAGTCCAGATTTTGACAAAATATATCAGCACTCAATTAGCGACTTTTGAATTTTCTTTTCCAATTAACAGTACAAAAAATTATGTTTTTTTTCTAGTGCAGCTCCACCAACTGTACTGTAAACCAAATATTGTTTGTCATGCAGAGATATAGGACAGGCATAAACAGATAACATATTAAATACATGATGTGAAGATACCAGGGCTGGCATCCTCTACTGGGTTCTTTAATAATTTGGGCACACCTCTGACAGGGTGAAAGGAGTTCATTTTTGTTTACAGATTCACACAATAAAATAAATAGTTCCAGCTTACAGCCAGGCAGTAACCCTAAAGCTTGCAGAAAGCACCAGGGAAATAACAGCTAGTGTGTCCGTATTAACATCTCGATTGAATAGCGGGATTTAGCAGCCAAGCAGTCTGTGATCGCGACTGAAAAGTAGCAGCCATGTTTCTTGTCACTGTGTCTCATGGCCTGGGATTCCATCTCACACAGCCAGCTAAACCAAAGATGGATATATCAGGCTGACAGTACCTGAATCCCTGCTCAGCCTTCCAATAAAGTAGCACACTCTCAAAAAGTTTGCATTCTAGCTTTAAGCCCCTGCTGTAGCTATCTTTCATATAGTGAGCTATGTAGTGTCATGATGTCTGGACTGGCCTGGTCGTATGTTTATCCTATCTGTCCCCAGACAACAGGGCTCACTGAGAACATAAATCAAAATCCTCCCAACCTACTCAAACTTAAAAGTTAATTAAGTCCCAGTGATTAAACAATAGACCCACCTGACTGCATTATAAGGAACGTCTAAACTTAGGGGTAGCCTTACTAAAGGCAGTTGGATGAAAGCACAAGTTTCTGCCCTTTTTTACAGCGGTTATAAAACCACCGGATTTACTAAAAGACAAACCGTCAATAAAATGGCCACAATGAAGAATTTTAAAATAACCACTTTTTCAGATCCTTTACAGAACGCCATCCTGATTTTTACACTGATGAACATACAATCAGCCAGGTTTACTAAGCTGTAGTTTGCAAAACCACCATAAAACCACCATCCAAATGCCCAGAACAGAAGAGGTAGTTGTGAGTGGTGAGATTGAGGACATCACATCCATCAAAAAGGACCCAACAAGTGCTTGCATGTGTAGATTTATTGTAGAATGGTGTTTTTAGGCAATTTAGTGCATTCTTGCTACTGCATATATGCTGCTTTTCATTTGGTGGAGGCAGAAATGAGGAAGGTGGATGATGATGCTGAACAGCAGCCCTAGGTTCTGCAGAGCCCACGTCGACTCCAAGCTGCACGTGTTTTTGCATTTAGTTTGAACCTGGGCTTTCTGTCTGATAAGGAGGTAGTGTTTCTTCTCTACAGCACTAGGCTTCATGACCAAGTGACAATAGATATGGAACCAGTAACATCATGCTCCTATACAGTGTCTGGCCTACACAAATTATTTTGTGCTGTCCCCTTTATGGCCACAAGCTGCTTTTCCAATTTTTCTTGCAGCTGCTGCAATCTCCTACATGCTGTTGCTGAATGGCAAAAATGTGACAAAATTTTTTCGGCCACAGACAGCATCTCCTGCACATCCCTGACATTTTATAAAAAGCTCTTTACCACCAAGTTGATTGTGTGAGCAAAACAGGGAATGTGAAGGAATTCACAAAGCTGTAATGCTCTTACTATACTGATGGCATTATCAGAAATCACATATCCTAAGGAGAGTACAAGCGGGATAAGCTATGTTGCAATGACATCCTTTAGTGTTTCTAATAGGTCGTCAGTGGTATGCCTCTTAGTGAAGCCGATGATACACAGAGTAGCCTGCCTCTGAAAGATCTGGCGTTGTTTGTTAGATGCTGCTGCTCTTCCTGCTGCTGAAGTTGATTCACCAACCCAGTGGGCTGCCACAGTCATAAAATCTTTAGTTTGCCCAGTTCCACTTGTTAAGTGTACAGTGGGTAGAATGGCATTTTGTAGCCCAATAATTAGCTTTTTTTGTAACCTGCTGGTACGGTGAGGAATTGCTTATCTAGTAAAATTGTATTGAGATGGAATTCTGTATTGGGGACACAGGACCTCAATTAACTGTCTAAAATCTGCTGCATTAATGTTGGAAAATGGATTCAGATCTAATACTAGCATCACCATGGCAGCTGTCATACTTGCTTCCTCTTGCAAAGGATTGTTTAACAGTCAATTGTTTTTTAAACTAGTAGTCTCCTTTATAAGTGCTGACAAACTTATTTTTGTTTTGTATACATGGGCATTTATATTGCCACGCAGTCGGTACCACATACAATATGGGATATACCGAGCGCGGACTTATTGCCAAGCAGCTGGTACCATATATAATGTGGGATATACCGAGCGCGGGCTTTTTTTTCTCTGGTTTTGTTTCAAAATATTGCCTTTTTGTCATAGCAGCTGTCCATCAAGCCTATTTAAGGCACATTTGGGTGTGGCTCACAAGCCAGCCTTTGCTAGATGTAAACCCCTATACCTGGGAGGTGAGTGCATCTGATTTTAACTGCATTTTAATAGTGTTTAAAGCATATAGGTCAGTGTAGGACCTGCATATAATGAGGTACCCTTGACGTTGGGATGTAGGCTTAAGACTTTTGATCAAAATATGAACTAATACCTCATGTTTTCATTTTGCTAGACACACACAGATACGCAGTTTAAAGGATAAGCGCTGACAAATTTCTTTTTGTTTTGTATACAAATATGGGCATTTATATTGCCACGCAGCTGGTACCACATACAATATGGGATATACCGAGCGCAGGCTTATTTTTCTCTCCTTTATGGTCTGCTTCTAGGATGAAGCTCCAGCCCCAGCAGCAGAAGCAGCAGCAGCAGGTCTAACGCTCAAGGATTCTTCTGAGAAATCCTGGATAGGGGAGGAGTCATCTAGCCTTAGCCACTTGGATGCAAGACTAACTCTGATCACTAGAGAGGATATTGATGATGAAGGTGTTGGCGGTGTAGATTGCAGGTGCAGGGGTCTAGCTGAGAGAAGGGAGCTAGCTGATGCTGGACTGCTTGTTGTTATTTTTTTACAATTATTTTCTGTTTTCCCAAAAGCTTGCCATGAGATCACTTCAAATGGCATAGTAAGGATGAGGTTAAGGTCCATACCTCTACTGACTGTGGCTTTACAAAGGCTACAAATGGCGAGACAACTATTGTTAGAATTTGGGCATAAATAATTCCACACATAAGAGGTGGATTTTTTGGTCTTATACCCTGATGTTTAAATGGCAACATAGACTTTATCTGACTCCAGCCAAACTGCACAAGATCTGGCGCGCACAATCTAAGAATTGTTGGCGCAACTGCGGGGCAACAGGTGACATCTTCCATATATTTTGAGAGTGCCCTAGGGTCCAACCACTATGATCTGCAGTGTTCGCCTGGATAGCGACTCTCACTCAGAATGTTATCCTCTCTACTGCGGATGTTGCTCTCCTACACCTCTTTCACCAGATCTCCTCGGGAGACCGATTTGTCATAGGCCATAAACTCATTGCTACTCAGGCAGTAATTGCTCAGGCATGGAGAACACCATTTCTCTCCCTTCTATCTAAGGTCATCTCCAAGGTTCAGTTTAGTTGTGATATGGAAACACTAAGAATACCATACACCTACTTGTCATCCTCTCCACACATGTAATGTTTCGCATGCTGGCACACACATCTAAACACCCTGCTACCGATGACCCCCAGGCCTTACAAGCAACCCTTTCACAGTAAAGTAATTGGCCCATGTGTTGTGCTGTAGATATGCAATTGGTTACTTTGGAACTACCTTTACGCACTGTATTGTATCTTTGGAGATGTGTGTCCTGTACCCTATCAGTGAAAAAAAAGGATATGAGACGTCACCTAATGTGACCAAACTAGAGGCACTTTTTTTGTCACAGAATGCTTAAATATGTAATGCTATAGAATGTGTGCTACATTTTAAAAAAAACTGCACTGCTTCAGCTTCCATGCTTGTCAGACCAGCTGTTTCAGTTTTGTTACTATATATTAACTGAGCACTAACATTTGCAGCATTGCTTTAAACTATGTTATGATATTTTCTGTTTGTGACTGTATAATGTGTTTCAAAATAGTGAATATTGTCACCACCCACCTACTTTTATTATTAAAATCTAAATCCAATTATTAAAATATGTTGCGTAGAAAGTACATTAATGCTGAATTCATGTCATAGAATGGTCAGTGCTAACTTTTCAAATATACTGATCTATGCTGCCCTCTAGTGAAAATTTGGTAAATTGTAAATCAACTTAAAGGAAATTGTATACAATTTATTATTATTATTATTATTATTATTATTATTACCATTTATTTATATAGCGCCACTAATTCCGCAGCGCTGTACAGAGAACTCATTCACATCAGTCCCTGCCCCATTGGGGCTTACAGTCTAAATTCCCTAACATACACACAGACAGAAACAGACACAGACAGACTAGGGTCAATTTTGTTAGCAGCCAATTAACCTACCAGTATGTTTTTGGCGTGTGGGAGGAAACTGGAGCACCCGGAGGAAACCCACACAAACACGGGGACAACATACAAACTCCTCACAGATAAGGCCATGGTCGGGAATTGAACTCATGACCCCAGTGCTGTAAGGCAGAAGTGCTAACCACTTAGCCACTGTGCTTTGGTACAATTGTACAAAAGTATGATTACTACTAGTCAATTCACATAATTTCATATGTTTTTAAAGGACATTTCATGTTAAAATAATTTGTACATTATTTAGTGTTTGGGGGGAAGTTAAAATAGTTAAAAATTATGTACTTATTTGTACTTATCGCGTCATTTGACGTGATTCTCTGTGATTCACGCCATTTTGGAGAGTGGTGTCAAAGTTGTATAATTGGATGAACGAAAGTATATTGGTTTAATATTGGTTTGCCGTGCGTATTGCGAAGCGTACGCCACGTGTTACATGGCGTGACGCGATCGCACGGTAAAATACGCACGCACACACTCGCATTACAACAGTTAGTTATTTATATAATTTCATATTGGTTCTGTTACACTGTAATTCAGGAGCAGATAGTATTCGGTTTATTATTAGTCTATATATATATATATATATATATGTGTATATATATATATATATATATATATATATATATATATATATATATATAGTGATTATATGTACATTGTAGTGTTATTAAAGGTTTAGGTAATAGGAAAGGTGTCATGCCTGATATCATATTGAAGCCCTAATCATCAGCAGCTGTCCGGTGCAGTCGGCGAAGAGATCGCACATTGCATACTTTAGTTATCGATATTAGAGAGTAAACCTTTGTATAATACTGGCTATGAAAAGGAGCAGACCCCCTGGAGAGAAGACCACCACCTTTGGATTCCTTAGATTGAATCAACCTATTACCTGTCTGGCCTGGACCCACCCAACGTCTGGGCCTATAGAAACAATCTACGTCATCTCTATTGTTCACAATGAAACACTGACTGTATATATATTAGCTGCATCTCACTGGGGCCTCAGTCAACTCTGACACAATATTCTATACAGAATATTGTCCATCGGGTCCCGTGGGTGCGCAGCGTGCGCAAGCGATTGCATTGGTATGTACTTATCTTTTGGTATTGGCTGTGCTGTACTGTACTTTATCATGATATAATAATGTATTGAATTGTTGACTATTTACATCTGCTTAAATAAATCACTTTGTGCTTTGGACACATATACAATTGATTGGGCAATGCTTATTTTAAAACAATAGAATTACTTTAATAGTGGGGGGGGCGGGGCGAGGCCAAATTGCGTCATTTTGGCCCCGTCCCCCGCGACGCACATTACGGTTTCGCGGGAGGCGGGGCCAAAATGATGTGATTTTGCATTGCCCCATGCCCTCCCGCCCTCCAGTCATGCCCCCTCTCCCGCAAACAAGTTCCTGGGAGTAGGCAAGTATGAAATATATCACCAAGACCAGTAAGCACAGCCAGCAAGCACAAGAGCTTCTCTGGGATACTCTGACTTCCAAATGGTCAGTGCAATAGAATTTATTCACTTGAGATAGGGTCATAATTTATATTAATACTGACATCAATTTCAAGTATACAGGTACAGTAGTTATTATTACAATGTTGATTTTAGGATAAGAGCTAGTGAATTTAGCACAGACACGGACAATGGTTCTTGTGTAGTAACAAATGCAATGTTAAATATAGAATAGTAAGAGGCAAGTAGACAGTGTTTAACATCCCAAGGTAATATTGAATCTGGACAAAGATTTGGGATGTTTGTTTTTGAGTAAATACCAAATTCAATGGGAGAGCAATTGTCATTGTCCTAAGACCTCTTTGATGAGTAGAAACCGTGTTATTAGCAATTCCTATTGAAAATATTAGTATCTAGTGATAGTAATGCAACAAGCGATGCAGTTACAACTCGCAATGCAGTTACAACTCGCTGATGTGAAGCAATTACAAGTGACCGCATCAGCGGTAACATGCAATCGCTAATCTCATTGAATTGCTATCGCATTGCACACAGGGAAAACAATATAAGCAATTCAGATTGATTGATTCGACCGATATTTAAATTTATCTTTAACAGCCCACTATTTGACTGTCTATGTAAACTATCACATCATACGCTGTAATGTGGGGTCTTATTTTCAGTTGTTACCATGGTTACTCTTTCCACATTTCAACACAGCAGGAACACCTGTAAAATGTATAAATTATTAACAGGACATTAAATTTAAGAATACGGAGCTTATCCAAAGGTGACACTATTTCTTTCTCCCAATCACCAAACCCTGAGAACCAATTTACAGTATTTAACCATGAGAACCAACCTATTAACTTCCCCCCACTGCAGAAAGAGAAGCATTATGAGCTGTATGAAATTCATCATAAATCATCATCAACATTTATTTATATACCGCCAGCAAATTCCGTAGCCGCTTTACAATTGGGAACAAATAGTAATAAAACAATACTAGGTAATACATACATACAGAGAGGTAAGCGGACCCTGCTCGTAAACTCTCTCAGGAGGCCACCAAAACCATCATACACGCACTCATCATCTCCCGCCTGGATTACTGCAACCTCCTCCTCACCGGCCTCCCCCACTCCCGTCTCTCCCCCCTCCGCTCTATACTCAATGCGGCCGCAAGACTCATCTGCCTCTCACGCCGCTCCTCCTCTGCCTCCCCTCTCTGCCTTGCCCTACACTGGCTCTCCTTCCCCTACAGAATTCTTTTCAAACTCCTCACCACCACTTACAAGGCTCTCTCCCACTCTACTGCCCCTTATATCTCTAACCTCCTCTCCATTCACACTCCCACCCGCTCCCTGCGCTCGTCCAATGACCGCCACCTCTCCTCCACTCTGATCACCTCTTCCCATTCCAGAATCCAGGACTTTTCCCGTGCAGCCCCCCTTCACTGGAATGACCTCCCTCGCTCCATCCGTCTCTCTCCTACTCTGTGCTCCTTCAAACGTGCACTCAAAACTCACCTCTTTCTCAAAACCTACCAACCATCCACTTAACCCCCATCTCCTCCACTCATTCTCCCCTCTCTCCCATTCCCTCAACTGGCTCCTCTTGTGCCTGGTCTGTTTAACCCTCCCTTAGGATGTAAGCTCGCTTGAGCAGGGCCCTCTTCCCTCCTGTCTCCTTACCCGTTCTTCTGCTCCGTGTTTATTGCATCTGCCTGCCTGGAGTTTCTGAAGTATGGGTACTTTTGTTTATTGTTCTGTACTGTTATACTATGTATAGTCTACTGTTTGTACTATGTGCGGCGCTGCGGAAACCTTGTGGCTCCTAACAAATAAATGATAATAATAATAATAAACTTACAATCGATGGGACAATATGAGTTTGATACACAAGGGTGAGTGTTACATCAAATTGCATATTTTTCAGCTAGAATACAAAGGTACAAAGTATTGAGTCGGGTATATGATCAGTCAAACAGCAATGTTAGTCAGAGGGTTGTTGTCTTGTGTTAGCTGTGTAGAGAGTGGTAATAGGGTAACCTAGGGAGATTAAGATGGTGGTTGAGGAATATTATAAGCTTGTCTCAAGAGTTTGGTTTTCAGAGAACGATTGAAGGTTTGAAGACTAAAGGAAAGTCTTATTGTGCAAGGGAGGGAATTCCACAAAGTGGGTGTAGCTCACAAAAAGTCCTGTAACCGGGAATGGGAGGATGTGATGAGAGTGGAAGAGAGACGCAGATCTTTTGCAGAACGGAGGTGTCGAGTTGGGAGATATTTTGAGACAAGTGAGGAGATGTATGCCAGTGAAATTGGTTTATGGCCTTGTATGTTAGTAGAATAATTTTTCATTAGATTTGTTGAAAAACAGGTAACCAATGTAGAGACTGACAGACTGGCTCAGCAGAGGAAGAACAATTTGCAAAGAAAATCAATCTAGCGCCTGCATTGAAAATAGATTGTAGGGGTTTGAATCTGATTCTGTGAAGACCAGTAAGGAGGAAATTGCAATAGTCAATGCGGGAGATGATGAGTGTATGAATTAAACTTTTTGCAGTGTCTTGTGTGAGATATGTGCGTAATCTGGAAATGTTCTTTAGATGTATGTAGCATGATTTAGATATAGCGTCGATGTGGAGAACAAAGGATAGTTGTAGGTGAAGGATTACACCCAGGCAGCAAGCTGGGATTTTTGGTCATGTTATCAATATAAATAGAAATGTCAGGTAGGTAACTTCTGTTTTTGGGTGGGAATATTATTAATTCTGTTTTTGAAAGATTGAGTTTGAGTTGGTGAGAGGACATCCAGGATGAAATGGCAGAAAGACAGTCAGTAACGCGAGACAGACAGATGGTGAAAGATCAGGAGAGGATAGAAAAATTTGTGTATCATCCGCATAGAGATGATACTGAAATCCAAAGAAGCTTATTAGTTTTCCAAGAGATGTGGTGTAGCTAGAGAATAGTAGAGGACCTTGGACTGAGCCTTGTGGTAGTCGAACTGATAAATGAAGCAAAGCAGAGGTGGATCCAGAGTAATTAACATTGAAAGAACAATTATATAGGTAGGATGAGAACTAGGATAGGACAGTGCCTTCAAGACCTAGGGATTGTAGCATTTGTAGGAGGAGAGCGTAGTCAACAGTGTCAAATGCAGCAGAGAGATCCAGAAGAATTAGAAGAAAGTAATGGCCTTTAGTTTTTGCTGTGATAAAATCATTGACAACCTTGGTCAGCCCAGTCTCTATGGAGTGTTGAGAGCGAAAGACAGACTGAAGAGAATCCAGTAGTTTGTTTGCTGTAAGAAAGAGTGTGAGGCGAGTGTAGGCAATTCTCTTGAGAAGCTTGGAGAGGGCATGAGAGCTGATAGATGGGGTGGTAATTTGAGAGAGAGTTTGGGAAAGAATTTAGTTTTTTCAGAATAGGAGTAATCACTGCGTGCTTGAATAGTGATGAAAATATACCAGTAGAGAAAGAGAGAGAGTACAGATCAATTTGTGAGCGTATGTAGGAGTAGGAAGTAGGAAGACGAAAAGAGAGTAAAAACTTACTCTTCATCTGTGGGGTTGAATGAAGAGAGGGTGTCAGATGGTGCTACAAAGGAATTGAGCTGATTGCTTGTCGAGGGAGATCGTATCAATCTTGTTCTTGAAATAGGAAACAAGATCCTGGGCATTGATAGTAGTTGGAGGGTTTGGGGTGGGAAGGTTTAGAAGAGAATTAAATGTGTTAAAAAGGCATTTGGTATGCTATTGATGGTTACACGCCCAGAAAAATCTATCCCCACAATTGTAGAGACAATAGAAAACTTTGGATCCTTTGCAGGTTATAAAATTAACTTTCAAAAATCTGAAATACTCCCTATTTCACACACTGCAATGAACCCGGACGAAATT
This sequence comes from Mixophyes fleayi, assembly GCF_038048845.1. Classification (NCBI taxonomy): domain Eukaryota; kingdom Metazoa; phylum Chordata; class Amphibia; order Anura; family Limnodynastidae; genus Mixophyes; species Mixophyes fleayi. Next base: position 62,829,990 of record NC_134410.1, on the reverse strand, counting down.
AGAGCTATTTCAAATTTCCGATTAGTAACACAGAAATTAAAATACTTGGGCATTTACATTCCATCATCTCTGAGTGACCTTTACAAATTCAACTATTCTCCCATTATTAAGAAAATAGAATTTATGATAGCTAATTGGAAAAAACTTCCTTTGTCGTTACTTGGTAGAAACACTGTAACGTGATTAAGTCTGTTATTTTTCCCAAATTGACATACCCGATGCAGATGCTCCCTCTCTGTCTTACAAAAACCGATGTGCAGAGATGCACCAAACTCTTTACTTCCTTTCTATGGGGAGGTAAGCGACCCAGAATTCACAATGCTAAACTTAAACAAAATAAACAAAGAGGTGGAATTGGTTTCCCGGATGTGATGGCTTTTATGCTCTCTGCTCTTTTCCGTTATGCTGTAGGTTGGTTATTGAGGCAAAATTGCTTTTTTAATCTGCCCCTAGAAAATGAACTAGTACACCCATATTCACTGGCGGTACTCCTCCACCTTCCGAAAAAATTGATACCAGAAGAAATATTGCAAAACATCTTATTTGCGGATACTTACAGGGCATAGAATATTATCACGAAACGCTTAAAACACCCTCGTTCTACTACACACTACGTTACTATTTGGGGCAATCCTGTGTTTCCTCCAGGTCTAGAAAATGCTGAATTCTCCACTTGGAGAGCCAAAGGTATCGCCTCAATAAAGGATGTATTCGACCCTGGAGGCATCCTATTCCCTTTCCAGCAGTTTAAAGAAAAATTTAACCTGCTCAATTCCCATTACATAATGACACACACAGATAACAAACTATCTCTCTCCGCAGCCAGCTCCCTAGAAGACCTTTTACATTTCTTCAAGAGACAGAAATTCCGAATTAGATTCCTCTATCAGGATCTATTACCATCAGATATTCCCAAAATTTGGACTAAGACACGTGGATCCTGGTTGAAGGAATCTCCTGAATTTAGCCCTGATATAGATCTACTCAAACATAACGAAAAAATTCTCAAATGGCTTCATTCTACAAGATTACAGGAGACCAATATAAAATTTCTTAATCGTACCTGTATATCGCAATACCAAAGGAGATGTTATGTTCCGGAGGAGTCGGGGTTTTGCCCCAAATGCAAACACGCTTGTGCATCTTTTTACCATAACATTTAGCAATGCAGAAATTCTGGAATAAAATATTAAGCTTTTTATCCTGTCTTAGATACTCCTCTCCCAAGTGATAGAAGGGCCATCTTCTTATGTCAATTTGAAAACTGGGTACATCTTATTCCATCCAGAGAATCCCAGGATGTTAAACCTTTTATCACGGTTACCATTACAATAGCTGAACTGGTAATTTTTCGACATTGGATTAAAAAATCCCCTCCATCTTTATCAGAAGTGAAAAGTGAACTCTTTAATACATTAGATTTAGATAGAAGGGCCACCTTGCCAGATATTGAGAAAGGGGTGGAAAGATTCTACAAGAAATGGGGCCCTTTTATCGACTCTCTCCCTCCTGATACCCTAGAAGGAATTTTAAAGATGTTTGAAGACACAACATGGTAGTTGCACCGTGCTTTGGGGAGCAATTGACATGGATGTGGGCAGGCCCGGCGCTCCCATTAGGCAACCTTAGGCAGTTGCCTAGGGCGCCGGGACCTGCAGGGCGCCGCTGCCGCTGACTAGATTTGAAAATCTAGTCAGCGGAGAGAAGTGGGAGATAGGTGACCCCGCCGCCGCTGTTTTTTCCATATCTGCCGCCACTGCCAATTCATTCTGATGCGCCCGGGCTGTCCGGCGCATCGCACACCTAATCACTGACGTCAGTGATCAGGTGACAGATCTATACCCGGCGGCGCCTGCTGTATTATCACACTGTCTGTCAGTGACAGACAGTGTGAATAAAGTTCTTTCCAGCCCCCCTCCTCTCCCCACCCCTCCCAGCATGCATCGCTCCGCCTCCTGTGTGAAGAAGGCGAGGAGCAGCCACAGGAAAAGAAGAGAAGAGAAGTGAAGAAAAGAAAAGAAAAGAGAAGAGAATAGGTTTGAAGAGCCCCCCTGCATCTGCAGACCAGGTAAATAAAATCTATTCATTTATTTATTGTGTTCGTCAGGGAGGCGAAATGTTGAAATTTTTGCCTAGGGCGCCGAAAACCCTAGCACCGGCCCTGGATGTGGGATGTATGGAGTTACTGATGTGGGATTTTGTGTAGAGGAGCAGCCTTCTGCACCCCCTCCCCCCCCCCCCGTTCCTTGTGCTCACCCCATCCTCATTTACATCCGATTTTTAGATCTACAACCACGTGGAGAGGATGGGGTGGTGGGTACACTTCCATCCACTGTACTATATACTTGGGAGTTGTCCACGGTCGCCTGCCTGTTGCTGTTGTTAAAGCCAGTATAATTTTGTGTTATGTACATCATTGTATTCAAATGAACACGTCCAATTCTCTTAGGTGAATTATCATTGTAATTTGTCTGATATTAGACTCACTCCTACTCGTTGGTGAAAAATAAAAACTACAACGTTTAACTTCTCAAATTGATATTTATTGTTCCTATGATGACAAGATATAGCAGATATTAAGTGAGCAGACTTTGAGATTTATTGAATGTAAACAAAATACTGTTCAACCTTTTGTAACATATCCTTGTCAGTGAATAATTAATGTTTGGATATTGTCTTCCTTACTATATCCTGTATTTGAAAAATTTCAAATACAAATTTCCCAAGGCGTTTGGGGACCATAGATGAGAGATTGGAAGCATGTTTGTTTTGCAGTGTCCAGAGCATTTCAATAGGAGTGGTAGATAGCAGTATATGTAAAGAAATATGTGAAGGGGGAAAGGAGTGTTAATGAAATCAGAAACTGAGCATAGTCTAGAGAAAACAAGATCAAGACAGTGGCCATCCTGATGAGAAGTGGATTCAATCCACTGGGAGAGGTCAAGTGTGGAGGTTAGAGAGAGCAGTTTTGAAGCAGCATTGGAACATGGAATACAAATAGGGATGTTGAATTCACCCATTATGATGGTGGGGATGTCAGAGGATAAGAAGTGAGGGAGCCATGCAGAGAAATGTTCAAGAAATTGTTGGTGTGGTCCAGGGGGGCGATAGATCAGAGCAACACTCATAGAGAATGGGTTAAAAATCCTAACAGTATATACTTCAAAAGATGTGAATGTGAGTGATGGGACATTTGGTAAAACTGTGATTGTGCACTCTGGTTAGAGAAGTAGTCCCACCACATCTCCTTGTCTGCCTCCAGGTCTGGGGGTGTGGGTGAAATGGAGGCCACTATATGAAACGGCTGCAGGTGAGGCAGTGTCTGATTGTGTGAGCCATGTTTCAGTTATTTGCAGAAGGTTGAGGTAATTTGAGAGGAAAAGGTCATGTATGGAGGTAAGTTTGTTACAGACAGAGCGTAAATTCCAAAGGGCCCAGTTAAAGGACTTGGAAGAGATGGGAGACAGGTGATGCGTTTGAGGTTTGCTGGATTTCGATAGCGTTCAGATATATGTGTGTGGGAGAAGTATGAGGGACCTGGATTAGGTAATATCTCACCAGATAATAAAAGCAGTGAGAAATATAGAAAGGAAAGATTATTGTAAGATGTGTGTCCTTTTTGTTTCTGGCGACAAGGTGAGGCTGTTACAACTATTCACTTTAAAAAGAAAAAAAGTTCATGAGTGTTAAATAGGGGTGAGTGGAGTAATGAAGGGGCAATGTGGACAGAGATGTGTGTTGCAGGAAGGGTGAAGGAAAATATAGTTCTAAAGATAATGCCATGAAAGGAGAGTAAGAAAAATATTTTTGCAAACATGAGATTTATGAGTAAAATAGTAAAATTGTGTGAATTAAAAGAATTACCTAGCTGCAATGTCCAGTTGAAAATGAGAAGTAGTGCAGAGTTAGGCTGCAGCAGATGTAGTTTATTTCTGATGTCTTCAATTGCTGTTCCCTGTTTGTTCCACTGTCTTGTTTAACTGTATTTTCTAAACACTTTGTGAGAAAAACACTTAGGGCTAGATTTACTAAGCTGCGGGTTTGAAAAAGTGGGGATGTTGCCTATAGCAACCAATCAGATTCTAGCTGTCATTTTGTAGAAGGTACTAAGTAAATGAAAGCTAGAATCTGATTGGTTGCTATAGGCAACATCCCCACTTTTTCAAACCCGCAGCTTAGTAAATCCAGCCCTTAGGGGTAAATGTATCAAGCTGAGAGTTTTCCGGCGGGTTTGAAAAACTAATCAGATTCTAGCTGTCATTTATTAAGTACATTCTACAAAATGACAGCTAGAATCTGGTTGCTATAGGCAACATCTCCACTTTTCCAACCCGTCGGGAAACTCTCAGCTTGATACATTTACCCCTTAGTGTAGAAAACACATGTCTGCCTCCCACATACGTCTCCCCCAGACTAAATGCTAACATATAGTGAGGCAGATTTTAAAGATAAACTACATGTGTGCTAATTGGTTAGCTGATCAGAGAGAAAAAAAAAAAAACAACCAACAGCTATTTGTCTTAATAGGCTAGATAACACCAGAACCATGTCATAGATTAGGCTTCAAAAATCACAAGGCCAGCACAGGTTAAAACAATATAAAAACATTATAGTTACATAGTTTTTAAAATATAAGCACAATTGCACAGATGAGAATAAGAGAGGATAAGATGAGATGTTCAGTTCTTGTACTTACCTGGGTATAGAACAGATGAACTCCCATTTTAGGTGTAAGTTCTCATTCATTTTATGGTCAATTACATTCTTAGGGTCATTATTATTATTATTATTATTATCATTTATTTGTTAGACGCCACAAGGTATCCGCAGCGCCGCACACAGTACTAACAGTAGACTATACAGGGTGAAACAATACAGAACAATGAACAAAAAGTAGCAATACTTCAGAAACTCCGGCTATTCATATGCAGTAAAGACGGAGCGGAAGAAAAGGTATGGAGACAGGAGGGGAAGGGGCCCTGCTCATACGAGCTTACATCCTAAGGGAGGGTAAACAGACCAGGCACAAGAGGAGCCAGTTGAGGCAAGAGGAGAGAAGGGAGGACGAGCAAAGGGAGGAGATGGGGGTTAAGTAGATGGTTGGTAGGCTTTGAGGAAGAGGTGAGTTTTGAGTGCACGTTTGAAGGAGCACAGAGTAGGAGAGAGACGGATGGAACAAGGGAGGTCGTTCCAGAGAAGGGGGGCTGCACGGGAAAAGTCTTGGATTCTGGAGTGGGAAGAGGTGAGAAGATCCGACTACGTCACGGTGCCTCATTTTGGAATCCGAATTAGCGCAAAAGTACCGAGACGACTCGGCTCGGTGCTCGGCTTCCCAAAGTTCGGGTAGGTTCAGTTTTCAAGAAACCGAGCCCGCCCATCTCTACATAATATTGATGAAAGCATTTGTATGATCAAAATATTACAAAATGTCCTGTCTCATCAAAAGCAAATGTGGGCAGCAAATAACAAAGACAAACGACTTTCAGTAAATTTTCAGTGTTCGGGGTGTTGGTGTATTTGCAGGAGTTGATTAGGTGGCATACCGTTTTTGTGATTTTATTATTTAGCTATTGTAATAAATAGTGACTTTTCTGCATATGCACATACTAGGTCAGGTCTGGCCAACCTATCACTCTACAGGTGCTATGAAACTGCAAACCCTTAGCATGCTTTGCCAGTAAATAGCCAGTCGATAGCTGACAGTATATGCTGGTACTTGTAGTTTCACATCACCTGGAGAGCCACAGGTTAGCCAGGCCTGCACGGGATGGTGCATAAAGCAGAATCCTGTCTATTATACATTCTGGTTAGTGTGAAATCAAAATTATGTCCAGTGCTGTGAGGCAGAAATCCTAACCACTGAGCCACTCAACATAAATATTTCTACTGTATCTGCTTGATTCCCCAGTCCAAACAGTCTAAATTCTCTTACTAAATTCCCCACAGAGACTAGGATTAATTTTGTCAGCAACCAATTAACCTATTAGTATTTTTGTGGGATATCTTACCGCTTACTTCTAAGGTCAAGTACAATCCTTTCTGTAGATCGGTCAAGATGAGAGAAGCATTTATTGTTAATCAAATGACTCATGACTCTGAAGTCAATATATTATGAATGCTTTAATGAAGCACTCTCAATAGTGTCAAATTCAATCTAATGTATCATCCTCTTTTATAGTATTTTTTATTTCTTTTAAATAGTTTGTTTCTTCACTAGCTTTCACAGGTGACCAAATATTTTGCACACAAAACATTCACGTGTTGAAGTCTTGCATGCAAAGTTTCATATGTGTTATTTTAAAAAAATTAAACCTGGTTTTTCTAGGGTGCCATGACCCCTATAAATCCTCCCAATCATCCAATTGAAGATCAATAAAGTCCTCTCCTGTTATTTTTCACATATCCGTACTTGTGTGGAATAAAATTTGCTATATCCATTCCTTTGTAGTGTCTGGAGTTGTCGCACCAGTACTTATTATTAAGAGACTGTAGCTCAAAATAGTCAATTGTTCAATATAGTCAGTAAAAGTTATCTAATTTACTTTTATATAATAGATATTTGTCAGATTATTTGAGGTGCTACTATCAAGTTAAATTGAATATAAACGTTTGTTTGATGAAATCTCATAGATGCCTGATTCATTAGCGGACATACACTCTGCGCAACTTGCGCATCGTATGATACGCAAATAAAGAAGGAAGGTACTCACAGATTCATTAAGAAACGAATCTACAAATACGTTCCAAAATGAATCGGCTTGTAAGTTGTTTACACAATATTTTGTTTTTTAATTAATAGAGTATTTTAAAAGAGTTTACTTTGTAGGGCAGATGATTTTAAATCATCTACCTGGGTTTCGGTTCTATTTGGATCACACTATCATGTAGGTGACCAGTAAAGAGTTTGTCTTTTTTGCCCTTAAATATTATGTTTAAACTTGTGTCTGTGTTGTATTTAAATGTGTCTTGGGGACATTACAGCCATGGAATGCTTGTGCTTTTAGTAATACTGATACTTATTTAGTTAATGGTAGCCTGGCCATCCTGGGACCTGTAGTGCACAAATTACTTTTTCATGTATTTCATGTACTTTAATCCCACCTTAAAAATAGGTATTATACCATAATATAAAACAAAATACATAATACCATAAGACCAAACATACCTTGCCCCAAATTATGTTTTAAAGGGGGGTGGGGGAAGTCCAAAAAATTTAATTTGTGTGGAGTTACAACAGACACAAGCAGCTTACCAAAAATAGGACATCCAAACAATTTCAAAATATAAACAGATAAGAGATACACAGCCAAACCACCAAAAAAATAAACGCAATTAAACATTTAAAAAGTATTCAACGTGCACATAACAACATGCATAAGACAGAGTAAACCTCTCAAGAACAAAAAAGAGGAAAATAAATTACTATGCTAACTGGTACATACAATCTTTCACAAAAACCAACCAGTTTAATCTCCCAAAATTTGAAAATGTACAACAACCATGGGTTTAATAATAAAATAAAACAAATATTATAATAATGGTTTGTTATGAGAAAAGTGTATGCAGGTGTATGGTCAGCATATTTAATATGTGATCAGGGTGCGAGAGCTTTTTGTAATAATTAATCTTTTTAATATTCTTCTGCTTATTCCGTGCTGCTGCTATAGCTTTTTGAACTTGGATATGACTCCAATCTTGTGAATGTCTTACGCATGGCTTTATTTGAATCGCTGCGTAAAACAGAGTATTTTTCTTACGTATCCTGATGTAAACGCCTGCTTTGAGTAGTTCACAGAGGTGTCCGCCCATTACACCTAAGTGGTGTTTGCGCATATAGACGCTGTTACTTTGACTACTTATTTGTTCTCAGGTCACTGTTTTGCGTACTTAACTCCCGATTCTGGGCGTGCACAGTGTGGATTTGCACACAATACGTACAAAATCGGCAGAAACGTTCTTTGATGAATCAGGCCTATAGTATCTTTCAACTTAAAGATTGTACTTCCCATTTATTTTAAAATATAACCTTTATTGCTTATAATTAAAATATTAATCATAAAGTCAGCAAAATAATAACAAAATTGAAAATTGGGAAATAATGTGATGTTTTAAAACTACTAAGCGTACCCTTAATCCCTTTATTAACTATCATATAGTTCCAACTATAAATAATGAAGGTTAAATTTTGACTTAACGTAATTCAGCATTTATGTGCTGGTTAGATTGTTTTAGGGCTGTTTAGACTATTTTGTAAAAATGAGTCAATATTATCCCCTCATTTTCATAATATTTCTGAAAATGGACACATTTGAGTGGAGATAGATTTTCTCTTTGGGTCCAAGCAGATCATACAGGTAGATGCTGTTAGTTTCAACTATTATTCTATATCAGTTAAAACAGGAATTAATTTCTTAAAGCTATAAATAATTTTTCTATTATTGCACTTATTCATTCGTGTTAGTGAGTAATTATGAATTGCTATCTGTCTTAGATAGTTCCACTAGATCTCAGGGGTAATAGGAGCTCCTGTATCAGGTTTAAACCTATTGTTATTTTTAATCCCAGAGTTTCATTGTCTTAGTGGAAATAGATTTATCATATCAAATTCGGATTAGGTAAACTCAACAAATGCCAACTCGCATTTCGTTGAGATAGCTTCTTCAAAGCAAGAAAGGGATTAAAGGTTAATAAAGGGATTAAAAGTACGCTCACACACAACATGTCCGACACACCTAATATAAATTACGACTAGAGAAAATGTCCCCAGTGGAATTCTTGTCACTTAAAATGGCCACAGTCAGATTGATGGTTTTACGGCGGCAATGCCAGGATCCGTTGCCTGTATAATCTAATTTAACGGTTAGGGTTAGGGTTAGGTTTAGGGTTAGAATTAGGGTAATAGCTAGGATTAGGGGTACCAGAATATACAGGCACCGGGTCCTGGCATTGCACCCTTAAAACCGGCAATCTGACTGTGGCCATTTTAAGTGACGAGAATCCCACTGGTGGCATTTTCTCCAGTCGCAAATTATATCAGGCATGTGGGACATGTTTTCAGTCTGTTTTATGGTAAGTCTGTATTTCCTCCATGTTGGGCTTACAGTAATTGGCATTTTTTGGTCGCTATACCTAGTGTCGGAATTATGTGCATCAGAAAAACATACCCCACCCAACAAAAGGCTGACACCTGGGCACCATCTTTTTTTATTGTGTCGTTGACTTAATTTATAGTACAATACCTTTAAGGGGTGATGCATAGCCTCTCTCTGTTCCTGAAATCCAAACTGTCAGAATACATTAAGCAGAACATGGAAAGGGATTAGGTTCAATTTCAATTTCTACCAGGGCCCTATCTGTGTAGAGTTTGTATGTTGGAAAGGGGATTCCTCTGCAAATCTAATTCATGCTTGTAATGGGATCATCTTTGTGAAGAAAAATACTTTTTACTGACACCCTGCATTGGCTACAGTGGATTAAACAAAACTACCCTAAAAATGTTCCCCTTTCCATTTGTGAAGCCACAATCTTTAACTCTAATGATCTTCAATATAGACGTCCCTCAGTGTAGTGAAACAGAAAGAAGAAGATAATTACAATAGCGTGCTCTATTTTAAAACATATCAGGCTTGATTCATCAAGGCACCCATTCTGAGCGCAACGTACATTTGCTTAAAAAAGCACATAAATTGGCCCTGTGTACCCTCGAATTCAACAAGGATCTGAAAAAGCGTGCACTGGTGAATTTGGGTGTAGATCTGCTGTGCTCTACTACACAAGACACTGCAGGATACATCCAAGATCTATGTGGATTATAAAGGATGCACAGAAGAAAAAAATATAAGGAATTAATGTTACCTGTTAATAATATAAGCATTAATGATAAAACAGTTTTAAAAAGAAGTGCTTTTTTGTTCTCACCCACCACCCCCTCATACAATAGATTTATTAGGATGTTCTTAATGTCTACTGAACATCCAATACACTTTTACAGTTGCTCCTGATTGCAAACACATGTTATAGCATGCATAAGAGACCACCACTCAGAACTTAGACTAGCCCTATAGCTGGAGCAGGAGATATGGCAGAAAAACGCTTGAGTGTGGCACGCCCATACTGTAAATTGACTGTGGCCAAATGCCCCATCTCTGCCCCGCTCACTCCCGGAAATTGAGGGCTATTGTAAGTGTCCTTTGCACTTGAAAATGTATCGAACATGGCTGTGTTTGCTGGCGTATGATCTGGTACTGGCCATGCACAAAGTGATTTTGCAATGGCTTTACAGGTAAGTTTTGCCTTTAAAGACATCGCCATTTTAGATTTGCCCTGCAAAGTTGTCAAATATTGGTGAAAAAAATGCTATTTAATACACTTACCCCCTATTGCTTTCAGCACAGGGCTGGGTACCCCTAGGGTAAAGGGGGTGAGCTGCATTTTTTTTGTGGACTCCATCTCCCTAGGGATTCCAAACTGAACAGCCTGGGGCTGGCTGTCATTATGGCAAGGGGACCCTGTGCTGTGGGTTCCACTGCCATAGTGCCACCAATCCCGGCTGGCACAACCTAGTTCTGGTTTTAGTAAAATCGAGGGGACCCCACACATTTTGTCCCCACTGATTTTGCTAGTAGCACCACTAGGCTTACAGTACTCTGGATAATCTGATTGGGGGGGGACACTCTTTTTTTATTTGTTTTAACCCTTTGTGTGCTGGTGGCTTGCGGTACTGAGGCACGGAGTCTAACTAGCATCCCGGTCTTCACCAAGAACTGCTGCAAGGTGGTGTGGTCTTTGCTGCTGAGAACTCGCAGTTTGCGGCCCACAGAAATGCCTTCTAGCGTGATGGCTAAGATGGTCACTTGAGCAGAGGAATAGATAGCTGTCAGGCGCAGTCCCTGTGTCTTCTCTCCTACACAGGGACGGGCGCCTGTTACCGTCATTCTCTCAACCAGACGCACTTCCTCCTCTGCCTTGCTGACCTGTTCGGCACATGCGCGTCCCATTGCCAAGCAACGGGAAGCTACTCTGGGTCCACCGTCGGTAATCAGGCCCTTTCTGCTCCTATATAAATCTGGGCTCAGGCACCAGACAGGTGCCAAAGTATTGGGCCCCCCTGCTCCAGCGCTTACAGTGTTCTCCCTGCATTCTGACTGACTCCTGTGTTTGACCCGGCTATTGTTCCTGACGTGCTTGTGTTTGCTCCTCTTGCTTGATCCTGATTCCAGTGTTTGACCTGGATTGTTTGACTAAGTTTATGGATTCTCCCTTGGTACCTCCATTGCCTGTGTGGTTTGATTCGAATTGCCTGACAAATCTTCAATCTACGCTTCGCTGACTACTCACTCTGAGGACCGCGACCTGCTTGTTTTCTGCAGCTAAGTCCAAACTCCCTTGCGGGGGTCCCTGGTGAAGACCTGGGGCACGTTAGACTCCACACCTGTTTGCTGAGTAGCTCTAAAGTCAGCAAGCAACCCCTCCAGCTTCCTAAGTATGTGACAATAGCGTAGTCAGCAATATGTGGTCTGGTACACAAGCGGGCAATGAGGTACAGAACGGGTTAAGGTAAGTGTAGTCAACAGTTCAAGGTCAGTAACATGAGAAGTGAGTGGAGTAGCATGAGTAGAGGTACCAGACGAGGAGAAATTTATAATCCAAAGGGAGTCAGACGCTAGGGTGAATAACCTGTTGCTCTGACACAAAACCAGTGTTCAGAGCCTGTTTAAATTCTAAAGCTGGTTTGAAATCCCCACCTAGGAAGAGCAGTACCTGGACCCACAGGTAAGTAACAGCCCTGACAATATCCTACCTCCCCCAGGGTGGACTCTTGACACCATAAAAGATTTATCAGAAAATTTTCAACGAAAGAAACTTAAAATGAGGAAAACATGTGCATCATCTGCTTTAACACAGAAGCATTTTTCTGGGTCATATTCTTTCCAGTCAATAAGATACTAATAGGTACCTCTTGAAATTCGAGAATTTATTTCTCTGCACACTCTTGCTGATCTTGTACTAAAACAGAGAAAGGTGGATTACTGTGGGTAGAAAAAATATTAATAACCAGAGATTTCATGAGAGAAATATGAAAAACATTAGGCACCCTCAAGGTTGAGGGTAGTTTCATCGAACACCCACTGGGTTGATGACCTACAAGATTTTAAAGGAAAATGGGGTGTGAATTACATAGAAGGAACTCAAAAGCTGTTAGGAACCCGTCCAGCCAGTACAGCAAAACCCGGAGTCTGCTCTGAAGTCTGGTGTTTACATTGCAGCTGTGTTTGAGCAATAGTTATTCATATTCAGACTGACTCCCTGTTATGTTGTATTGCTGCTGACCTTGGCTTTTCTTGTGATTTTTTCTTGGATAGTGCTTCTGCCTGTTAACCCCTCGTGTACCAGTCCTTGCTTGTTTTGACCACTCTCTCTCTGATCCTTATTTTGTACTGCACTATTGCCTATGTACCAGATCCCGCACTGTTATTGGACTTACCTTCTGCATACTGATTTTGTACCGCACTACCACCAGTGTACCAGTCCTTGGCTAGCTAACCTCTCTCCACTGTGTTATTCCAAGTGGCTGATCAGAGGACCGTGACCTGCATGCTCCCGGCTGCAAAAGTACATCCTGCCTTGCTGGGTTCTCGGTGAAGGCTAACACATATTTCCATCACCCCAAGGCTCTCGTGGTTACAGACAATGAGACAATCATTACAATTTGTCCGCTTCTAGGAAGAAGGGACGGAAATCCATAGGCTGTTGTAACACAGGAGGCAAAGAAAAGCCAGCTTTTAGACATTTGAATGCTTCTACTGTGGCTAGAGGCCATTCCTTGGAATCAACATGTTTTTGTGTGAGTACAGTAATGAGATCGACCAAAGAAGAAAATCCTTGATAAATTGTCGATAATAATTGGCAAAGCCTAAAAAATGCAGGGTAGCCTGAAGTCCAGAGGGCAGAGGCCAGTCAGAGACAGCCTTAAGTTTCTTTCGGTCCATTTGAAGTCAGGAACCCGATTCATTGTAACTAAGAAAAGGCAGTTGGGAATTTTCAAACAGATATTTCTTCAGTTTACAATATAAATGATGATGGCTGAGGACAAGGACTTGAACTACATATTCTCAGTGAGTGGGACAAACTTGGGAAAAGATGAGGATTTTGTCCAAATACACCACCACAAACTGGTAAAATACATCATGAAAGATCTCATTAACAAGGTTTTGGAAGACTTCTGGGGCATTACACAATTCAAAGGGCATGACCAAATACTCAAAGTGACCATCTCTAGTATTGAAGGCAGTGTTCCATTTGTCACTTTCTCTGATGCGAATAAGATCCAGTTTAGAAAAAACAGTTGCTCTATTTATCCTGTCATAGAGTTTCTAAATTAATGGTAGGGAATACCTGTTTTTCATTGTGATAACACTAAGGGCTAGATTTACTAACCTGCGGGTTTGAAAAAGTGGGGATGTTGCCTATAGCAACCAATCAGATTCTAGCTTTCATTTATTTTGTACCTTCTACAAAATGACAGCTAGAATCTGATCGTTTGCCATAGGCAACATCCCCACTTTTTCAAACCCGCAGCTTAGTAAATCTAGCCCTAAGACTTAACATAATATAACCCTGCTCCAGCGGGGGGAAGAAGATTTCCTGATAAACCTACGACTACGATATTTTCTTCAATGTATTGAATATAGCCTGTGTCTCTAGAATAGACAAAGGGGATAATCGACCATGAGGTGGCGTTTCATAAGAAAAGTAAAGGAAAGAAATGGGTGCTATATACCACTCAATTAAACAGCATAATGTCTGTTCTGCAGCTCCCTATACAAGGGTCTGAAACCTGCAAAAACATCAGCGAACATAAAGAAAGTAGTGAGTGCTGTATACAAATATATTAACACAAATTTATTAAAACACATTCAAAACCAATTAATCTTGCTGCATAAACCTGTTTATGAGTTAATATCCTCACTTATATATAAATATTGGTAGAGTAACAGATCATAAGAGAGCTGTCCAAAAACCAGCATAAGTAGCATAATTAAAACACATGTGCGCAATCAATAAATCTCACATATAAATAATTCACAACCCTATTAGATGGGAATTATTAGCTGTGGAGTGATACTGGGGACTGCCATGGGAACTTGGTTCCACCTTTTCTTTTCATACATGCATGTTGTTGCTAATTGAGGGAGAAGGAGGAGTCATATAGGAACAACTGACACATATCAAACTACATGTGGAACGCAGGATAGGCTTTGGACTTATTACCCTGTGGTAGTATTTCATCCTAATTATGTGAACATTGGCAATTTTCTATTTTAAGCATTGATGGATTTATTATACAAGTGTATTAATTTTGTATGTACATAGTGAAACATGTGATCATGCGATAATGCAATTATGTGATTATTTCTTTATCACATGATATACAACCACACTTTTTACCCTTTCTTATGCCTTCCATACCCCATTTGCGCCTAATCCTATCTACTGCCTTTGGTATTTTGCTTTGGAGACAATCAGGTATCGCCCCTTATTAGGATAGTGACAGCATCCGGCACCCTTTCCTTAAATTCCCCTAGGGAGAGCTAGTTGATTATTTTTCTTTCTTCTTTCACAGGTTCTTTATTAATCTCCTCTCACATTCCTCTGGAGAGAGACAGGATTGGCCCAACTGCATTGGTTCTTCAGTAGGCGTAACAGAGTTTGAAAGCAGGGAGTCAGACGAATGGCAAGTGGGCGAGACTGTTCGCGTTCTTGGGTTCATTCCCGAAAACCGATATATACTCTGTTAGAGTGCTATGAGATCATCCAATGTTAAGGAAAGTTCCTGAGATGCCAACTCGTCCTTAATACGATCCGAGAATTGTTGCCAAAAGGTTGCTATTAAGGTTTCATTATTCCACAAGACCTCAAATGCAAAATTGGACCACATACCTGCCAAGTGATGGGGTTCCCAGGCAGAGAAGCAGAATACCAGAAATGGCACTAGAGATTCTTCTGTATTCATGAATCCAGGAAGGTAGAGCAATTATGCAACAGAGAATTGTTGTGCTCTCATAAGGGAGAAGCCCACGCAAATGCCTGTCCATAGAGAAGAGATATGATATAAGACACCTTGACTTTTTCAGAAGGGAAGTTCCCATGCAGCAATTCGAATTGGATAGCGCACTGGTTTAGGAATTCTCGTCATGCATTGAATTTTGGGAGGTTAGTAATACGAAGCTGGGACAATACCATGGAAGTAATCTCGGGATCTTGTTATGGCGTGGAGGACCCCTGCATGGCCAAAGTGTTCTGGAGTGTATCGAGAAGGATAGATAGACCTTGCAGTAATTGCATTCGCTGTTCCTGATTCTTCTCCTGCTTATTGTTCCAGGAGATCTTGAGGATAAGATTTACTGGATGCGCCCATCTTAAAACTGTTACACCTGATGTAGATGTATAATAGAACTGCTGTCAGCCAAAGTTAGCCCTGTGGAACTGAAGTGCTGAGTCTAACGAGCTCCTTAGTCTTCACCAAAAACTGCCGAAAGGTGATGTGGACTTTGCTGCAGAGAACTTGCAGGTTGTGACACCCAGAACTGCCCTCTGGTGCGATGGCTAAGAGGGTTGTTGGAGCGGAGGGATAGAAAGCTAAGTCAGCAATATGAGGTCTGGTACACGAGTGGGCAATGAAGTACAGAAGGAGGTCTGGTAAATGCAGTCTACAATCCAAAGTCAGTAACACTAGCGGGCAGTAGAGGTACCAGAAAATAATTACCAAAAGTGTGATCAGGAAGCAAGCCGATGACAAACACAGGGAGAGAAGGAATCGTCCAAGAAGGTTACAATCCAAAAGGAGCCAGATGCTAGGGTGAATAACCTGTTGCTCTGACACTGAACCAGTGTTTAGAGCCTGTTTAAATACTATGGGAGGTATGAATTCCTCACCTAGCGGTCACATGACCACAGAATCAAATCTGGTAGATGCTTGCCCTGATTACAGCTGGTGCGAGCAGAAGAACATTGCGGGAGAGAGAGGGACAGCGGCTCCCAGACCTGCCGCAGTTAAGTAACAACCCTGACATTATCTCGGCTTTGCCTCCTTGCTAAAGACTATAATCTCTCATGAACAGGGACCTCTCTTCCTAGAAGTTCCACTGAATCCCAGCATGTTTAGACTGTGTACTTGGATTCCTTGACACCCTCTGACTCAGGTGCTGGACATTCATTAGCATTGTGAGGGCTAGATTAATTGGTTGTTTTTGAATGGTTCTGGTGAGTTTATTAGCCTCTCAGTGATATTCATTCATTGCTGGTTATAGTGTTTGCTACTTTGGTGTTCCGGCTCTGCATTATTCTAGTCTTCTCGTGTTTTGACCCTACTAGTTCTACAATTGTTCTGCCTGAATCGAGCTCTGCTTGTTTAACGTTTACTCTTGGATACTGTCTATGCTGACCTCAGCTTGATCTTCTGGTTTGCTACCCACCTTGACTTCAGTCTGTCATGGTTATTCTTGTTTGCCATTTATACTGTCTTAACTTTTGTTACAGGTACAATTTGCACTGACCAGATTGTTATTTATTCTTGCAACTTGCTGTCGCTGACTTCAGATTTTTACATAAATTATGCCACCTGTACTGACTTGTTACAGATTTTCCTGCCTATTACTTACACTGACTTCTGTTTGGTTATATCTTGGTTTTCTTGATATGTGTATTGTATTGCAGGTTTCTAGTCTGCTGTTTAGTAATTACAAGGGTTTAGTCTTCTATATTTTCTTGTATACGCCAGCATTTAGATATAAACCTATACAATTGCACAAGACCTGGAGACAACTGAGTGCATGTGAGCATATCTAGCTCTTTGGGACACAGGGGTTACTATAGGTGAAGACTGGAACTTCAGTTCTATAGGTTTATGTAATAGATGTTGGCATATGTTACATTACCTTGGTAGCACCTGTTTTACTTTATGTTCATGTTGAATTTGTACTATTTTACTGTACTCATATGCACTTGCTCCGTTTTTATGCTCATGTTTTATTTATATGATTTACATTGCTGTCTGTCCTGTACTGTTGAATCTGTGGTGCCTTATAAATAAAAGATGATGATGATAAAATCTGAAAAGTGCTTGGGCAATATAAAATGTAAATTGGGACTTGTCTGACATGTCACTGTATAAACTGAATTGTGCAACGTGAATTAACAATGGGAGGAGAAAGACAGCAAAATACACTTCAGCAGCCAACAGGTGATATAAGTCAGATGCTGTTGTTACAGTACTATAATTAGCAGTGCATCCATTTATTGAGTTATAAATGGTAAACACAATTATTGTTCACATCATGGACTGATTATCCAGTAGGCTGACTAAACTGCAGCCTAGGTAAAGGCTGAAGATAACACAGGTCAAAACTCATTTAATAGAGTGATTTTGGGGTAACTTTGTGGTGCTGATTACGAATATGACATCGATTTTGTTAGATTGGCTCTAATTTTTTAGATAATTAGTACCCAATTGAAAAACATAAAAAAAATGTAATGGTCAGGGAGAACCTACTTACAAATCACAATGCAATTGTCTCAAATTATAAAAAAAGTAAACACATGAAATTCATAATGGCATTTTATTCATAATAATAACAGATAAACATAGTAAGCTGATTCAGATGATTACAATTAACGCATAGTAAAACACTGTTAGTACGTTTTTCTTTTATGTGGGTTATCAGGATAATCATGTTGGAGACTCTAGCATTAGTCAGCCATCATTGTCTTTCCCATGTGCCGTGATACTTTCCCTTCATCACCTTTATATCTTGATTAAATCTCTCCCCTTGTTCCTCACTAAAATCACCAGTTATTCGAAAATCTGTGCAAGTGGCTATGGCTCATATTCGTATCCAAATTTGTAATGTTTGTGAGCATGTTTTGCACCTGTTCTTCATAATTGTCTGCTTTGCGGTTACCCAAGATGTTATTGACAACTGAGACATAACTGCACCAGCCAGAAGCTGCAACACCATTCATAAATATTTTGAAATTAGAATCCTTGACAAGTTGATGAATTTGAGGGCCATTAAAGATTTTAGCATTTAATTTTTTCATACTCAGTCCAGGGAACGATCTACAAATGTATTTAAAGCAATCGCCTTTGGCCTTAGCATTAGTCCCAGCTTGCTATGGAGTGGTGGGAGAATGATTTTTCCCTGTCAACCAATGGCTTGTTAATGATGCTCGCTGCACCTACCTGAATTTAATGAATGCGAAATGAGTGACAAGATTATGATAATAATTTTTAAACGCCAAGTGGAGACTAGTTTAAAAACCACTGGATCATATACATGGGGGGGGAATAAAGATGGATGTTTTTACCTACCGAAAATTAGCTTGGCATGAAAGAGGGGGTATTATAAATGTAATAGCCTAGGGCAGCCTGAACCCTTAACCTAGCCCTGGTTAACATAAACTAACATAAACTATTATAAACAATATCACTAATAAAAGACATGCATGCCACTCGGGCAGTAGATCACTGTATTTGTAGCATATTTTAAATACTGTCCACCAGCGGTTCTTGCTTTGATAAATTAAATATGCTTCATAAATAGGGCGCTATATCTCATTCGGAAACAATTTAAAAATAAATTGAATTGTGTTCTATTTTTTTACACCATATATGACAGTTTTAAACGTACCCTACTGCTTGCATACAGGCAAAGGCGCTTATTTCTACTTTGTACGTAGCCGATAGTAACTAGTTTTATTTCACACATACACTCCACGCCTCCAGCAGAGGACGTCTCATGGCGATTTAACCAGCGACGCATGCGTAGTAAACTGACATAATCGAATGCCGATCAGGTAGTCCTAAGGAAAGGAGCTCCGATTAGAAAGAGCAGGATGCAGATTGGCTGCAGGATGGCTCTGTCCACGGGGTTAAGGTGCTGCCAGCGGCTGTTATCATGGGTGCCAGTTGTCGTCATAGCCCTGGTGGTCCTCTGGTCGTACTATGCATATGTATGGGAGCTGTGCTTAGGTAGGAAGCGGCGGCATAGATGTCGGAGAGCGTTAAAGTGCCAGCTCTCTTCCTATGTATTCAGGAATGTTTTCTGTATAGTAAACACACTACCCGGTGTATGAGGAAGTGTCAGTTCCGCCTCTGTATAACAACCTATGTATAGTATAGTCTGTGTATGCCTTGTATTCCGATTTACGAGGCTGCTTATTTTTGGTTATGTTGGTAATTGATTATGTAGATAATGTGGGTAGGCTGATGTCTAGTCTGTATAGTGGTAGGGTTAGAAAAGTGCTGCCTGAATATTTACATATAGCCTAGATTGTATAGTAAAAGCCTGTGTATTCATTGTTGCGTTCTGTAGTACAGTAAGGCCTTCAGATAAGTAACATCAAAGACTTTCTTAATTTAATAATTTATCATATTGGTTATTTTTATATATCACCATTTTGTGTTTTAAAACATGCTACATTTCATTAGTAATTTCAGAGTATATATCTATCGTCTTTCAAAATGACCTAGAAATAAGCTTCGATAACTGAGCTAGAAGCAAATAAAGGCCTTGGAGTCTACTGCAGACAACATGACAACCCAGTTACTAAAGTGTAGAATGTGTACAGTACAAATAATAGCAGGAGTGTATAGGTGACCTGTACTAAGCCAGTATATATTTATTTAGATAATTTGTGGATTTGCTTAAAATTGTATTGTTGATTACTAGGCCAGCATAATTTAGTAATCTGCTTCTATCGTTGTTTATTTTGTAGTGACTGTAGAAAATACTTTGGAAAAAGGTAAGAAAGCCATTCATCGTTTGCATGTTTTTATTTGTGTTTGTATTCTTATATTGGAATCTGTGACTGTTGGCTTTTGTGCTTTAGGAACATCCTCCTAAAACTTATATATTTTTTTTGCATCAATATTTTTATTGAACATTTTCAAAGATATATGGGGAAGAGAAAAATACAAACAAAGGAAAACACATAGGGGATCCCTGCGCAGGGGGAAAGGAATCACTCGATTAAAATAAGGCACACTATATAAACAATGTACATTTAACATTTACTGATAAAAGAAAAAGAAAAAAATGATACAGCAAGACATATCAACCCTTCATTTTGACCAACCTAAGATGTTTCTACCATGGCTGAGGGGATTCTATAAGGGCCGCTGGAGAATGAGCTGCTGGGAAGACGGGAGTATCTTGAGGAGCCCCAGGGCCATCTGTGATGTATTCATGCCACCTAAACCATCTCATGATGGCAGCTGATGCAGATGAGGAATAGGGCGTATCTGTTGTTTCCATCTTAAAGCTATATTGTATCTTAGAGACGATTCGGGTAGTGGGAGGGGGGGGGGGGGGGGAGAGACTTCCAGTTTTGTGCTATTGCTGCTCTAGCAGCTATCAATATATGGCCCAAGAGGTAACGATCGTGCTTCGGAATGGAAGTTGGGTAGACATGGAGAAGAGCCAGGGCTGGGTCTAGGGCAACATGAGTATTTAAGACAGTTGAGATCAAAGCAAATACCTCGCCCCACAGCGGCTGAATCACTGGGCAAGACCAGAAAACGTAAAATATCGGCTATTTGGGTACATTGGTGCCAGCAAAATTCTCCTAAAACTTTTTATTGAATACTAAATACACTGGTTCATACAAAGGTCCAAGTAATGTGCGATGCGAGTCTGACTTTCAATCTCCCAAATATTAGCAGTGTATATAGATCTGTCTATAGTATGTAATTCTATTAGCAGTGTATGTATGTCTGTCTATATTATGTAGTCAAGTATTTAAGGGGAGAGAAAGCTGGTTTTAAAATATAGTACTTAAAAATCATTTTAGGTGCAATGGATCACATTTGTGAACCTCAAACTGTATGTGTATATGTGTCAAGGGGTTGTCTTCTAATTTTTTTTTCCACATGGGTATATATTCAATATTTATATGTTCCAGTAAACATGTTTGACTTTTGAAAGTGTAGACAATTTTTAGATTGATTTGGTAGAATTGATTCAAAGAAAGTATACGTGTGGAGAATGTCTAAATATTTTACAAAGCATTTTTTTTCCATTGTTTTGTATTGCGGATTGGATTGTGTTCTAAAAAGGGTATTTTTTCTCCTATTTGATCTATTTTTATTATTGAGAGGATTTTTTTTTTAATGGCTTCAAAAATTACTTTTTCTGGAAATCCATTTTGACAAAAACTACTTGTAAAAATTCAGTCTGTATAATAAATAATAAACGATAAATATCTTCACAATGTTTCTGAATTGATAAAAAAAATTGGCAAGTGAAGCTCATCAAACTACTTCTTATTTGAGATTTAGGTATGAATTTATGTTTGTTTGTTTTTAAATGCCTCCTTGTAAGTGAGGGTGTTATTAACAACAATAATATCAAGACTTAAAAATGTTTTTTCTATTTTAGAATAATTAAGTAATTTTTTTTTAAATTTCATTTAATGTCGTCTAGTAGAAAACTCTCATGTAGAACAGTTACCAGTTTAGCTTCATTAGCCTCCCAGATAACCAGAATGGCATCAATATACCAATATTGATTCTACTGCTATAGTCTGGCATGAGTCCATCTTTGTAGCAGACATTCAGCAATTGCATATAGCGTGAGAAGACATTTAATAATCTCTCACCTAAGCAGATGTAGCAGTAGGGAACTTGGTGCACAAAGAGCTATGCAAAAAGGACTGTTCCTCTGATATTACAGTTCCTTTTTAAAGTTGAGGGATGATGCCAATTAAAAACATATATTAGTGAAAGTTTTTTTTTTTTTTTTTTTTATAGTAGGTGGCTGGTACCAATTATATAATAAAGTTTTCAATATTTCTGTTTTAGACATGAACTTCATACAGTACCTATTAGTTGATTGAGCTTAGCCTTCAAACCTGTTTTCTTTTATTGTGTACACATATTTTGCCCAGTAGCTGTATGCCTATTACAATCAGAACCTTTAGTTGAGTATGCCTATGTAAATCATACAGAAAGCATTGCTAAAACAATTGAATGAGAGCGCTGATTTATACACTTTTTAAATATTGACTTTCTGAATAAATGGAAGGGTGGGGACTAATTGGATGACATGATCCTGGCTATTTAGAAGCAAAATGTGTGTCTCGATCACTGTATTACTTACCATAGGTAATATATTAGACTGGGACGCCAGTTTACAGTTATGTATCTATTATCCGGGAACCTGCAATGCAAATAGTCCTGAAAATCGGATAATGTCATACACACATTGTGATTTCCAAGTGCCTCTTCATACAGTCATTATGAGGAGAACTCCTAATCCGTGTAAAGAGGAGGCTAAGGCCCTCATAGCATGAAGACTGGTAATTTTTAAATGTATTCTAGTACATTTTATCCACACTTTCCCAATTGAGTAGAAATCACTTGTATATAAAACCCAAATATTCCTGTTACTCGATCCCATATATGGATTTGTTTCACCTTTGGATATAGTCTTCAATTGATTTTGTTTTGACATTGATTTTTTTTTTTCTTCTTTGGTTTATTTTTATTTCAATGTACACTTTAAACATTTATATTAACATTCAGTGTACAAATAACTTATTATGCTCTACCTATCTGGTAATATAGTGATTAGACAACTGTGATATAGAATGTTAACTTGTTGTTTTGGTACATAACCTAGTTAGAATCAAATGGGGAAAAAGTAAACACTTCTGTTTTTAATACACTTAGATGGGTGCTTTATATTGCTGGATAATTGATCTATGTTTTAATTGTAAATATGTTTTTTTCTAATACATGTTCTCTCTCATTGGCAGTTGTATACCTCTTCATCTTTCATATAGTTTTCCTACTCTTTGTTTGGACTTATTGGAAAGCAATTTTTACCTCTCCGAAGCAGCCAACGAAAAAGGTGAGATTCTCTTAAATGGCTAAAAAGTTTGTTCCAACTGATATCGCTTCACGCCTATACACCTATATATATATATATATATATTTGTTTCCTGCAAGCTAATATAAATATATACTATTTTTGTGTGGTTATTTTTGTTTTTTAAAATTTGTGTACGTCTGTGTAAATGCACATGACAATGTATGATGTATCTTATCCTGCCAATTAAACGCCAATAAAATAATTATAAGCGGCTATTACTGTTGCTCATAAGCTGGATGTAGTGTTTTAGTACTTTGTGTGTTTCTGAAATGAGATGTACATAACCAGTGCTTGTGTTTGACTATGTACATGTAACTGTGCTTCCAGTTTTTGCTGCCCTATGCAGAAAAAGAGCGATATGACAATGAAGAGCGTCCAGAGGTTCAGAAACAAATCCTAGCTGAATTTGCTAAAAAGTTGCCAGTGTATACCCGGACAGGGAGTGGAGGTAAGAAATTCCAGTGTAACTCACACTATCATCAACTCCTCTAAATTGTCTTTGTCCATTTTCTTGTTTTCTGTTGACACAATTTTGTTTTAATGATATACCGTAATGCCAAGGTTTTAAATGAGTCATTGAACAATTTTAACTAACATTACTCTGATATGCAAAGTGCACTAAAACCATAGCAACCAATTGGCTATTAGCTTTTTTTTTTAAAGGTCAAATAACAAACAAAACCAATATGCAATGTCGGCAAGAAAAAGAAAAAAACACATCGCATAAAACATGATAAAAAATCAACAGAATATCGTAAAGAATCAGTGCAAAGAGGTCAAATTACGTATATAAAGATTGACCAGGATTTTTTTTAAAGATGTAAGGGAAAGCGAAATGCCGCGAAAGAGGAGGGCATGACGCAGAGAGAGGAGAGAAGAGAGACTAGAACGAAGTAGGAAAGGAAGAAAGGGGTTTACGAAAAGAGGACGGATATATGTAGGTGTAGAGTCAAGTAAAAGGGGAATAAGCCTGAAAAAACGAGAGCCATACCTTAGTGAACGATCTTGATGTCCTATTGATGATGCTGGTCATGTATTCCAGACGCTGAACCTGCCAAACTCCGTTAATAACGGCCTGAAGTGATGGTGGAGACTGCTGCCTCCAGTCTGCTGCGATTTGGCAGGTAGCTGCCCACAAGATATGTCTGGCCAGCTTATTCTGGTGTCGAGTCGCAGAGAGCGCTCCCAAGGGCAAGAGAAAAAATTTAGGCTCTAATGGTATCGTTACCTGGAGTATCGATTGGATCAGTTGTGTAATCTCAACTCAGAAGTTTGTTAATTTGGGACAAGTCCATCATATGTGAATAAAGTTACTCTCATGGGAGCACCCCCGCCAACAGCGATCAGAAGAGGCTGGGAGAATTCTATGAATCCGGGAGGGAACGTAGTACCATCGGTACAATACCTTATAGACATTCTCTTTTATTTTAACGCAGATTGAACTGGAGGCAGCATTCTCATATATCTCCGACCATTCCTCGCTCAAAAGAGCTTCACCAGGCCAGTTCATGCGAAACTCTAAGGTCTGAGGAAGGTGGGGTGAGTTCATAGTATAATGTTGAAATAAGGCCTTTCGTAGAGGATTGACGGAGACAGAGATTTTCAAACGTGGTAGGCGTGAAAATGACAGAGCTGGAGGAATTGGTAGAATAATTTAGAGGGAATACCTATTTGCAATTGGATGTCAGTAAATAAGGGGAACGCAACCGTAGAGATGAGATCGTTTAAGAAACGGACCCCTTGTGAGGTCCACGAGGAGAATGCTTTAGGAGTAAGGCCTGGAACGAAGTCAGAGGAGTTAAAGGAATTTGGGGAGAGGGATGGGGGGAGAGGCCAAATTTCTGAGAGGATGAGTCCCAGACCGCCAGGGAATGTGTAATGACCGGATGAAGTGAGACACGTTTTGGTCGACGAGCCTGTGGAAGCCACAGGAGAGTAGATAGAGATAGCATAACCAGACTTTTAGCCTCAATCTCGACCCAAACCCTGGAGGGTCTTAAACTACACCACAGAACTGGCTATTGGCTTTTAACTGTCTAGCGCTAGTTTGATAATAAGGGTCATTTATGTGCACAAGAATAATTTCACAGCACATGGTCTTTTGTGATATCACACTAGTATTTCTATACAAATGTATCTGTTTTTATGGTAAAGTGAATGGGTGACAGGGTACAAGAGGTAACATTGGGAGGAGTTGATGGCTTTGCTTGCTAAGTCTGGATTAGACACTAGTGTACCTAGTTCTGCATCGCAACTGGAAAAACATGATTGCCTCTTGCTGGACAGGATTATTTATATGAGCTGGCTGGGGTGAAGAAAGTGTAGTTTGGGACACATTCCCCAGGTTGAGTTGGCACACAGCCTTTTCTTCCTTGCAATAGGACTTGAATTAGTTTGGACTATCAGACAATAATTCAATTGTTTCAATCATGCACTTTTTCCGAAGTATCTGCCAACCAGAAAATGTCTCCAAAATCTCAGGTAGTGGGTGTTTACTTTGAAATGTATTAGGCAGACAAGCAGATGCACTTGTACGCATAAAGAAGCAGTGCGGAACTTTTTTTTTTATTGCAGTTGGTTGCTATTGTGTTTCACATTTGCACCCCAGGGCAATGTTCGTAAATGAGCCTCTCTTTGTTAGCTTGGCTAATTCACAATAGATTGTGCAACCTATAGTAGATCATTCAGCCTCCAGATTTTGATGCGTAATAGAAATGTGATTGGATGCTGTTAAGAGGTTCATTTCCACCCAGATACAAAATGCTAAAATATCTTGGCTTGGTGTGTCTGAGATGTTGTAAAGCTACATCAGCACTTCTGACAGCAATAATTTTGATGCACTTACACCAAGTGCAAGGTTCCTGGCAGCGCACATTCATCGTCATCATCAGCTATTTATATAGCGCTACTAATGCCGCAGCGCTGTACAGAGAACTCGCTCACATCAGTCCCTGCCCCATTGGAGCTTACAGTCTAAATATATATATATATTCTCACAAGAGAGAAGGGGCGCCACACATAGTGCATTAAATGTGAAATACAATCAATATGATCTCCACACGGGTATAATTCCTGTACCAGAGGTTCATGTAGTATTTGCTTGAATAATGTGCTGATATATCCCCTCTTAGTAACGGTTGTAGTGGACCACTGGAGCAGAAGAATCTATGAAAGTGGCAGAGAATCCTCCCAAAGAAAGCAGCAATAAGGCTCCAGGGGCTGGAACTCAAAGATAACCACAATAGTATAATACCATCAAATGATGTAGTAGAGTATACAAATTTTTATTAAAAAACGAAGCACATTGCCCCACACTGCAGCTCTAGTAAAAAATGCCTGTACATAAAGTACAATAAAAAACAGCTTATCTGTCCTCTCCTCATATGTGGATGGTAATGGGTAGGGCGATTCTGGCCAGTACACCATTGTATTTGACATTTAATGCACTATGTGTGGCGCCCCTTTTCTCGTGTTTTATCTGTTAAGTTGACACTTGCAGATAGGTGTCAAATGTTTTGGGAGCTGCCATTTGGTTCACCAAGTATAAATCTTCCATTTTTTGCACTTTGGAGCGCCTGTTTAGCTTAATATACACACACACACACACACACACACACACACACACACACACACACACACACACGCCAATTTTGATAGCAGCCAGAAACCCACGCAAACACAGGGAGAATATACAAACTCCTCACAGATAAGGCCATGGTCAGGAGTTGAACTCATGACCCCAGCGCCACTAGGCCACTGTGCTGCCCCACATTATCATTGCAACCCTAACTTTATGGAGACATTTAATGTGCACTTGCTGATAAGCACCTAAAGGCATTTCTTAAGGCTTTTCAACTTATCATACCTGTGATCCTATTCTTCTACACATCTTTTTGGTAGAATGTTTTGTGAAAGGCACGCCAAACAAACTGCTCCTCACACAGGTTTTGCTGAACCACTTTGGTGTTTATTTTCTTGTCAGGATGGATATAACAGCCTCTGCAGTGTCTTCAGCAATCACACCCTAACACGGGCTATTACAGTTGGATCCCTAACTGGATACTGGTCACTTGTTGGCATAAGTCTTACACACACATCTCAAATCCAGCTATTTAAGCTTCCTGTCAAAGCATTGCACTAGCTGATTTCTTAACTGATTAGGTCCAGGTGCTCCACCTGCATTCCTGTGCTGTGTGTGTGAAAGTGTACAAAGTTAACCCTGTCTGCATCCTCAGCCTGCAGATTCCCAAGGAAACCACCAGTCCTACCTCTATTATGTGGCAAACTGCCCCTATTGCCACAGTTTATATAATATAGTTATATTTTAGATGTGGGAAGGTATAGATAGAGCTGCAATTCCCAAACAATGTTTCAGATACGTTGGTAAAGAGTAAAAAGAACAACAAAAAGGTACCGTGTAACAATGCCATCAAAACATTCTGACATTTTTCAAAATATCTTTAGCATTTAGGCAGTTTGTTTGATTTATGGTTGCAATGGCTTTCTTTGTTTTTCTAACATAATATCCCACTGATATTATGTGAGATGTGAATTGTTGTGCAATATATTCTGTTCTGAAATTCAATTGAACATGGCATATTGCATCTACTGTAAAATATATGGATATTGGAAGTCATCAAGGAGTTTGGTGACCATATGTGCTAATATGCAGTAGGTGGTGCATTTTTCTTTTATAATACACAAGTTTTCCTAACTATTACTGAAGTGATGAAAGCAGAACTTTATGCAGACATAATTTACAGGTGTTTTATACATATCTTAACATCACTTGGGTATTGTAGGAATATATAATGAACTTAGAGTCTACTTCTGGATACAGTATATTTTCTTTCATATCCGTGTGTAAGAAAAATATTTGCCTTGTACTGACCCATCCCACTGATTATCTTCCAGCAGTCCGTTTCTGTGACCGTTGCCAGGTGGTAAAGCCGGATCGCTGTCACCATTGTTCTGTCTGTGGGATGTAAGTAAATCCATGCGTAATTCGGCTAAAATTTACTAAAGTTTCCTTCTAACATCCTATTTTCATTTAATTTGGATAATTATAGTATCAGAATGGCTAAGCTCTTGGGATTGGTTGCATAAAGTTACCAAATTGTAAGAACATATAGGAACAGTTTTCACTGTAAATATTAATAATATTATACTTTTCTTGTTTTTTCGCCCCCCCCTTCCCTCATATATACTTACAAACTCCTTCCTTTGGCCATTATTTGATGTACTTTTACCAGACCTAGCTATGCTCCCTTTGAAAATTCTTTGCACCCTAACGCTGGAGCTAATGTTATTTTTCATCAGCTTACTAATAATTGACAGCTTTTTTCAGTAGTATTCTGTTCTTTTCCAAATGCTGGACTTCTTATTTCTTAATGCTGCTAGCTTATTCCTGATTTATGTAATGTCTCATTCTTTGCACTGTTGACCCTTCTTGACCTTTCAATGGCAGTGAGTGTAATATTTTCTTCATTTTGTCATAGGTGTGTCCTGAAGATGGATCATCATTGCCCTTGGTAAATATAGCCTTTTATAATTCTATTCTACAAGTTTTCATGTTTAGTTAAAAAACCCATGCCATGAAATTTACTAGAAATAACAATTCTATTAAATCTGCAATGAAAATACAATATTGTCATGTAGTTAATAATATGTAGCAACTGTACAATATTAATTTTATTCATGATTCTGTTGTGTTTTAATACGCACTTAAAAATTTTAATTTATATTATACATGCCTGTTTATGGACAATATATCAGATATTTAAGAATAATTACAAATATTTGTGTTATGGATAAAGTCAGAATTGCGGATAATTCCAAGATAAGATCAGCCATAATTGCTTTGATATACATTCAGGTTAATGGTAAGCAGATGTGAATGTCACTGGGTTGGTGCTATGGCAATTTGTAGTTAATCGGAACAGTTAGTCTTTAAAAACAGAAATCTATATAAAAAAAAAAGTTCTGTATGCCAAAACCGGATGTAACACATAAGCACACATCTAAATTTGTAAGGAGAAATGAAGAAATTCCTAAATCCTCAGTCTGACCATTTATTTGTGGAAACAGAGAGTAATGTAGGTGAGATACATAAATTAACACAATTTTTCCTTTGCGTAAATTGTAAAGATATTTTCACATACGTCATTGTACAGGGCTGGTAAGTTAATGATGATAAATAAAAATGTCTCCCCAATGTTAATTAGCAGTTGTTTTGTTTCCCTAATCTGTACTGCCAGGACTGTGGTAAAACCTGAACAGCAGGAGGTTCTCTATTGTTCATTATCTGTTGACAAAGAGCATTTTGAAATAGTTTTGGAGACACTCATGAGCCAAGCCCTAAAATACTTAGTGCACATTTTCAACAGGAATCCTGGACAGCCGTTTCATATTCAAGAAGAACACTAGTTTTAATAGCCTTCCTCACTCCAACTAGTAGATTATGTAGTGTACCTCCACCAATAGGTAACAGTTTGGAAGGTGCCCACTCCTCCCCAATCTCTCAATCGTCGTGTACTGCTCATTGTTTTACACATCAGCGATGCTGAAGGCAGGTTGTTTGATTGAAGCCCATTCTCTGTTTCACAGCTGTGGAATAGAGAATAGTGTGTGTGTGTGTGTGTGTGTGTGTGTGTGTAATATTTGTTTCTGATCGGTGGATCCCCTAAGCTCTACTGCTTAGGGGATAGAGGCTGTCTGTTAATACTTTAAAGTTTGTCCAATATATTATCCAGACATCTATATACAGATCCATGCTAAAATTGCAATAAAGAGAGCCTTGAAGAAGGTCAACAATCATAAGTTCTTAGGGAGTAACTCCTGTAAAAAAAATTAGAATAAAAGTGATTTAAAAAGTTACTGAAAATTACATTGTGTGTGTGTGTGTGTGTATATCTATATCAGAGATAGAGATATGTGTGTATATATATATATATATATATATATATATATATATATATATATATATATATATATATATATATATATATATATATATATATATATATATATATATATATATATTTCAGTCCTATATGGGATTGAGGCATGTGGCTTATAGTAACACCCGGGGAGGATTGGCCTTAGAGCCTGCAGGCCGCCTGATGTTTGTTTGGGGTAGTTTAGAAAAAAATATTTCTAGCCCCTCCCCCCGATCGGGTGGCGGCGGGGAAGGGGGAGGGTGTGTCAGTGTGGTGCTGGGTGGCTTGTCTTCTCTACTGTGGCCGGGGATCTATAGATCAGACCCTCCCTCCCTTCCTCTTCCAATCCCTAATGCTAGATGTCACGTGGGACGTGCGCCTTGTGACAGGTGCCGTCCCATGTGAGTAGACAGAGGAATCTCCAGCAGCTCCTGTAAACAGGTAAGTGTGAGAGAAGAGGGGGGGCTAATGTGTGTAGGGCGGGTCCTGCTATACTGTGCGTGCGAGAGAAGGGGGGGGGCCCTGCTATACTGTGCGTGCGAGAGAAGGGGGGGGCCCTGCTATACTGTGTGTGCGAGAGAAGGGGGGGCCCTGCTATACTGTGTGTGCGAGAGTAGGGGGGGGCCCTGCTATACTGTGTGTGCGAGAGAAGGGGGGGCCCTGCTATACTGTGTGTGCGAGAGTAGGGGGGGCCCTGCTATACTGTGCGTGCGAGAGTAGGGGGGGGCCCTGCTATACTGTGCGTGCGAGAGAAGGGGGGCGGGCCCTGCTATACTGTGTGTGCGAGAGTAGGGGGGGGCCCTGCTATACTGTGCGTGCGAGAGTAGGGGGGGGCCCTGCTATACTGTGCGTGCGAGAGAAGGGGGGCGGGCCCTGCTATACTGTGCGTGCGAGAAAAGGGGGGCGGGCCCTGCTATACTGTGCGTGCGAGAAAAGGGGGGCGGGCCCTGCTATACTGTGCGTGCGAGAGAAGGGGGGCGGGCCCTGCTATACTGTGCGTGCGAGAGAAGGGGGGCGGGCCCTGCTATACTGTGCGTGCGAGAGAAGGGGGGCGGGCCCTGCTATACTGTGCGTGCGAGAGAAGGGGGGCGGGCCCTGCTATACTGTGCGTGCGAGAGAAGGGGGGCGGGCCCTGCTATACTGTGCGTGCGAGAGAAGGAGGGCGGGCCCTGCTATACTGTGCGTGAGCAGGGGGGGCCCTGCTATACTGTGCGTGCGTGAGAAGGGGGGGCCCTGCTATACTGTGCGTGCGTGAGAAGGGGGGGCCCTGCTATACTGTGCGTGCGTGAGAAGGGGGGGCCCTGCTACACTGTGCGTGCGTGAGAAGGGGGGCCCTGCTACACTGTGCGTGCGTGAGAAGGGGGGGCCCTGCTACACTGTGCGTGCGTGAGAAGGGGGGGCCCTGCTACACTGTGCGTGCGTGAGAAGGGGGGGCCCTGCTACACTGTGCGTGCGTGAGAAGGGGGGGGCCCTGCTACACCGTGCGTGAGAAGGGGGGGCCCTGCTATACTGTGTGTGCGAGAGAAGGGGGGGCCCTGCTATACTGTGTGTGCGAGAGAAGGGGGGGCCCTGCTATACTGTGTGTGCGAGAGTAGGGGGGGGCCCTGCTATACTGTGTGTGCGAGAGAAGGGGGGGCCCTGCTATACTGTGTGTGCGAGAGTAGGGGGGGGCCCTGCTATACTGTGCGTGCGAGAGTAGGGGGGGGCCCTGCTATACTGTGCGTGCGAGAGAAGGGGGGTGGGCCCTGCTATACTGTGTGTGCGAGAGTAGGGGGGGGCCCTGCTATACTGTGCGTGCGAGAGTAGGGGGGGGCCCTGCTATACTGTGCGTGCGAGAGAAGGGGGGCGGGCCCTGCTATACTGTGCGTGCGAGAAAAGGGGGGCGGGCCCTGCTATACTGTGCGTGCGAGAGAAGGGGGGCGGGCCCTGCTATACTGTGCGTGCGAGAGAAGGGGGGGCCCTGCTATACTGTGCGTGCGTGAGAAGGGGGGGCCCTGCTATACTGTGCGTGCGTGAGAAGGGGGGGCCCTGCTATACTGTGCGTGCGTGAGAAGGGGGGGCCCTGCTATACTGTGCGTGCGTGAGAAGGGGGGGCCCTGCTATACTGTGCGTGCGAAGGGGGGGCCCTGCTATACTGTGCGTGCGAAGGGGGGGCCTGCTATACTGTGCGTGCGAAGGGGGGGCCCTGCTATACTGTGCGTGAGCAGGGGGGGCCCTGCTATACTGTGCGTGCGTGAGAAGGGGGGGCCCTGCTATACTGTGCGTGCGTGAGAAGGGGGGGCCCTGCTACACTGTGCGTGCGTGAGAAGGGGGGGCCCTGCTACACTGTGCGTGCGTGAGAAGGGGGGGCCCTGCTACACTGTGCGTGCGTGAGAAGGGGGGGCCCTGCTACACTGTGCGTGCGTGAGAAGGGGGGGCCCTGCTACACTGTGCGTGCGTGAGAAGGGGGGGCCCTGCTACACTGTGCGTGCGTGAGAAGGGGGGGGCCCTGCTACACCGTGCGTGAGAAGGGGGGGCCCTGCTATACTGTGCGTGCGTGAGAAGGGGGGGGGCTCTGCTATACTGTGCGTGCGAAGGGGGGGCTCTGCTATACTGTGCGTGAGAAGGGGGGGGCCTGCTATACTGTGCGTGCGTGAGAAGGGGGGGCCCTGCTATACTGTGCGTGCGTGAGAAGGTGGGGGCCCTGCTATACTGTGCGTGCGTGAGAAGGTGGGGGCCCTGCTATACTGTGCGTGCGTGAGAAGGGGGGGGCCCTGCTATACTGTGCGTGCGTGAGAAGGGGGGGGCCCTGCTATACTGTGCGTGCGTGAGAAGGGGGGGGCCCTGCTATACCGTGCGTGCATGAGAAGGGGGGGGGGGGGCCCTGCTATACCGTGCGTGCATGAGAAGGGGGGGGCCCTGCTATACCGTGCGTGCATGAGAAGGGGGGGGCCCTGCTATACCGTGCGTGCATGAGAAGGGGGGGGCCCTGCTATACCGTGCGTGAGAAGGGGGGGGGCCCTGCTATACCGTGCGTGAGAAGGGGGGGGCCCTGCTATACCGTGCGTGAGAAGGGGGGGGCCCTGCTATACCGTGCGTGAGAAGGGGGGGCCCTGCTATACTGTGCGTGCGTGAGAAGGGGGGGGGGCCCTGCTATACTGTGCGTGCGTGAGAAGGGGGGGGCCCTGCTATACTGTGCGTGCGTGAGAAGGGGGGGGGCCCTGCTATACTGTGCGTGCGTGAGAAGGGGGGGGGCCCTGCTATACTGTGCGTGCGTGAGAAGGGGGGGCCCTGCTATACTGTGCGTGCGTGAGAAGGGGGGGGGGCCCTGCTATACTGTGCGTGAGAAGGGGGGGCCCTGCTATACTGTGCGTGTGTGAGAGAAGGGGGGGCTGCTATACTGTGTGAGGGAATGGGGGGTTCATAATATAATGTGTGATAGAAGGGAAGGGAGGAGTGCTGTCTTAGTGCAATGGTGGGAGGTAGGCTATTTAATGGTGAAGATTAGGTGGGGCTAATGGGTGCTATTTTATTTGTGGGGTGATGGGGCTATTTAATTTAATAGTCGAGCCTAATAAATTAGGATGGAGTGACGGGACCTTTGATTTAATGCTGGGGTAGTAGGAGGGCTCTTTATTAAATGTGAATAAGAATTATTTAATGTCGGGGATGGTTGTGGGAAATGGTAATATTAAACGTAAATGATATTCATTTTTGCTGGGGTTCGTTGGAGGGAAATGGGTCTATTTATTAAAAGTATATGCTATTAATTTAATGTCAGGACAGGTTGGAGTGAAATAGATCTATTTATCAAATGTGAGTACTAATATTTTAATGGTGAGGCTGGAGGGAGGACTAAATATTAAATGTGGGTGCTATTGATTTAATGCTTGAGCTGGTTGGAATTTTCTAAATTTCATGTACCAATTATTTTTTCCATATAGGGCCTCCAGCATTCCAGGATCCAGCAGCAACTGAGCTAAAGACACCAGCAGCCACAGGGAGTGAAAGTGACATTAAAAGGTTGGGGAGAGAGCAGGACAGTCTGCCAACTGTCCTGAATCTTGTGGGGCTGTCTCAAATTTGGGTGACTCTCTTGCTTAGTCAGGATTTGGTCCGACTACAAGGATTGGGAGGTAAGTACCACTTAGCCGTGTACTGCTTGTGACGGCAGAGCTGCATGCATCTAACAGTAGTGCACACAGTTTTGCCTGTGTATTTTTCTAAAATGATAACCCTCCCCTCTGTCTTAAGTGTCCCGGGACCCTGAGAGCCTTATTCCAGCTCTGGTGATACTTTAATGGTTGTTGCATTGATTCCATTGCCTGCCTTCTGCCTTGCACCATTCTCAGATCACTTTGTTGAACATATGGCCAGCCCCAATTGCACTGACAATATCATTAATCCTGCCTCCTTTGCACTTACTATATCACCAGCAAACCCTTGGAATAGCTCTCCCCTTCACTTATGCCATTTTCTGCCACCCCTCCCTGCACTGTTATTAAGTCAAGCCAATCCCCAATCACTGGGCACATTTAAGGCTAATAGACAATTGTTACAAAAGAAGTGTTTTCTAGCAGATGCTTGAAGCATTTCACCTTTGTAGTGATCGCAGTGGATAGCTATTAGTTATAAGGAATATTTTTTATGGATTTTTTTTGAAACGCACAATACACATTTATATATAGAGATTTGAGTGGTAGTTTGCATCTCATGACATCGGGGGAAGATGCAACAGTGCATGAGGTGTTCATATGCTGCTCTGGCAGACTGATCAGATACAATTGTGCCAACATGTTTCGTATTGGTTACATTTCTTTAAACAAAGAAAGTTATGTTTCTGTGAAGGGAATATTGGAAGGATGTGTTAGTAGGCAACTAAACAAGTTTGAGCACAGAGGCATAAACCAGTTGCAGATAATGCAAAAGTGTAATGTAATTTTATCACAGGACTGGCAGCTTTTGCCCTGAACTGCTTTAGAGATTTTTAGGTTTTCCCAAGTGTTACTACAACCAAATTCCAGTAGTTCTAAATCTCGCCTACTTTTGTGTTGGCCACACCTACCATTGTTTTGGTCCCGCCCACATGAGGCCACTTCAAGATTTTTTTTCCAGGGCCACTTTAAGTTCCCAATCCACCCCTGGTAAGACCAATCACTTTTATAGAACTTGTGTACCGTGCCAGAAATCATACTCTTAATAAAAGCAGCTTACACAATTTAAGTTTAAAAAACCCCCCAAAAAAACCAAAAACTTTTATGTAGAACATGGTGTGATTCTTAGCAAGCCATTATAAAATAGCCAATTCTATTGTTTATCGCCGCCTGCTCTGCACCTTACTTTTCTCCTCGCTAGCAACTAGAAGAATCTTGAAAGTAAACTATATCCGTTGAAAGGCTGTCAACGCTAATCAGTTGGCTGCAGTGACTGGTCATCTGCTACATCGACAACCATTCAGTGGACAAGTTTTACTTTCAACCTCTTTTAGCTGGGGAGAGGCATCGGTTGCAGCACTGATGGAGGTCATTCGCTTCTGGGTCCCCAATGTACTAGTTGTGATGAGGTGAGTTTATTGGGTAAAATCCTTTTAGTTGGACTTCTTTAAATACAATAAATTTGTAGTCCAGGAAAATACTTCTGCATATGTTT
This sequence comes from Mixophyes fleayi, assembly GCF_038048845.1. NCBI lineage: Eukaryota > Metazoa > Chordata > Amphibia > Anura > Limnodynastidae > Mixophyes > Mixophyes fleayi. The sequence goes on along the minus strand of NC_134410.1, from coordinate 62,794,493 downwards.
AATACAAATACATGGGGAAAATCACAGCAGGTGGCTAGACTTTTATTTCAGTAAAATGTGCAGGATGGCAAGTACAAGCAAATAAATTAGTCACCTGAAGGTGGAAAGACCATTTAGGGTGCTGTTATGGTAAGCACAGCATATAACCCTGTCTCTAGCCCGGCAACTGGTGGTCCAACAATAACACTGACAGCAGGCGTGAGCAGTGCAGAAGACATTAGCAGGACACTCCGGGCCCCATGTATGTACCATTTTGGAACCAGGTTTTACTTCTGATATTTCACCCAAAAATGAACTTTCAATTTTGTGAAATGTTATCCTTTAACCTGGAATCTTGAATGCTTCACTTGTTACATTTTCATAATCTAATATGAATGCTCTTTGTTTTTTTTAACACAGGGTGAACAACTGCATTGGATTTTCTAACTATAAGTTCTTTCTACTGTTTCTGGCATATTCAATGCTGTACTGTTTGTACATTGGTTCTACTGTTTTCAAATACTTTCTCCTCTACTGGACAGTAAGTGTTTAAGTTTATACATTGTAAATTAAGAATATTCTATTTTACTTGCATTAAATTTTTTGGGTGGGGGGTGGGTTGCTTTTTTAAGCAAGTTTAAAAATAACACTTCTCCCACACTGAGCGTAAAATACTGTAGGTGTGATTGTAGTACAATACATCAACAGGACTGCAATTTAGTTCAATAGAAAAAAAATATTTTAATATACAATAAAACCTCTTGAAAGCACTTTCACATCAAAAAGTTGTTTAGCTTAATTGTGCCCAGTATAGGTAAAAAAACACTATATGGACCAAAGTATTCAGGTGCTTGGCCATTACACCAACAGGGACTAATGACATTGTATTCAAATACATATACTTTAATATGGAGTTGTTCCTCATTTTGCAGCAATAACTGCTTCTACTCTTTTTGGAATGCTTTCCACAAGATGTTGGAGTGTTTCTGTGGGAATTTTTGCCCATTCATTCTGTAGAGCATTTGAGGTCAGGCACTGATGTTGGATGAGAAGGCCTGGCTCGCAATCACCATTTCAGTTCATCTCAAAGGTGCTGGATGGAGTTGAGGTCAGGGCTCTATGCGGGCCAGTCAAGTTCTTCCACACCAAACTCATCAAACCATGTCTTTGTAGTCTTTACTTTGTGCACTGGGGCACAGAATAGAATAGAAAAGGGCCTGCCACAAAGTTGGAGTATTGTCCAAATTGACATGGTATGTTGAAGCATTAAGATTGCCCTTCACTGAAGATAAGGGGCCTAGCCCAAATCCAGAAAGACAGCCCCATACCATTATCCCTCCACCACCAAACTTCACAGTTGGCATAATGCAGTCAGGCAGATAAGGTTCTCCCGCCATCCGCCAAACCCAGACTCTCCCATCTGACTGCCAAACAGAGAAGCATGGTTTGTCAGTCCACAGAACACATTTCCACTGCTCCACAGTCCAGTGTTGGTGTGCTTTACACCACTCCATCCGACGCTTGGCATTGGTCTTGGTGATGTGGGGCTTGCTTGCAGCTGCTCGGCCATGGAAACCCATTCCATTAAGCTCTCTACGCACAATTTTTGTGCTTGCATTAATGCCCGTGGAAGTTGGGAACTCTTCAGCTATGGAATCGGCAGAGCATTGGCAGTTGTTGACCCAGCTCTGTGATTTTATGTGGTCTTCCGCTTTGTAGCTGAATTGTTGTTGTTCCTACATGCTTACACTGTCTAATAATATAGCTTACAGTGGACCATGGAATATCTAACAGTGATGAAATTTCACAAACCATCTTATTGCAAAGGTGACATCCTATCACAGTGCCACGCTTGAAGTCACTGCACCCTTCAGAACGACCCATTTTGTATCACAAATGTTTGCAAATGGAGACTGCATGGCTAGGTGCTTGATTTTATACACCTCTGGCAACAAGTCTGATTTGAAACACCTCAATTCAATAATTAATAGGTGTGGCCAAATACTTTTGTCGATATAGTGTACATTTATGCTACCTCTCTATAGACTCCGAGCAAATTTAGGGCTCATCCAGACCAGTAATTTGTTTTCCTGTTTCAATCAAAGCTGAGCAATAGAAAACCACTTGGGAAATAGATATATTGATACAAATGTTGGCATTTGTTTTATATTTTGCTGCCTGTACTATCCTTATGGATAGTACAGGCAGCATATCATGGCGATCAGTAGGCAGCCCTAATTCACTGGTACTATTCTCCGTAGTTATCTCACATGAATAAGAAGATTGGCAGGAGAATAAGTACCTTAATATTTTGTCTTGTGCTAGTTGTTTGTCAATCAGCTAATGGGCAGCACCTAGTGGCAAGCAATGAAAGTCCAGTCTGAGATTCCCACGTTGCATAATAAAAATGTGACTACTGTTTCTATACAAAATGTGTGTTCTCGATGACTGCCCCTTTGTTCCTATGTTCAAAGCGTATAATATATTTTTCTTTGTTACTACAGGGTGAACTGACAAATAATCGTGCCAAATTCCATGTGTTATTCCTGCTCTTTGTGTCTCTCATGTTCTTCATCAGCCTCATGTTTCTCTTTGGATATCACTGTTGGCTGGTAGGGCTAAACAGAACCACCCTTGGTAAGCCCTACTTATTACTCTTTTTTGTTTTCTTTTGTTGGACGGCTGAGAGTTGTGATGTGGAGAAGAGGTGCAACTAGAGAGACGGCTCTGTTCAGAACTATCACAAAGTAGTTGTCGTACAAGCCATTGCTGGGCATAGCTTTGTCTTTATTGCAGCTACTCCTCCACCAAGTATTATGTTTAATTTGTTTGTTTTACACACTTTAAGTTTTTTTTGTTTTGTTTTGTTATTTGGGGGGGGGGGGGGTGGGTTATTTTAATTTTTAATTAAAAAATAAAAAAATAAAGTCTGTACTGTATTTTAAAGAAACGTAATATATTTTAATATACATAATTTATAAAATTTTTAGATTCCTCAAAAGTACTATGACACTGACGAATAAGATGTTGTCTGGAAAAACCTCCTTTCCACTTTAGCTCAGCCCTCAGCAAAGTGATCACTTGGGTAGCTAAGGCCAATTTTAAGTGGTAGAGTAACTCTGAGAGGGTTTGCATAATGGTATGCCTAAAGTGTTCTTTAAATCGATAGGCTTGTAAAATTCTCTGGCTGCGATCTTAAGGGTTTCTGGGACAGGCTGACCTCCAGTCACCAGCTTTTACTTACTCCCACAACTGGATTAGAAACAGGCAAAAGTCTTCCATTGTCTCAACAACCTTCACGCTTTTTGTACGTGATAGACGCAGTGTCCGTGAAACCGCTTACCTCTTTAAAATCTGTTTTACGTGTCTGGATATAACTACCAATATTGTAGTCCTAACATTTAAATTAAAAAGCAAGTTTTCCACCTGATTTAGTATCTTGTAGAACCTTTAGCAGCAATAACTTTTAATTAACTGTTTCCTGTTTGAGTTTATCAGTCTTTTGCATTATATGATCAAAATTATAACTATTTCTCATTACAACACTGTTTAAGCTCATTGATGTTTGTGGGCATTCATTTATACACATCTCACTTAGTCTTGTCATATTCCGAAACCTTGATTCTTTTATTTTTCAGCTATTCAATTGTAGATTTGTTGTTGTGTTTAGGATCATTGTCCTGTTGCATGATCCAATTTCAGCTAAGCTTTTGTTTTTAGACAGATGACTTTACATTTTCCTCTAGAATACTTTGGTATAAAGAGAAATTCACAAGGAACTCAATGATTGAGAAATGTCCAAATCCTATGGCTGCAAAACTCGCCCATCATCCCTCCGACTCTATGCTTGATGGTTGGATGAGGTTTTTGGGGTGATGTGCTGTGTTTGGATTTCTCCAAACATTGGATTGTGCATTAAGTCCCAACTCCAATACAATCTCTTCTTTCTAGAGCACCTTGTTCCAGAAATTTCAAACCTAAGCTGTACTGCAATGGTTTTTCTTTTGTCAACACAGTAAATGTTAAAATAACAGAGCCATAGCTCTGGAGTACTTTGCCATTTCTCAGAGCATCATACAATCTAATCGTTCAGGAAATTAGCTTGAATTGTCATTCTTTTTTTCAATGTTTTTAATTTGTATATAATGGCACTTGCTGAATGTTGGCAATTGCCTTAGAACTGTTTTCAGGGTGATGAACAGCATCAATTTATTGTCTCGTTTAACAGAAATCTGAATGCTCTGAACTGACTAAGGTTCTGCTCCTCTAGAAGTAGATTCTCTTCCTGATGATCAAATCATGATGTGCGCTTGAGTAGCATCACCTTATTCAAATGACAATATTTATTTCTATGGAAGCCGTAAAGGTGTACATACTTTTCACACGTAACTTGTTCGTGTTCACATAAATATATGTCCTGATATGTGTGTGAAAATAGATGATGCACTTTTATTTTTCACATGACTGTCTAGGCTTTCAGTGGTGATCTCTGAACATACTGGCTCTGTTGTAAAGAAATAATCAGCTTCTAGGTATTATTTTTTAGTTTAACTGTTTCTAGCATACTGTTAAAGGACCCATATATATCTTCTTCACATACTCTGCCAGTAACTGCACACAGGTGCATGGGTAAAGCAAATCAGATTATATCTGACAGATAGTGGGCAGCACGGTGGCGAAGTGGTTAGCACTTCTGTCTCACAGCGCTGGGGTCATGAGTTCAATTCCCGACCATGGCCTTATCTGTGTGGAGTTTGTATGTTCTCCCCGTGTTTGCGTGGGTTTCCTCCGGGTGCTCCGGTTTCCTCCCACACTCCAAAAACATACTGGTAGGTTAATTGGCTGCTATCAAAAATTTACCATAGTCTGTGTGTGTGTGTGTGTTAGGGAATTTAGACTGTAAGCTCCAATGGGGCAGGGACTGATGTGAATGAGTTCTCTGTACAGCGCTGCGGAATCAGTGGCGCTATATAAATTGATGATGATTTACGATTGGAGTGAGTGTGCCTGTACTGTATATTTCCTTAGTTGTGTTTTATGTTTTCTTTACAGCTATACTCATAGCCTTGCAACCATCTTAAGGGCTTGTTACGAAGAAGTGTTTTAATACTTCGTATTTCATGACGATAGTTTTTACTCATGCAGTAGAATTATATTTGTAAATGTATTTTTTTTGCCATGCAGTAGTACAGTTTTAAGTAGTATCTGTGCATCCGTTTAAGTGATACTGGCAGGAACATTTTTGAAGTATAGGCTATAATCGGGATATGGGTCTCCTTGATTTTAGTATATTGTGAATATTTGAAGGTGTGTTAGACTGGGGAAACATGCAAAAGGCTTTGTGTGGTGAGTTAAAGGTCTCTGATTTAAAGAATATGCTGAATAATTGGGTTTATCATATTGGTACAGTAACTGAAATTTGCAATATATTTGAGACTGTCCATCCTGAAATTGGCCAAAGTGGCTTTGTAACAAGTGTCCTATAATTTAGTTCATATGTTTTTAATGAGCTTTTTGTACAGAGACTAAACCTGGTGGCTTTATCAGCATCACCATTTATTTATATAGCGCCACTAATTCCGCATCGCTGTACAGAGAACTCGCTCACCTCAGTCCCTGCCCCATTGGAGCTTACAGTCTAAATTTTCTAACACACACACACAGACCGGCAGACAGACTAGGGTCAATTTTGATAGCAGCCAATTAACCTACCAGTATGTTTTTGGAGTGTGGGAGGAAACCGGAGCACCCGGAGGAAACCAACGCAAACATGGGGAGAACATACAAACTTCACACAGATAAGGCCATGGTCGGGAATTGAACTCATGACCCCAGTGCTGTGAGGCAGAAGTGCTAACCACTAAGCCACTTAAGGTTTTCTACCTACTAGTGTCAAAATACATGTGTTTACTAGCTTTGTTTAAGGGAAGTAGCAAGCATGTAAATGGGGGTGACATTGGAAGCTATTGTTTCCAGGGTTCCAATCCCTCACCTGTTTGTATTGCTGATACAAACATGTGAGGGATTTTGACACGTTATTTTGTGTGCTGGATATGCAGCCCAGTAGGACCCACGTTGATAGATATCAGGTCAGCAAATACAAAAAAAACCACAATTTTAGGTGGAAATATCCTTAAACTTCACTTTTAACGTCTATACACTTCATACCTTACTTTAAATAAATTGTGTCCTTTTGCCACCCCCTGCTACCCTCCTTCCAAGATTGTGCTATGTAAAAAAAAAGATATGCATTCATATTATAGTCTTTGTGTAGCTGCTATGTTACAAATTTCATCTCTTTGCTTGAAAACAGCAGCAATAGAACTAATATTATAATGGCATGTTGCTGTGGCAACGCACTCACAGGCTTCTCAAACTCCTGCGCAATTATGAGCCTTTATTGCAGGGGATTATTGCTTAATTAGGAACATTCTGTGTAAAGTCTGAGGTTGCATTTTCAGGGCTGTGTCTAACTAGTGCACATTCTACCACAAACAATAAAGATTTCTACTTGTCCTCTCAGCAAATGGCCTTGAGGTTTCATAGCTCATGTTTTCTGTGGTACAGTCTAGGACAGTCAAATGAGATTATAAAAGAATCAATCAGTACAGAAAAATAGAATTGCTACAAGGTGAGCCTAGCCTTTATGAAACACTCTTGTAGAACGAATGTAGACTTTACTTCACATGTCGGTATTGAAGTGCTTAGTATGCAGTGTTGGACTACGCTGACCTCATGCACAGGGCACTGAATAAAGCAGGCATCAGAATCCTTATTCCCTACGTTGGCACTCCTTATACGTTAACATACTTATTCACTGTTTTAATTATATGTTCTTAATACACTGCACTTTAACATACTTTTATAGAGTAACTCTACAGAGTTTCTATAGAGAAACTCTCTGGAATCTGCATCAATAATACGAATGCCTGTTCTATTATCACTGGTCTGTTTATTAGGTCAGCACAGTCAACTAGCACTACACTCATCTGTGCAAAATATGAATGGGATCTAAAATTGTCTGAAAAAAAAAATGGGCACATAAAGTTGTTCAGCCTAAGCAAATTTGACCACACAAGTGTTGGCAAAATTAGACAGATCCTCTCACTTGGCAGTTACACCTTAAGACAGGATGACAAGGGTGGGCCAGTGCAGACTATTAATTGCCGCACATGTACTATGGTAATAATCTATTCTGTGTATATATGCACTTCTAATAATCCTACGTAATTAACCTCAAATAATTGCTGATTACTTTTGATAAGAAAAAAAGCAAATATTAACCTTAAAGCTAGTTCAGATGCGTTTTATTATATTTTGTTTAAAAAAAATGTGTATGTATATATATATATATATATATATATGTATGTATGTATGTATGTATGTATGTATGTATGTATGTATGTGTGTGTGTGTGTGTATCTAATATATAAATGCTTAGTGGCGTCTGTGTGAAAAAAAAACAAAAACAAGTTGCAGCGCCACCTGCTGGGCAGAGTTATACATTGACCTACTAAATTCTTAGTGTGTGTGGGGAAAAAAAATTCAAAAAGGGCTGAAATTTGGTAGGGCTCAAACTCATTTTCGTGAGGTAATTTTACCTCATGAACACACATGTGTAGAGGCGTGCGTTAGTGTGTGTGTGTGTGTGGAAAAAACTATTTTCTCAGAAAGGGCTCATCCAATTGACCTGAAATTTGGTATACTGACATTATTTGACAAAAAAATTAGAATAGTCAAGTCAGTTAACTTCCATCATCCCCCCTTCCCCCCTGTGGGAGGGGTAGTAAAGGCTAAATTTACGAGTTGAGGGGTCAAACTCATTTTCGTGAGGTAATTTTACCTCATGAACACACATTAAAAAGGCCGCTTGCGTCGGGAACTAACGCTCTTCCCCTGAGGCCTGGGCTAGGTCCAAATGCATGACAAGAACCTTTTTAAGACCTTAAGTAGCTTGATTTGACTAGAATGCATGAGTATCATGCACAGGTTAACGTGTTTGTGTGTGTGTGTGTATATGTGTATATATATATATATATATATATATATATATATATATATATATATATATATATATATATATATATATATATCTATATATATATTAGTGTGAAAAAAGTAATTATAGTCTGTGTGCCTTGTTATTACTTTTAATAGAGGATAACATTATCGGATATGTTCCCTTTTTTTTTAGCGTAAACAAATTGAAAAACACTAGGGAAAAAATGGCCACGAGCACTGGACTGCCAGTCCTAACAGCTCTCCTCTCTCCCTGAAGTCCCTCTCAATTAAAACATGCTTGCTTGTATATGGCAGTAGGTTACAAATCAAAATATATTGTATATTGAAGTATTTTAAATATCTCACGCAAGACTTATTCAAGGCCCTTTTTATGGTTTGGACTTTTGTAGAGGCATTTTCAGTCCCAGTGTTTCACAGCGGTCCTGACAAAAATGGATTCCACTTGGGTTTCCGAAGAAACCTGGAGCAAGTGTTTGGGAAACAAACGAATCTGTGGTTAATTCCAGTTCTTACAAGGTAGGCTGTAAGATTTTGGTGTTTTAGATCTACTAAATCATACTTTATAAAGACAATGTAATTTGCTCTTGTTTGTTATATCTTTCAGAATATTTGCCAACTCATTGTCCTTCCTGATTAATACCATTGTACTTTATTGATTGACTTGTACTTTTCTTTTCCCAGCATTGGGGATGGACTTTCATTCCCAATGAGAAGAGTTTTTGAATCTCAAAACCCACTTCTAGCTGTAGAGAATCAGTGGGACGACGAAGGGACAGATGAAGAGAACTCTGGTAAGACAGTGCTTCTAAAGAAGAATTAGCGGTACAGCTGAACGTGTTGATGGGCCTAATGTGCATTCACGTCATTCTGTTAAAATAAATGTGCACTTGATGGCAAAATGCTGTTTTGCTGTTAATGTTCTAGACAATGAACTGTTACCTTTCAGAACTATGGGGCATATTCAATTAGCTTTCGGATTCGCGGTAACGCGCGCTAATGTGAAAAGTGCGCGTTCTTGCGGGTATTACGGTACCTCATTAACGCGGATTTTCGTTCGCAACCCTATGGGCTGCGAACGAAAATCCACGTTATTGCGGTAACGTGTATTACGTTTCGCGGCTGTTCCGGCGCGTTATCGCGAATCCGAAAGCTAATTGAATATGCCCCTATATGTCTAAAAGGGCATGGCTGACAAACAGTTGGCATGTGAATCGGTCACTCACCACCTCGCTATCCATTGCTGAAGGCTTCCTCAACCTGTTTTTCACTCTCAATACATGTTTAGCAGATTAAATGTACAGAGTATTGTTATAGTCTGTAATATCTATCTTCTACTTTCCAGCTTCTTATGAAACATCACATATAACCATAGAAATGGACAAATGAGCATCTGGCAATCTGAACTGAAAAATTCCAGGTAGGTTGAGTGACTTTTTTATATATGTTGTCCCCCCCCACCTCTGTAATAGAGAAAAGGGTAATTTTAAGTGTATGTTGTTTTCATTCCAAACTTTGATAACACGTAAAATAGCACATTTTTTATGTGCTCATTGATTCCTTCCTGTTTATCACACATCTACCTGATTGCCTGGAGACAGTGTATTACCTCACCATTGCCTCTGATGCCCTGGCTACTGTTGTCCCATGGCCCATTTCTCCCATATATGCCATGGAAGACTTTAGCTCTCATTTGCCATAGGCTTATTGCACAAACACTGTTTTTAGACGATTGCCTGTTCTAGACAAATTCACAGTTGTCATTATATCTTCTTCTCTCTTTATTTCTAATGTACTTCATAGAGTTTCAGGTTTAATAGAAGTGTTTGAACTTTTCTGATATATCCTTCTCTATATTGGGGTTATTCAATAACCTTTTCTTGACTTTGATTTAAATGTTTGAGTTTCACTATGAAGCTCTTGTTTAGAATCCACTAACAAACTTTGGGGAATCTCAAAGTAAATTATGTGACCACTTGTGTAATAAATTATTGCCTGTTTTTATTTGCCATTAAGAAGCTATAGAATTGGGTTATTTATTTGACACTAAAGAGTATTTTGTGTGGATCAGTGGTATAATTCCTGCATTAATCCATTATGATTCCATGATGTAAGGAAATAAAAAGTGAAACATGCTAGTAAATGTTTTACAGCCACTGTAAACAAGCCCTTAAGACATAAGTAATTTTGTATTGTACTGTCATTTGCTTACTGCAATGAAAATTTATATAGATAGATAGTTATAGTTGAAGTAGCCCAGTAAAACCTCTGGGCTCTTTTCCGCTTTTTCACCTTAGGCACAAATATTTATTTCTGTATTGCAGGGGAATATTGCACGTAACAGCCCCAGCAGAAAGACCAATCTCCCTGGCTCCTCCATCCAGACATGGCCTGGCACAGCTGCGGAGACCCCATCCTCAGGAATGGCTAAGACAGTGCTGGTGTTTCAAAGCACTGCTGTTTGGTTTGGGAGGTTACCTTATTCAGTGGGTGGATAAAAGAAAGAAACGGGACCATTTTTTAATTCTGTGCATTCTTTATATGCAAGAGGATTTTTTCAGTACCAGAGTGATGTCATTTTGATATTCTAATTTATTGATTGCCTAGGCACATATGGTATTTGTATAAAGGTGGTTTACTTGTAATTTGATGCTGGAGGGACATTTCCCCTCCAGTGTCTCCTGCCACTGAAGGTATTTTATTCTGTGTGTAAGGACACCGAGAAATGACTCCAGATACAAATAACTTCTAGTTCTGGATCAAAGGTTACTTCCTGTGTCTGTAAATGAAAACTTGCACTGTACAATGGTACTGAGTTATATCCAAACTGTCTCACAGAATCATACCATCCCTTATTTACCAGCTAAAACCATGACTGTCATTCCTGTACCAAAGCATTCACTTATATGTTTGAGGCTGGAGAGTCTGCTGCAGAAAGGGACCAATAATGTAATCGATGTTGTCTTGCTACATTTTACTAAATGCACCACAATTGTCTGAAGTCTTTTTTTTTTTTTTTTTCTTTACACATTTTCCTGTCAGTCAGTATATTAAAATGAAAGAAAACACTCCTATGAGTGCGTAGATCATCATCATCAGTTATTTATATAGCGCCACTAATTCCGCAGCGCTGTCTATTATAATTTAAAAATGTAAGGTTTCTGTGATGTTTGTATACTAAACAACATTCCATACTACTGCAGATTTACTCCTATCCCCTCATATAGGATCTAACCATGTGATTGTTTGATGTGTGTGTATGACTGGGCGTTCTTATGTTTTGTATGCATTTCGTTGCAGCTTGGCCAGTATTTGTCAGATTATGGGTTCACGCTGCTATATAAATGCTCTTAATGAGAACAAATTATTGTTTAAATATTCTCATGTAAATGTGTACAATGCATTGCTTGCAAATAGCTGTAGAACCCTCATTATTTATGTGCGTGAGCAGATGGTCTGTCCCAAATAAGTTGAGGGACCTCTATGAAAACTGGAGCATAGGTAAGAGACCCCATTACCCATAGTAGCCAAGAATCTTACTATTGTTTTGTAAACGGCACTAGAAAAAAGTTGGAATCTAATTGGTTGCTATGGGTTACAGTGTTTTTTTTCCATAGATTTTCCCCATGGTTGTTAGCATGCATGGGGTGTTTTTTTTTTTTGGGGGGGGGGGGGGGGGGATAAAATGACTTATGGAGGAATGATAAGTATTTTACCTCAGATTTCATAACCTACAATAATACATTGACTTCCAATATTCACTTCAAACTTAGAATCCATGTCTTAGAGAAAAAATCAAATACTTTAGAAAATAAATAAAATACAGCAATCATTTTTTCACTGTTACTTTAAAATTTTAGTAAAAGCTTTTCTTTAGGTCCAAATAAAATGTGTGTTTTTTTTTAATATACGGTTGTTCAGTACTTTTCAAGAGCAGTATCATTGGTTTGTGAGGGTAGTCCAAGTATGTTGAGATTGAAAGGGAGTAGTAAAAAGTTTTACTATTTGTAGTTTTCCTACATATAGTTGTGGTGGCTGGAATCAATGTTCATGAGAATGCAGCCTAACACTTCACTAGAAGCCAGCACTTGATGAATATTGGTTTGGCCTGATGAATATTAACCATGAAGTGCCTCACTGTCACAATTACCTGGCAATTTCATAGGCTGCACAGTTATGAACATTTGTATGGCCCACAAACTAGTTGCCTCTGTTACATTTAGTTGTCAGCTAAAGTTTAATGACCATATAATGATTAATTGTGTTATACATAATGTTCCTAAGCAGGACTGGAACTACAAGCCTTTTTATGTTTTTGTACAATGGTTATTTTTATGCTGTTGCAGGGCTTTTTTTTTTTTAAATGGACAAATACTGATTTCCATATTGTATTGTTGGATGTGCTGCCTGTCAAATAAATCAATGTGTATAATTTATAACTACTCTTATTTGTGTCTTTATTTTTTTTTTAAGTGTCTCACATCTCAGTTAACAGTGCTTTGATTTAAACTGAATGTTTGCTCTGGGAAATAAAATCATGTATTTGTAAAAGCACACGAGTTAATAGAAGGAAGGTCCAATGTGAAGTATGCTAAATCTTGTGTGAAGGATCCCATGGCATGCCAGAAATTGTTATACATGGTTTTTTTTCCAAGTTGAGAGCATGCAATTTATCCTTGTACTGATAACTTTTAGCTCAGTGACCAAGTGTTATACTGTAAGCTTATTAAAAGAACATGACAACCTGCTCTGAACACAAATGGGATGTGTGTGTATATGTACAAAAAACAAGCACTTATGTATATGTATTGACTCATTAATTACAGATAAGCACTCATCTCGTCTGAAATCATGAAAATCCACATGGCTCTATTTGAAGATGTATGTATGTGTTTATGTATCGTGCACGCAAGCTAGTGGCCCAGCCCCCCCCTTGATGCTCCCCCATTTGATAGCCCCCTGTTTATGCACCTGCACATCATGCATATGTGAATGAGTGATCAACAGTGTAAAATTGAGCAGAGAGATATTAAATTTAGAAGTGGTCAAATTATTGCCCAATGCATTTGAGGACAAGTTGTGTAAGGATAGAAAGCATGAATGCTGAGTGTAGGCAAGCCTCTAAAGGAAGCTTGGAGTAACGGTTGAGAGGGGGAACTGTAATCAGAGAAAATCTGTCCATTTTTTTTTTAGATCAGTAGTAATACGTGCTTCAATAATGAGGGAAGGATTCTGGTGGAGAGGGAGAGAATGCAGGTGTGTGCTGGGATGAGTACTGAAGACAGAACAAATTATTTTTGAAGAGAATGGTAGAGACTTAAATTTTCATTTGTTGGAGTAGAGTAGAGAGAAAAGGAATTAAGTAGGTTGTTGCTTTGGGAAGCAGATACTATTCCAGTTTCAAACTGTGTTTTAAAGTAGAGAGAATGGTGGTAATGTATATAAATAAAAGGAAACTATCAGAGGAGCCAGCATCACACATAAAATACAGAGTAGGATGTCACTACAAATAATTGCATGTTTCAGAAGGACATACAGCCTCTCAAATAAGTATTTAAATAACATTTATGGAACATAACTGGTTTCTTAGGTTCACAGCAGAACATACCAGTAATGAGTGACAGAGATTTCTGGGTGTAGGGTAGTGCTGACCAGAGGAAAAGAAATAGATTGGGTGGAAATTTGAGAAGGAAGGAGGGGGGTATGTGCTCCTTGGTATACACATACAATACCCTTCAGATTACTGCAGAAATCAGTGGGGTAGGAGAAGTTTCCCTCTTTAGTTGCTGTAACTACTGTGGCAGTTGGCTGCATTGATATGGATGTGGGAAGGACTGTTTTAGTGATTGCACGGCAGGTAAATGAAGGCAAATTTGGTGTACGGGGAGAGGAAGGGTATAGAAATGAATGGCTGGATGTTAAATTGCCCAAAATTACCTGTCTCTTACTACCTTCCTAAGGTACACAAAGACTCGCTCAAACCATTTGGTTGTCCCATTATATCAGGGATTGACTCATTGACCTCACCCCTATCACAGTATATTGATACATATCTTCAGGATATTAGTAAATAAACAACCATCATACATAAGGGACACTACGCAAGTCCTAAATATATTAAATCAGGTGACATGGAAAGACTACTAAATATTGGTCCCTAGTGATGTATACCAGTATAAACCATTATCAAGGAGTAGAAAGTGTAAAGGTATTTCATAGAAATGGAACAGGAATGGCCCAAGGAACAAATTGAGTTCATTACAAAAAGTATAGAGTTTGTTTTGACCCATAATCACTTCTGGTTCCAAGACTCGCCCTATGTGCAGATAAGAGGAACGGCGATGGGGACCAAGTTTGCACCAAGTTATGCAAACTTATTTATGAGTTGATGGGAAGACCAACATCTGGTCTAATCCCACCTTGGTTGTAAACTTGGTCCTCTGGAGAAGATTCATTGACTATATCCAATTCATATGGAAAGGAAGCAAAAACTCTTTACATGATGGGGACCATCATGATGGGGTGAATTTAGAATTCACCATCACAATAAGCAAAGAGAAAGTTATATTTCTCTACTTGAAAATATATATTCAAAACAATAGAATTGAGACTCAAACACAATTTAAACCAGTTGACTGCAATAGCTTCATATCCATAACAAGCAACCATTAACCCAACTGGCTTGATAAAATTCCCTTAGAGCAATTCACCAGCCTAAGAAGAAATTGCTCAACTATTTCCAACTAAAGGAAACAAGGAGAAATTCTTAAATCCCAATTTTGTGAGACGGGAGATAGGATAGATGCGGTCTTGGAAAAAGTAGAACATACCAACAGGAAAGAACTCTTGCAATATAAAGAGAAATTAATGCCCATGGTTTCTATGGAACTTAAAGCATATGTCCCATTTATCACATAATACTCAGAATCAGCAAATATAATCAAGAAAATCATTGGCATCTCCTCCGGAATGTTGATATTCTTTCCACAATTCTTCCAGAGAATCCAGAAATATTATTTAGGAAAGCACCTAATCTTGAACAAAGAATGATCATTTACCACAAGAAAACCACTCTAGAGATAACTGGTTAATCACCGAACAGAAAACTCAGGGCTTTTTCCACTGCACCAAATGCAGCACATGTAGAAACACTGGAAGTAAGGGCACTAAACCTGTGCAGGAGTTTGAATCCATGACAACAGGAGAAACCTTCACTCTTAAGGTACGATTAACATGTGATTTTATGGGGGTAATATGCCTAGTGACATGTCCTTGCGGCCTGCAGTATGTGGGTCAAACTTTTAGGAAACTTAAAACGAGAATTAATGAGCACATTCGAAATATTAAAATGGGACTAGAGAAGCGCAACCTGTCCAATCACCTCAGGACGCACCATGAGAAGGATCTGTCCGGACTGAAATTTATGACAATAAAAGGGCCGAAAAGATTGGAGAGGAGATTTTACGAAAAGATTAAATCGGGAAGAGTCAAATGGATTTTTGTACTGAAGACTTAATAACCCTGGGATTAAACACAGATTTTGAGCTGGCTGTGTTCCTGTAGAGCAGGGGTGGGCAAACCTGTCCTCAAGGGCCATATCCAGTTCATGTTTTTAGGATTTCTGTCTGTAGAAACAGGTGGGATAATTACTGACCCAGCCAAATAGATTAACTCAGCTGTACATGATTAAAGAAATCCTAAAAACATGAACTGGATATGGCCCTTGAGGACAGGTTTGCCCACCCCTGCTGTAGAGGAATACATTACCACCTATACGCATTATCAAGATTATCTCCATATGCACACTAGAAGCTATGAGTATATTTGTATATATATATTAGCAGATGTTTTACACCTATACTGGAATCTAAAACTCTTGACTGCCTCAAACTAAAAACAGGGCAGGACAAGAGATTTTTCACTAACGGGAAACTGTGCTATCCCATATAGGGTTTAACACAAGATCCCATAAGGGCCAACTACGCTTCACTGTACTTCAGCTAATACTGGGACACGATTGACCCATATACTGGCATGCAATTTTATATGTGAATTATTTGTCTACTATAATCTATGCAGTACTATATATGGTACTTCATTTATTAAAGCAGGAAATTAGAGATAACATGTTAAACTAGCAAATCATCATTCAGAATGTTAACATTAGAACATGGGCTGTATAGATGAATATAGACAAGAACCTTATAGGTGAATTTAATTGCAATGTATCAAACCACTATGTTCATTGCCATATATGTTCCTTATATAATGGACAAATGGGTAACGTCTGATTGGACGAAGGAACTTTATAAGCAAACACATGACCATAGTAGGGAATACCCTGATGAAGTCATTGATAACAAAACATGTAGGGACCAATCAGAAGCAAGTAGGGTTTCCAGGCAACCATCATGGAGTTCTCGAACAGTGTGTCTCACATGCAGCCGATGAACTGCAAAGGGAAGAGGCCATCTTTATTCCCTCACACAGTACTGAGGATGATCGTGGCACAGACCTAAAAGTAACCTTTACATTAAATCTATACACTTCGGAAATGTGAGTGTGTATTTTATACTGTTTTTACTCTGATATGTATTAAACTGTACTACACCATTTCCGATCCTCTCCCTCTCTTTTCATTGCATGTGTATGCTCACGGAGGTATTGATGAGGAGGAAGAATCGCAATCTAAAGAACTTTGCTACATTTTATTTTGGGACTTATTTAAAAGTGGAGAACGTCCTTTGGTTACTAACATTGTCTGTACCATTTCTGCAATTAGCCTTAAGGGACGTGTAGCCATCTTAGTGAACATGCATTATCTGTGAAGGGAATGAAGCCGCTGATTCTGGGGATATGAAATTCAGATTGGCAAATTACTATTCCACACCCTCTCCTCACTGTACAGGTTTACAATACATCTACCATGTCCATAAGTTCTAGGATACACCATTTGCGATCAATGGATAATATTTAACATCCATTAATTCCTATACCCTCCCTCAACCTACCCCCTCTGCACCCTGTCCCCGAACACCAATAGATGCTACTATATTATTACAAGGGGCATTAAGGCAACCCTTAGGGGCCAGTGGCAGCATCACATCACAGCCCCCCCCCCCCCCCATCTCCATTCTAAAGAGGAGCACAAGTCCAGCAATCAAAAAGTCCAAATGAAGGCAAATGTATCAGTGTCCAGGCTGAATGTGCTGTTTTGTCCGTGTCCTCAATTGGATGTACTCTGGCTTGATGCGCTGTGTTACGCTGAGGACATCTGCATTGGTTCCCATACCAGGTGGCTCTGTAGTCAAGATGTTGGCCAGCACTCTTTGAGAATAGTAGATAAGTATGCTCATTGCAGCATATTTTATTCATGTTCTGGGGGCGTTATCTGTGTGGAGTTTGTATGTTCTCCTTATGTTTCCGTGCGTTTCCTCTGGGCGCTCTGGTTTCCTCCCACACTCCAAAAAACATACTGGTAAGTTAATTGGCTGATTTCAAATTGACCCTAGTGTGTGTGTATATGTTAGGGAATTTAAACTGTAAGCTCCTATGGGGCAGGGACTGAATTGAGTGAGTTCTCTGTAAAGCGTGGTGGAATAAGCGACACTATATAAAATAGCTGATAATGTTCTGATACTAATTTACAAATGTTGATGTAAGAAGTGTATTATCTTTAGTCACATTTGTAAATGCTCGACTTAAAGTTATGTGTGTTCAGTGGCACTAAAGTGAGATTTGTAATTAGACAACATGTAAGATAGATAGATATCTAATGAATATAAGGTAGATGCAATGCAAAATGGAACATGGTGGTTAGTCCTTTCTACTCATGTAGGGTCATATACTACTGTCTGTTTTAGGATTTCAGTAATCAGTTCAGTAAGGAATTATTTGTTAAAAAGAAGACTTACGTAAAACACTCTCCTTGTCCTTTTGACAGGATTATATACCCCTCAGTGACTGGCTTTACCAAGCCTGTTTTACAGATATCAGCTATATACAAGTATTGTTAAAATTAGTAGATTGGCAAATGATTCTCCTTATACAAATAGGTCAATCTTGTGGATGATTCCTTAGAAGTGCTACAATAATTCGACAATTTGTATGTGAATTTACTGAGAAAGGAGACAGATAGCCTAGAAAATTTGACTCCAGCGACACTTATATTTTGTAAGAGAAAGGCAATAGTTACTTTGTACTTGTTGATTCTGTGTATGAAGGAAGCAGTTGATTTATACAGTGTTTGGGTTCTTAATTTGTATAATATTGAGGACAACTGTATGACAGCTGAAATTTTGAGCTAGCCAAGAAAACAAAACTCAACTGCCATGAATCTTATCAACACTTTATTGATATGTTATAATAGTAATACAAATAAATAAATATTTGATGCCCTAAAACGCCTTAGCACACCAGCACAAGCTGTTTTTGAATGGAATGTGCCATTGAATACTGGGGAAGGTGAGAAAGCAATGAAAATGAAGTAAAAAGACCATTCAGTTTTTGTTGTTGGTGGCCAGGCAGTACATCATGAATAAAAAGATAGAAAACAGACCATAAAAAAGATTGCATAATTTAGTGCCCTATCTAAGCAGTATATGGGGATACACTGAATAGGTATCTACATGGTATTGAAGCAACTCATGCCCCAGCATACGGAGGATTCATGTGGTCAATCTGTACCAAAATACTTTTGTCCAAAGTGTGTGGGGGCTACTGGGTGGACCTCTGTGGTTAAAATGGTTATGTCAGGAAATTCCTGTATGATGGAGATGGCACCTGTAAATAAAGAGGTATTAAAATATAGCATAAGTGGAAAAATATATAATACACAAGTGTTTATTTAAAAAAAACCAAAAAAAACAAATAATATTTATTGGAGATTTTATTTATCTGTATAAACAGTGATGCCTGATGTCCTAACTTCAATGATCATTAAGAAAACCTGTGTATTATAAGGAATACAGTCTTTTGCTTTTATATGGTCACTGAACTCTTAATCTGGCTTCTATTCTATGAAGTGGAGCAGGTTGTATGCAGGGATCCACCTTTCACTGTGCAAAACAACAAAAATGTGTGATGCGACATTGCTATTATAAGGGATTCCCTATTATTGCAGCAGATGGTGGTATTGACACGTTTGGGGTTTAGAATAAGACTTTGTTTCACTTACCAGAGGGGAAGAAACATGTGAGAGTTTGTATACAGACAAGTGTCAAGGGTATGTGGACACCTGAACACCACATCCATATTTTGCTTGATGAACATCTTATTCCAAATCCATGGACATTAATATGGAGTTGGTCCTATCTTTGGAGCTAGAAAAGCAGCCATTTTTCTAGGAAGGCTTTCCACTAGATTTTGGAACATGGCTGTGGGGATTCACATCCATTCATTCAGCCTAAAGAACAATAGTGAGGTTGGGCACTGATGTTCGGTGATGAGGTCTGGCTCTCTGGTGGCGTTACAATTTATCACAAATGTGTATGAGGGAGAACGTCAGGGATCTCTATAGGCCAGTCAAGTTCTTCCACCAAACACGGCAAATCATTTTATGACGACCTCACTGTGCACGGGGGCATTGTTATGCTAAAACAGGAAATGACCTTCTCCAAACTGTTGTCACGAAGTTGGAAGCACACAGTTCTTTAAAATGTTATTTTATGCTGTAGTATTAACATTTCTCTTCATTGGAACTGAGGGGCCAAAGCAATTATTTCTCCTCCACCAAACTTTACAGTTGGCAGTACGCATTTGGGTAGGAAGTTTTCTTCTGTCACGCGCCAAACCCAGATTTGACTGCCAGATGGCGAAGTGTGATTCTTCACTCCATAAAACATGTTTCCAAAGTCCAATGACAGTGTGATTTACAACACTCTAATCGACATTGTGCATGGTGATCTTGTGCGGATTTTGCTTCCAGAGGCAGTTTGGTACGCAGTAGTGAGTGTTGCAATGGAAAACAGACTATTTTTGCACTCTATGCACTTCGGCACTTGGCTGTCCTGTGAGTTTGTGTGGCCTACCAATTTGCAGCTGACCAGTTGTTCCTGAACATTTCCACATCACAACAACAGCACTTACAATTGCCTTGGGCAACTCTAGCAGACCAGAAATTTGCTGATCCGACTTGTTGGACACAAGGCATCCTATGATAGTGCCACGTTGAAAGTCACAGAAGTCTTCAGTATGACCCATTCTACTGCTAATGGGTAATGGAGATTGCATGGCTGTATGTTTGATTCTATGTTAGCAGCAGCTGAAATGCTCAAACACACCAACTGGAGTGGGTGTCCACATACCTTTGGCAATGTAGTGTATGACAGGAATTTAATGCTCCTGCTGTGTGTTCTGTTATATACTAACAAGAGCATCAGAACAATGTATGTATTTAATTAGGCAACATTCTAGGTCAGAAAATAGGATGGCTAAAAGGTGCAATTTTGCACCTCGCTGAAAACATGTTGCACTGGTGGGTGGAGCTGGGAGAGAAATTTTCAAAATGTGTGAACAGATATAGAATTTGGAGGGAGAACATGCCATAGCTCAACTGAAAATCGCAGTGTGAAAATAAAGCTTGCTCTGAACTCTAAAGGAGGCTCCTAGCATGTGTAATTAGGTCCCCTTTCCATTTAGCTATATTATGCTGCATTAATGCAAATAATGACCAGAAGGAACTCACCATGTGGGGTAGAGAAGAGACTGAGCAATATGATGCAGGCTGGTTGGACACCGTGTTCAATAAGAACCTTTACTGCTTCAATAACAGTATTTCCAGTGCCTGCAGGAGAAGGGAGGCAGAACAACACACAAAATTACAAGCTGGAAAGGACAATCCTAGTAAAGTGTCTGTGGCTTTTACATGTCCTGGTTTTCCCAGGAAAGTGCCAATGTTGTCAATGAAACTTTTAATCTTACAATATTTATTTCCCTAAAATTCAGACTCCTGATGTATATGGATTAGTAAAGCTAGTCAGAATAGACATCTGTAAATTTTATTGCACATACAGCCTAAATAAAATCAAAAGAAAGCATTTACAGAAAGAGAATACTTGTTGATGCTTAACTATATAATTTTATTTTTTTCTGGTCCATTAAAACACAGGACAATAATAGGAATCTATAATTCTGTACATAGATATATTTAGCTTTTCAAAGAGTGTCTATACACTTTAAATGTAAAAGTCATGAGATGAAAATGCTCACTTAGTATAGGGTACATCAACAAAACCTTCCTCCTGTAAATATCTGGGGGGAATTTGGCGTAGTAAACTTTAGCACGTTGTGTTTCTTCATCACTCTGGATCAAGATCTTCCCAATACGGATGGAACGGCAACAGTCTCTTAGACCCTGCTCCATGGCCTCACCTATGAGGAAGTAAAGTGTAAGAAGAAAGATAGAGAAATGTACAAAATCGCAACTCCAGGGGTGACTTCATAATAAGCCTCACAAGCAGGGACATATATATTATTTTTCTCATGTCTTCACCACCTTTGTCAACTTCTTCTGTACTTGTTCTAGTTTTATATGCAATGTATTTGGTATGATTTGTAACGGACTACAGAGTTTTGTGGCACCTTACAAATAAACGATGATAGTGAAATACAATACTTTTTTATGGTTCAATTTTTCCAGCAACTGAATATGCTGGCATTTATTGTTTGTTAAGATCCTCAGTGTACAAGT